>NW_011494896.1:7305826-7315762 GCF_000754665.1 Bison bison bison
AACCAGAAGGGAAAGAGACACGTGTACCCCAATGTTCATCGCAGCACTGTTTATAATAGCCAGGACATGAAAGCAACCTAGATGTCCATCAGCAGATGAATGGATAAGAAAGCTGTGGTACATATACACAATGGAGTATTACTCAGCCATTAAAAAGAATACATTTGAATCAGTTCTAATGAGGTGGATGAAACTGGAGCCTATTATACAGAGTGAAGTAAGCCAGAAGGAAAAACATAAATACAGTATACTAACGCATATATATGGAATTTAGAAAGATGGTAACAATAACCCGGTGTACGAGACAGCAAAAGAGACACTGATGTATAGAACAGTCTTATGGACTCTGTGGGAGAGGGAGAGGGTGGGAAGATTTGGGAGAATGGCATTGAAACATGTAAAATATCATGTAAGAAACGAGTTGCCAGTCCAGGTTCAATGCACGATGCTGGATGCTTGGGGCTGGTGCACTGGGACGACCCAGAGGGATGGTATGGGGAGGGAGGAGGGAGGAGGGTTCAGGATGGGGAACACATGTATACCTGTGGCGGATTCATTCTGATATTTGGCAAAACTAATACAATTATGTAAAGTTTAAAAATAAAATTAGAAAAAAATATATAAAATTTTCTGTTTGCTATCACATTTTAGATATTTACCTTGTATGAGAAATATACTTTTGATATTTACTGTAAATTTGAAAAATAATTACTCTGAGTCTCATACATCATGTCCTAGGACTGAGAATGTCAGGTTTTTGTAGGGAAATTTTAAGTCATACCACTTATTATGAACCTAAGGGGTCTACTTAATCAGCCCTGTGATTCTCCATATTTCATTGTCTGCCACTTGCAAGGACTGTTATTCCTGAGTGGGAACTCTCAATGGGTTTTGCCAAGAGATAGTAAATTGTGTCCTGGAACCAAATCTTTGTCAACAGGCTGATTTTGTCAATAAAGTTGAACTGGAACACAGCCATATTTATCAATTTACATACACAGAGTTGAGTAGTTGAAGAAGAGACTGCAGGCTTAGAAAGGGTAAAATATTTGCTGTTTCTTTCCAGAAGCTTGTCAATCCCTATGTTATGAAAAAAGGCTACAATAAATATGGCAATATTTATTTTTATCACATCTGGTTAGACAATATCTAAGTGGACATAGACTCACTGTAACAATTTTTTATCCTTAATTCATTTTAATCCTAGTTGATGCATTTAAAATATTTACTAAATTTATTTCTTTGCATAAATTTTTAAGATCAGTTTGTATATACTTTCTTATCTATGGTCATTAGTATCATTGCAATGCATTTGTCTAAAAAACACTTACTTGGAGGTGTGTTCATGTAGCTCTAACAATATAATTTCTAAATTTTCTATGGAATACTCAGTTTTTATATGTTTACTTTCACATTTTAATTATTATTATTTTTTTTTTCAGTGTTGACTATGTTTGAAGTTGGATGCAAAGATGTAAACTGACTGGTAAGTGACATCATGTTTCTTAATATGATGCTTTAAAAAACAATAAATAATCTGGTATCCTGGTCCTCAAAGCTATAAATGAAGAGCCATGCTTTATAGGAACTGGAATAGTCTGTTTTCTTCCTGCAGGTATGCAGATGAAGTATTATTTTCATTTTTTTTTTTTTTGGTCTGGTTGCTTCACTGGATATCCTATATTTCATAAGGATATTTTCAGTCTTCAAAGTAACAAAAGTTAATTGAATTAATGGTTTGGAGAACAATGATGTTGGTGTCATCATGACACAAATTATGCTTTAAAGGAAAACAAGGATCCAGATAAATAATGGAAAAGAAGAAAAATAGGGAAACTAACTTGAGAAGAACAGTGAGTTGTTACTTTCTATAAACAATGTAATTTGCATGGATTTTATATTTGTAAACTTCTTAGCATTCCATAAAAAATACAGAATGTCTTTGAAATTCTGTCTTCCCATATATGGTTTAGAAATATGGAAAGAATGATTTGGTCTTGCTCAAGAATACAAATAGGATGAAGTATTGTTTCTTTTATGCAACAAAGTAATAAACTCTTGCAAGAAAATGTTCGATTTGCCAATATCATAACATGCACACTTAATAATAAAGTTTACAAGGGTTTTTTAATTTTATCTGGGATGTAATTTCAAACTGAGTACTTTTTAGCATTAATTTAATGATTTTAATGACAGTTGGTATTTTTTGTTGTTACTCGTGTAGCATTCAAGTTGGAATAACCATAGTTGTGAAGCCAGTGGCTTTATGATGAACCTGGGAAATCTATTTTCTTTCTTAGCAAATAATGTAGATATTCTGTGGATCTATGCTCCTTATGGGTCTATGTAGCTTAGTTGAGAAGCAATACAACAGGAAGAATTTTACTTTTGACTTACATGTATAAAAATCAGATGAGTTTTTAAAGAGGAATCATTGATATTTGTATCTCTCATTATTCTAATTGAATCTCTCACTATTCTCATTGAATAATGCAATATATGTTGGGAGAATCATTGGAAATACAATTACATATAATTTTATGATTTAAACATGCTCTATAATATCTATTTATGATATTTATCTTTTGGATAGATATTTTAATAATCTTCTTTGAGAATACAGGAGGAAATATTATGAGTCAAAATATAATATTGCTTATACTATACCCCCTAATCTGCTTGTTATCATTTTACAATAATGTTGATTTGCTCCCATAGCATTTCTCTTTTAAATATTTATTTTACAAGTCAGACAGTGCTGTCTGATATGACCACAGGCAAATATGATAATGTTGTGGAATTATAACCCACATTCTAAGTATCAGTTGAGTACCTGCTGAAATAAAAGCATATGAATTTTAAAAACTCACTGTGAAAACCTAGAAAAATTAGAATGAATAAAAGGAGAATGGAAATAAATTAAGTCAATAAATATAAAACATAGACATTGCAAAGTGAAAGGCCACAGCATTTTATACAAATTAGTGCTTTTTGATGTGAAAATTCTATCTTTAATGTAGAAATAAATTCTATCTTTAAAGTAGAAACTTAGGGCCTTTGTTGATATGTTTGGTTGTTTAGTTTATCTTAATGTTTTTAAGTAAAGTATATGAAACCTGTTGATTCATCTTTCTTGAAAATATGTCACATGTATTTGAAATTTTTGCTAGGTATTATCTGATTGGCAGTTACATTAGAGGGAACCATAGTGTAGGAGACTGCAGAAAAAAATGCTGTAAAGTATTTCTTGAAATTTATTCTGGGAAGAACTTGTCATTAACTAACCATGTTGGTGAAATTGAGTAGCCATATAATGGGTCCAAAAAAGAAGCCTTGGGTTTTGAATCCATTACCTCTCACCTCTTAGATTTAGTACTTGTATTCTGTATTTTATTTGGTACCACAGTAACACATTCATAAGGAGTATATAAATATGTATTTTAAATCAGGACAAAGAGAATGACTTTTTTGTAATACTAAACTGGTAACATAAGAAACTGATACATATGATTCAAATACTTCATATAGATGAAAGTGTATGTCTAACTTTTATAGGAAAACAGTTATTTCCCAAACAGTTATAACATGATGAATTCACATGTCAAGAACTATTGTATCAAAGTCTTACTCTCGGGTCTAAAATGACTCCCTCTTGTAATGTAAGAATTGCTAACTGGCTTGGATATTCTTTCTGATATTTAAACCCTAATGAACAAGGAAATCATTTGTCTTAAGTAATTTGTTAACATTTCCGAAGCACACACTCTTACTAAAATGTGTTTTCTTGATAATACCACATATCAATAAAAAGTCCAAAAGGATACATAAATTCACTAAAATAATCAGCACTGTTTCAGGTTAACATTTTTTCTTAAAATTATGACTAAAGACATAATCTGGTTGTTAAGACCTATCTTAAATGAGTAAAGGTTTATTTGTCACATGTTGTAGCTCTATAGTATCTCACGGCTGTAAGGTCTATGAGGATAGAGACTCTGGTTTACCAATGAACCTTAATAAATATTTTTTAATTTAGTAAATAAATTGGTTATATTTTGGAGGGCAAGACTCTGGGTAAATAGAAAGTATTAGTATTATTACTGTTTAATTATAGCATGCACAAAATAGCACCTTGGTTTTGATAATGGAACAGTATTCACTATACTGGCAGAGAGTGAAAGTTCAGTTCAGTTGCCCAGTCATGTCCGACTCTTTGCGACCCCATGGACTGAAGCATGCCAGGCTTCCCTGTCCATCACCAAGCCCTGGAGTTTACGCAACCTCATGTCCATCAAGTCAGTGATGCATTCCAACCATCTCATCCTGTCATCTTTTTTCACTCCTCTTTCATTTTCATCAAGAGCCTCTAGTTCTGCTTCACTTTCTGCCATAAAAGTGGTGTCATCGGCTCATCTGACGTTATTGATATTTCTTCTGGAAACCTTGACTTCAGCTTGAGCTTCATCCAGCCTGGTATTTCACATGACATACTCTGCTTATAAGTTAAATAAGGAAGGTGAGAGGGAAACCTGGAATGCTGCAGTCACAAACAGAATGACAAAGCTGGCTTAAAACTCAATATTCAAAGAATGAAGATCATGGCATCAGCTCCCATCACTTCATGGCAAATAGATGGGAAAACAATGGAAACTGTGACAGACTTTCTTTTCTGGGCTCCAAAATCACTGCAGATGATGACTGCAGCCATGAAATTAAAAGATGCTTGTTGCTTAGAAGAAAAGCTATGAACAATCTAGACAGCATATTGAAAAGCAGAGACATTACTTTGCCAACAAATGTCCGTATAGTCAAAGCTGTGGTTTTTCCGGTAGTCATGTATGGATGTGAGAACTGGACGATAAAGAAGGCCAAAGAATTGATGCTTTTGAACTATAGTGCTGGAAAAGACTCCTGAGAGTCTCCTTGACAGCAAAGAGACCAAAGCAGTCAGTCCTAAAGGAAACCAGTCCTGAATATTCATTGGAAGTGCTGATGCTGCATCTCCAAAAGTTTGGCCACCTGAAGCAAATAATTGACACATTGGAAAAGACCCTGTTGCTGGCAAAAAATGAAGGCAGGAAGAGGAGGGAATGACAGAGGATAAGATGGATGGATGGCATTACTCACTCAATGGACATGAGTTTGAGCAAACTCCAGGAGATGGTGAAGAAGGGGGAAGCCCTGCATGCTGCAGTCCATGGGGTCAGAAAGTCAGACACTACTAAGTGACTGAACAACAACAACAAATTCCCTATGATGAGGATCAGGGACTCTGAATCTAGAATTTCTGGCTGATAATTAAAGCCATACAAAATATGTGACCTATGTCTCTCTCTGTTACATTTTCATCATCTCCAGGTACTGAGGTGTGAATTCTTATCCTATGCTTAAAGATGTTCCCATCACAAAGCAAGCACAGTGTAGTTATTAGTGAATATTATTACTGTTTTTTATTGTGGCTATTGTTAGAAGTCAGACCTGTCTTCTGTGGTTAGTGGGTTTGTATTCTAGTAGGAAAAACACAGAACAAAATGACCTCTAATGCTATAAAGTATGATATCTTTCAGAAACTTGAAACAGAAAGATTACTTGGGGACACTTAATGAATGAGAACTTGGAATTGTTCTGTGAATAAGGTAGCTCTTTAGAGTGGCCCTGAATAAATCCACATTATTGTGAAATTTATTGTGTACACGTCAGCATCCAAAAACTGCAAGGACAATATTCTGGGGAAGAGGAACAGTAGAGAGCAATTAAACTAAAGAGGCTTAGAGAAGCAACAAAATAGCAATAACTATAAATGGCTTTTAAATGTTACTTACTTATTTCCTATTTAAAAATCGATAACATTGTACATCATTTCTTGCTATCATTACTCTTTAACTTGGTTTCATTGGGCATTCAATGTCATGGTCCAACACACCTCTCCAACCTTACCTCCTGCAGTCTTCATGTACCAGTCCAAATTTATATCCCAGAGATCTATTTTTTTCTCTTTTTTTCCTGAACCCCACTGTAGTTTTGTATGTTTTGTATCTACCTCGAAGGCTCTTATACCTACTCCTGCACAGGACAAAATTCTAGCCTTCTATAAATTTCCTTATTCAAAATCTTATTTCCTTTATAAAGCTTTACCTGACTTTCTGTGTAATTTCAAATTTAACAGAGCAAATGCATGCATACGCAAACAAACATACACACAAGGCAGAGTGGTAGACTAAATTCTCAGTTTATTTAATCAAGGATAGAGGCTCTTATAAGGAATGAGTTTGATCACCCAGAACTGGAGCAGATTTCAGTAGCATTCCCTCAGTGCCCAAGTCCCTTAGGAGTGACAGGTGGCATGCATCTGCCAGCGACACTGTCCACATATAGGGGAGTCTTGCTGACTGGAGAGGTTTCATTTTTTACTGGGCAATAATCCTTACATAACTGTTATTTTCATTACCATCCATTAAGAATTATATAATCTATAGGCTTCCATTTAAGGGAAAGCTTGATTCCTGCCTTTTGAACTAATGTCAGGGACAGTGAAAGGATTTTATTAACTAGGGAAAGTGGGAATATAGTTCTGAGTAGTTGTATTGATAGGTCTATCTAGCTGCAGAAAACTTTTCAAAAACATCTTTACACAATATGAGGATTTTAATTTTCTTGCTCCCATAGGATTTTCTTTCTACTATGATCCAGGCTGTAGGTTGGGGGCTACAAAACAGTAAATGAGGTACAGTCTGGTCTTCATGGAGTCATGGCACACTTGACAACACAGATCCATGGCCAGCTAATTTGAAAACCTTGGCAGTAACCGAGGTGTCCTCTTGTAGATAAATGGATGAACAAGCTGTGGTATACCCAGGCATTGGAATATTACTTGGTCCTAAGATGAAATGATTTACTAAGCCAGGAAAAGACATGGGGAGACCTTACATGCATATTACTCAGTGGAAAAAAGCCAATGTTGAAAGAGTACATACTATGTGATTTCAGCTATATAACTTTGTGGAAACGGGAAAACTATGGAGCCCATGAAAAGATCAGTGGTTGCCAGAGGTGAAGGTAGGGGCAGGGAGCATAGGAAGAGCACAGAGGATTTTTAAGGGAGTGAAAATACTGTCTGATGGCATATTATGAATACGTTTGTCTAAACCCTAGCATGTACCACACCAAGAGTGAACCCTAATGTCAGCTATGGACTTTGAGTAGTGATACTGTGTCAGTGTAGGTCCATCAGAGTGGTGATAAATGTACCACTCTGGTGGGGATGTTGATAATGGGAGAGGCTGTGCATGTGAGTGGGCAGAGGGTGTACAGGATATCTTTAAAATTTATCAATTTAGCTGTGAACCTGACTGCTCTTAAAAAACCTGTTTTAAATAAAAATAAAATATTAAAAAAATTAAAAAGTCAACTAATTTGAATAATAATCTGTATCACCACAGGACCAGTACTGAGTACCAGCAGAACATGTCAATAGGACATCTAATTCACTGTAGGAGAACGAGAGGTGCTTTGGAGAAGGTGACAATTGAGGTGTTGGTATGAGCCAACTAGGTAAAGAGGTTGGAAAAGAAAATCCCAATCAGGTTAAAGAACCCTTAAATATGACTAGTATACATCCATGGAGCTGGATATAGTTCAACATCCTGGTCTCTAAGAGGATGTCATAAAGAGTAGGACACGACTGAGTGACTTTTACTTTACTTCATTTCAGTACCTATTAGTCCAGGTAAGAATGATGTATATAGTGGAGTCATTTTGCCAACAGGAAACTAACTGGGTGCCTGGATTTGAATTTGAATTTTTTTTAAATAAATTACTCATTGTGGCTGTATCACAGTGTTAGGTGTTGCATCTAAAGAAATGATCATCTTTATTCACTTACATTATGTTCAGTTCAGTTCAGTCGCTCAGTCGTGTCCGACTCTTTGCAACCCCATGAACCGAAGCACGCCATGCCTCCCTGTCCATCACCCACTCCCGGAGTCCACCTAAACCCATGTCCATTGAGTCGATGATGCCACTCAACCATCTCATCCTCAGTCATTCCCTTCTCCTCCTGCCCTCAATCTTTCCCAGCATCAGGGTCTTTTCCAATGAGTCAGGTCTTTGCATCAGGTGGCCAAAGTATTGGATTTTCAGCTTCCACAGCAGTCCTTCCAATGAACACTCAGGACCGATCTCCTTTAGGATGGACTGGCTGGATCTCCTTGCAGTCCAAGGGACTCTCAAAAGTCTTCTGCAATACCACAGTTCAAAAGCATCAATTCTTCGGTGCTCAGCTTTCTTTATGGTCCAACTCTCACATCCATACATGACTATTAGAAAAACCATATCCTTAACTAGATGGACCTTTTTTGGCAAAGTAATGTCTCTTCTTTTTAATCTTCTGTCTAGGTTGGTCATAACTTTCCTTCCAAGGAGTAAGCCTCTTTTAATTTCATGGCTGCAATCACCATCTGCAGTGACTTTGGAGCCCAGAAAAATAAAGTCTGCCACTGTTTCCACTGTTTCCCCATCTATTTGCCATGAAGTGATGGGACCGGATGCTATGATCTTAGTTACTTAGATATATATGTCGGAGAATGCAATGGCAACTCACTCCAGTACTCTTGCCTGGAAAATCCCATGGACGGAGGAGCCTGGTAGGCTGCAGTCCATGGGGTCACAAAGAGTCAGACACAACTGAACGACTTCACTTTCACTTTTCACTTTCATGAATTGGAGAAGGAAATGGCAACCCACTCCAGTGTTCTTGCCTGGAGAATCCCAGGAATGAGGGAGCCTGGTGGGCTGCCATCTATGGGGTCACACAGAGTTGGGCACGACTGAAACGACTTAGCAGCAGCAGCAGCAGCAGATATTTATGTGCTGTTTCTGTGAGTGTGAGTGTGTGTGTGTGAGTGTGTGTGTGTGTGTGTGTGTGTACGTATTCGTATTAGAGGGATAGGTAGGGAAGGAGGTGAGGAAAGGGGGGATGGAGGGTAAAAAGACACAAAGACATTTATGTATCTTCTAAGTTTTTAGATCTTTAAAAATGATTTTGCCACGGTCACTTTGTGTGTGTGTGTTTTCATAATATACACATGTTTCTGGAAATCTTCATTTGAGGAACACCACTTTTATTAGTGGGACTTCCCTGGTGGCTCAGACGGTAAAGAATCTGCCTGCAATGTGGGAGACCTGGGTTCAGTGGGTTGGGATATCCCCTGGAGGAGGGCATGGCAACCCACTCCAGTATTCTTGCCTGGAGAATCCCCATGGACAGAGGAGCCTGGTGGGCTACAGTCCATGGGGTCACAAAGAGTTAGACATGACTGAGTGACTAAGCACAAAAAAAGCACACTTTTATTAGTGGCATTTGAGTGATTATCTTACTGACTTACAGCACATTGATTTATGTGAAATGCTTTTTTAGGCACTCGATAAATGTTTTTTGACTGACTGACTTTCACAAACATTTGAGATAAGAATGATGTATATAGTGGAGTCACTTTGCCAACAGGAAACTAACTGGGTGCCTGGATTTGTATACACTGTAAATCAGAAGGACATGAATGTCTTGCAACTGCCTGGAAGAAGCATACAGATGCACTTTTCCAAGCAACAGATTCACTTTTCTGTAGCTTATGGAGGGAAAAAAGGCTTCAGGCAGGACCAAACAAACTGTTCTTGGGACCGACGATAGTGTAAATCCACACTAGTTTACACATTTTATAGCATCATACAGGGGAACATGAAACAGTACCTGTATATCATAGACATAATAGATAAGAGCACACACTTCGGAATTAGTCCTGGCTGGAATTGAAGCTCATCTTCATAGTAACCATCTGTGTAGCTTTGAGCATATCTTTTAATTTTTATAAAAGTTGGTGTATATATAGAAAGTTGAATAATGCCCAATCCTCCCTAACAAGATATCCTTATCCTAATCCC
>NW_011494896.1:7315862-7318800 GCF_000754665.1 Bison bison bison
ATCCTAATCCCTGAAATCTGTAATATGTCACTTGAGATGCTAAAAGGGACTTTACTAAAAGGGACTCAAGACCCAGATGGAAAGGTTATTCTGCATTATCTGGATGGGCCCAGTGTAATCACAAGAGTCCTTATAAGAAGTGTGAGTCAGAGATGGGTATGACATTACAGAAGCAGTAGGCAGGACTAGGAGGCCAAGGGATGCAGGCCACCTCTAGAAGATGGAAAATGCAATGAAGCCAATATAGTTCAGTCATCTGAAAATGGGTCTAACAAACCTCCATAATAGGGTTATTGTGAGGTTTAACTGTGATAATTAGCATAAACGCAATCAGCAACATAGACTATAAGGATTCAAAGAATGCAGAGCCCAAGCATACATCCAGTGCTTGAAATCTTTCCTTGTTCACATAAATAAGCTTTCCAGTTTACATTTTAACTGAACATTTTGCCTTGCATATTGAACTCACTTATTTCATAATGTAAAAGGTACTTTTGCTTACCATGGGAAGGATAGGAGAACAACCAGGAATGAGGGATGGAGGGGAAAGAGACAGATAGACAGAAAGAGGTGATGAGAGAGAATAGATAGAAGAGAGAAAAGGTGACATTTATGTCTCCCATCATACCCTTCTTTTGACCCTATCATAGCATTTAGCAGGGTTTAATTTTACTTCCTGCTTACTTGTCGGCATACCTCACTCTTTAACTTGGCTTTCAAGGACATCCAATGTCAAGGTCCAACCCATGTCTCCAAACTTATCTTCCAACATTCTCCACCTACCAGTCCAATCTGATTTTATATTCTAGTAAGTGAACATATTATAATGTATACTTTTCCATTTTGTTGTTGTTCAGTCACTCAGTCGTGTCCAACCCTTTGTGACCCCATAGATGGCAGCACACCAGGCTCCCCAGTCCCTCACCACATCCCAGAGTCCACTCAAATTCATGTCCATTGAGTTGGTGATGCCATCCAACCATCTCATCATCTGTCGTCCCGTTCTTCTCCTGCCTTTCCCAGTGTCAGGATTTTTTCTAATGAGTTGGTCACTTATTTGCATCAGGTGGCCAAAGTATTGGAGTTTCTGCCTCAGCTTCAGTCCTTCCAATGAATATTTGGCATTGATTTCCTTTAGGATTGACTGATTTGATCTCCTTGCAGTCCAAGGGACTCTCAAGAGGCTTCTCCAAAACCACAGTGCAAAAGCATCAAATCTTTGGCACTCAGTTTTCTTCATTGTCCAACTCTCACATCCATACATGACCACTGGGAAAACCATAGCTTTGACTAGATGGACCTTTGTTGGCAAAGTAATGTCTCTGCTTTTTAATATGCTGTCTAGGTTGGTCATAGCCTTTCTTCTAAGGAGCAAGTGCCTTTTAATTTCATGGCTGCAATTACCATCTGCAGTGATTTTGGAGCCCAAGAAAATAAAGCCTCTCACTGTATCCATTATTTTCCCATCCATCTGCCATGAAATGATGAGACTGTATGCGATGATCTTCATTTTTTGAATGTTGAATTTTCAGCCAGCTTTTTCACTGTCCTCTTTCACCTTCATCAAGAGGCTCTTTAATTTCTCATATACTATTTGAAAAGCAGCCTTAAAAGAGGTGACATTTTCTCATTGTTAAACACAGTTGTTGGGATTTACCTGAAAGCCTAACTTTAGTATGATGATTGAAATGATAAAAAACCACTTCACAGTAACTGAAAACTAAAGGCAGCACTAGCATTTGGCTGGACTCTAGCACTCAAATAGTGGCAGCAGGAACAGGTCTTATCCTCATCCCTCCTCTGCCTCGCTCTCCTTTGTACCATCTTCCTTTACAGGTTGGCTCTAGCCATATACAGAGCTACCATTTGAGACTGATATTCTACAAGTCTAGCAAAATCCATGGCAAAACATCCTCTCTTTTTAAAATTGCTTTGGCCACAGTTTTAAGCTGATGGCTCATGGGCAAATATGATAGGGAGGAGATGAATTATTTGAATGATTTGCACATGAGTCTGTACTCAAGACTGAACATCAAGGAATGGTTTTAAATACATAAACCACGGGCGATATAATTTCCCTTTATTTAGAAATCACCAGTCCAGGTTCAATGCAGGATACAGAAAGCTTGGGGCTGGGGCACTGGGATGACCTAGAGGGATGGTATGGAGAGGGAGGTGGGAGGAGGGTTCAGGATGGGGAACACGTGTACACCCGTGGCAGATGCATGTTGATGTATGGCAAAACCAATACAATATTGTAAAAAAAAAAAATAAAAATAACGTGCTTGGTCATGTAGAGAATGTATCAGAAGAGGAAACAGTACACCAATAGGGAGATTTTGCAATTGGAGGTAACATAATAGAGGACAAAGGCTGTTTTCTAGACTCACTAAACTGAAATCACTTACCAGGAATCCTGAGTAAAAACCCAACATGTTTGCTTATTTTGTGGTTGAAACAGGACAGAAGGGGAGAAATGATTTGCTCAAGGTCACATGCCCAACTCACATAAATAATCTTTGTTTCCTGTCTTGCAGATCTGTCTTCTCTCCTTTATTTCTTAGAAAGGAAACCAACACCTACCACTCAGTTTTTCTAGGGGGAAGCAGATTTTCAGTTTAAATGATTACGACTTATTAAAAACAGAGATTTGGTTCTTCAAGGCCTAATTCACCATGGGCATTCCTTTCCCTCTGGATAAATCCCCTTTCTCCAAGCCAAAGGATCAGTATTACCTTTGGCTTGAGAATCTTACTCACTTAGAATCTTTGGCATTGGTCCCATCACTTCATGGAACTTCCAACAGTGGAAACAGTGGCTGACTTTATTTTTCTGGGCTCCAAAATCACTGCAGATGGTGACTGCAGCCATGAAATTAAAAGAGGCTTACTCCTTGGAAGGAAAGTTATGACCAACCTAGACAGCATATTCAAAAGCC
>NW_011494896.1:7318900-7332815 GCF_000754665.1 Bison bison bison
TTTGAACTGTGGTGTTGGAGAAGACCCTTGAGAGTCCCTTGGACTGCAAGGAGATCTAATCAGTCCATCCTAAAGGAGATCGGTCCTGGGTGTTCATTGGAAGGACTGATGTTGAAGCTGAAAGTCCAATACTTTGACCACCTGATACGAAGAGCTGACTCATTGGAAAAGACCCTGATGCTGGGAAAGATTGAGGGCAGGAGGAGAAAGGGACGACAGAGGATGAGATGGTTGAGTGGTATCATCGACTCAACGGACATGGATTTGGGTGGACTCCGGGAGTTGGTGATGGACAGGGAGGCCTGGCATGCTGCAATTAATGGGATCACAAAGAGTCGGACACAACTGAGCAACTGAACTGAACTGAGGTTATTTTATTTTATTTTTTTTTCTAACATCCCACTTTGCTTTTGAGATTCTGGCTGAGCCTAAAGTCTAAACAATAATTCACATCTATCCATTCAATAAATATCTACTTAATATCTACTATGTGTCAGAGACTGTGCAAGGTTGTGGAGACACTGTGATGGATAAACTAGTTCAAGAACTCAAAGATTCTGAAATTTATTGAGGTGTGCAGACAAAGAAACAGGAAGTAAAATTAAACCCTGGTAAATGCCATGACAGGGGCCAGAGAAAATGACAAGGTACAATAGGAGACAGAGGAAAGATAGCTACTGGGTATTGCTGGAGAGGAAGGTATAGAGATGGTCAGGAAAGGTGATGGGCAAGTTGACTTTTAAGTCAAATATTAGGCCCAAAGTACACCCAAGGATTGGAGGATAAGTGATAGGGGAAAGATATATAAGCAGAGGTCTAGAATAGCAACAGTCAAAAAGGCATGTGATAAAGGGAAACTAAAGTGAGTTTGGCATGACTGAAGAATAGAGTGATGTTTTAGAGGTTTATGTCAGTAGATAGAATGGACCGTGGGAAGAAACAAGACTGGAGAGATGAGTAAGGACCAGGAAGGGAAGATCTGTCAAACCATGCAAAGGGGTTTGGATTTTATGTGGGACATGCAAGAGTTTGTCATGTGAGGGAGAAACAGGCAAACTTCTGATTCTGAAAATAGCTCTCTGACTATACAGCAAACACAGAACTGGGATAGAAGTGAACTTAACAAACGGAGCCTCTTCAACCTAATTAAGTATGATTGTGAATCAAGACCTGTTATGGTTTTAATATTAACAAATATGGATATATTTGCTTCTAAAATTTGTAAGCAAGGATTGAAAATAGGATGATATTTGAAAACACATAGTTTGCATATTTTATCAGTTTGAAATTATATAATATGGATTAACATACTACTCATACACACAAATATAGACATGCATACTATGCACCAGAATATATGCTAGATTTTTTTTAAAGTTCTTGCTCTTATGTCATCTGATCAAGGGTAAAAATTATGATGTCGAACCTTTTACTTCTTCATAAGACTATAGAAGCATATCTGATAGAATGATTAACTTATTCTATATAGAAAGAATAAGAAAAGCTCCACAGAAAATGGCAATTGAGCTTATACTTAAAATATTTTCTCTATAAGATAAAGGATAAAAAAAAAGATATTAGAGCCAAAACATCAATGAATCTTGAACTAAAATATGAAGCTATGAATATTTTTATATCTAAGGAACATCAAGTAAACAGGTATAGTAATAAAGATACAGGTGCAAGGAGAGAGTGGTGCCAAAGAGATGCCAAACCATAGACAAAGGGGTTAAGATGTTTTCTCTTGGCCCAAGAGAAGATGTCAATGGCTTAGCGTGATGGTGACATTCTCAGATCTATGCATTTGATAGGAACAGTGCTGGGAGTGAAGAAAACGTAGCATATAAAATGGTAGCCAAAACAAGAGCCAAAGGTCATTGGTCAAGAGGTCTAAGTCAGTGGTTCCTAACTATTTCAAGGTGGAAGTCCATTACGTTTTTTTTCCATATTCCCAATTGATTGTATCTATACTTGTCCTTAATGGAAATTACATTCAGTTTTATGTGCTTATATGTCTCCAAAGACCTCTTACAATGACTCCAGGGCTTCTTCGTGTTCCATAATTCAAGGCTTGGCACTGACCATGTCTGATGCGTATGAAACTGAATTAGGGCAATAACAATGATAGTGCAGATTGAGAATGAGTCCAAGGGCAGAACCAAGAGTTTAGTGTCCCCCCAGATAGAGACACGCTGGAGAGAAGAGGGGAAAGGAGAAGTGGGAAGAATAGTGGGAAGACTGGGGCCGTAGCCTGAGTAAGAGACCGTGTGTCCTGACTTCGAATGGTGTTAGAGATGCACTGATGAGAGATTGGAAATCTATTTTGAAGGTCAAGCTGACAGAATTTTGGTTGAATTTGAGTCATCAACTTGAGAAAGGAACAACCTGATGAGTGGTGGGGCCCTATGTCATGTTAGAGATTACTGGGATACAGAATAGGAATCCAGAGTTGATCATTACAGTTACTCCGTTTTTGCTTTCTCCTTGCGTATGGTCAGTCTTATTGTCTGTCTCCCCACTGTAGGACAAGCTCCATACAAACAAAGGCATACTCACCCCCCTACTTCTAATGATTAACAGATAGTGTGGCTCACAGTAGGTTCTATAACTATTTGCCAAAGCCTCTCTGCTTTCCTCTTTTATTATATGTTTGTGATGTTAAAAATGAAGTTTCTAGAAACTTAGGAGTGAACTTTCTAGACTGGGTTCAAAAGGTTATACTGGAGCAGCATGATGGGGTTTTGTGGTGATGCAGCATTCTGTATGTTGAGTGTGGAGGTGAGTACATAGATACATGGGATAAAACTGCACAGAACTATGCTCTCACACATAAGTGAGTGCATGCAAAGTGCACTCACACATAAGTGACTTGCATAAGCATGTCAAAGTAAAACTGGTGAAATCTTCATAACCTATGCAGATGGTACCAATATTAGTTTCCTGGTTTACCCTGTACTGTAGCTTTGAAAATTAGTACCACTGGAGGAAGCTGGGTAAAGAGTATTGGACTTTCTTTTGGACTTTTTGCAACTTTCTGTGAATCCATAATTATTTCAAAAAATATCTTAACTAAAACACAAACTGGATTGGGGTGATAATTACACAACTCAATAAATCTACTAAAATATCAAACTATAGTTTTACAACAGATTTATTTTACGGTATACAAACTATATCTCAATACAGCTGTTGTTTTAAAGGAAAAAAAAACTTAGTTTCAGAATTCACTAGCTAATTTAACTCAGTTTATTCATCAATAATAATAATGATAGACATAATAATCCAACCTTATAAAATTCTGATGCTTAAATAAATCAGTAAATAGGAAGCAATTAGGATACTGCCTGGTAAGTGGTTAAGTGTTCAGGAAATGCTACCTATTAAAATTGTTATTTGAAGAAAACCCCCAGGTAAAATATGTTTGAGAGACTTTAAGGGAAAGGAAATTTTCTTGGTTAAATAATAATTACAAAGCACTTTGCACTTGAGACACTTTCATGTACACTAATTATGCTTTTTAGATATTTGGGTTCTGGCCTGATTTAATAGCAGAAAGAAATAAACAAAGTGAAGCAGCAGTGGCACCGTGCTAAATCTGGCTTCTGGGTGTTATGAATGTGCAGAAGTGCAGGTACCAGAGGCGGGGTGGAGGCCAGAGGACAGAGAGAGGAGTTTGATTCAGATAGAGCCCATCATTGGTTGGTTTGCAACAGTGTGATTTAAAGGTAGTGTAGATTGAGTCCATTTTTAATACCGTCTCCTATAGGAGTTTCCTATTTTGTTTCGTTCATAACAATTTGATTGTTTCTGAGACTTCTAGTCTTGTAAGAAATGTACTGCTTGGACCCAATGTCTCTAAATGGAGAATTTATCCATGGATATGCTGCTTACTCATTGGGAAGAAAACTATGACAAACCTACTCAGCATGTTATAAAGCAGAGACATTATTTTGCCACAAAAGGTCCATATAGTCAAAGCTATAGATTCTCTGGTAGGGCACAAACAAAGAAGGCTATGACAAACCTGGACAGCATATTAAAAAGCAGAGATATCACTTTGCCAGCAAAGTTGTGTATAGTCAAGGGTGTGATTTTTCCAATAGTAATATATGGATGTAAGAGTAGGGCCATACAGAAGGTGAGTGCCGAAGAATCGATGCTTTCTATGTGTGGTGCTGGAGAAGACTCTTGAGAGTCTCTGGGACTGCAAAGAGGTCAAACCAGTCAATTCTAAAGGAAATCAACACTGAATATTCATTGGAAGGACTAAGGTTGAAACTGAAACTCTAATACTTTGGCCACCTGATGTGAATAACTGACTCCTTGAAAAAGATCCTGATGCTGGATATGATTGAAGGCAAAAGGAGAAGAGGGTGGCATAGGACCGACTCAGTGGACATGAATTTGAGCAAATTCCAAGAGACGGGGAGAACAGGGAAGCCTGACATGCTGAAGTTCATGGGGCTGCAAAGAGTTGGACACAACTTAGTGACTGAAAAACAGCAACAGTCCATCCCACACTACATACTCTATGCCTTCTATCTCCTGAATATCAGGAGAGGCCTAGGGGTGTTTACCCCTCTGAGAAATCGTGTGACACACTTCCTGTTCCTTAGAAAATGAAACTCTGGAGATAAATATTTGATGTGCTTTCATGTTCTTTACAGTCCTCATTCCTCTAAATATGCATTGGTAAAGAAATCTCTGAAGCAGAAAGGTGAGTCACCTAACAAAGCCAGCGACTGTAAGGACAATTTTTCTACTCTGCCCTGAAGGTCATTTGTTATGGATGAGAGACACATCAGACTCAAACCGTAACCACACTCTATGCTATTAATGCAAAGGGCTTTGAAGTTGATTTTTGTGGAGCTGCTGACAGTTCTTATGACCAATATGAAATTTTGTGACTCTGAGCACCTGAAATTCTCCATGCAAATATTTAAGTAAGTCTGCTAACCTAGGATAAGTTCCTAGAACATTGGATCTTGGAAACATAATGACATTTCAAGCAAATCATTTTTAACTGACTGAAAAGCTAATAACTGTGACATTTAATATCTGCCATGCACAAACTCTTCCATGTAGGTATTGTAATTCCAGTTTTAGAGGTAAAGTAGTCAGAGCCTGGAGTTGTGAAATATCTTGCTCAAACTATACTCCCAACTTTTACCTCTTGATCTCAAACCCAGAAACATTTTCATGCAACTTGGACTTTTGCTATTACTTCTAGCCTCCTGTCAAATTACTTTAGATGGGACATGTGAAGAACTTTTGTCAGTTATAGAAGCTGTATGGATTCTGAAAAGTCTCAGGAGAATGTCTATTGAAATGCTTGATTAAAATGCCAGATGAAGATAGAATTAATAGAATGGGGATCCTATTAATGCAGATGTAGAAAAATATTAGACTTGTCTCTTACAAATTCAAGTTATCTGTCTTTTGTATGCTGTATCTTCCACACTGGGTTGCTTGATAAATATTATGATAATGTTTCACAGAATATATTAAGATTAATACATCTCTAGAAAATGGTTGGAAAACTTGAGAAGACACTGTATCAACTCAATATGAGATTTTACTTTATTGTAAAGTAGTTTTTAAACCAGAGAAAAGGGAGAAACAGCAAATACTCTCAAACTGCTTTGATTGTGAAAGAGAACAGTGTTTCTGTTGATAGATGGTACCATCAAGATAGCCAGCATTACCGAACAATTTCTACATGCCAGATGTCCATTTAAGCATTTTCCATATGCTAATGCTTAATATTTCTAATAGCCCTTTAGGTAAGTGCTGTTATAATGTTTTTCAAGATATGAAACCTGAGTAACTGAGTTATTAAATAAATGGCCAAACTAACATAAGTCCCCAGACGTTAGGATTTCTTAGTCTAACATCTAGACCACTATGGCATACTTTCTTGAATGTCAATTTGAAATTTAAAATAATCACTCAATTAATTCTTTCATTCATTTAAATAGCACGTTCATTCAAATAAGCATTTTGTGTGCCCAAAACTCTATGCAAAGGGCTGGGTGGGCTATAAACCTAAATAGGCTTTTTAACTAAAAAGAGAACATGAGCTTAAGTATTGTGTGGCTAAGTGAAATGATTATTGTAATCAAACTGAGAGAGCGATGGGGACTTGAAGGAAGGTTAGGGATTTATTCTGATTGAAGAACATAGGCAAACTTTACATGAAAGGATGCTTTAAAGCTCTGGTAAGAAGAAAACAGAATAGCTGCTAAGACTGATCAAATATCAAGGGAAAAACATGAAGAAATGAAAAACCATAACATGTTTGGAATGTACAGAATAAAATGTTAGTGGAATAACCTCTCCTAGACTCTTTGCTCCTCATCTATACTTCTGAGTTGTTATTATTATTATTTTGCTGCTCTGGGTCTTCCTTGCTGTACATGGGGCTTCTCTAGTTACAATGTCCAGGCTCTCTAATTGTGGTGCAGGGGCTTATTGCAGTAGGAGGCATCTTAGTTGCCTGACCAGGGATCAAACCCAGGCCCACCTGCATTGGGAACATGGAGTCTTATACCCTGGACCACCTGGAAAGTCCCCTTCTGAGTTCTTAAACAACATTGCTCCTTAAAATGGATGGGGATCTTATATAAAAAAAAAAAGTCTAAAAAAGAGTGGATATATGTATATGTATGACTGATTCACTTTGCTATATAGAAGACACTAATACAACATTGTAAATAACTATCAGTTCAGTTCAGTCTCTCAGTTGTGTCCAACTCTTTGCAACCCCCTGGACTGCAGCACACAAGGCTTCCCTGTCCATCACCAACTCCCGGAGCTTGCTCAAACTCATGTCCATCAAGTTGGTGATGCCATCCAACCATCTCATCCTCTGTCATCCCCTTCTCTTGCCTTCAACCTTTCCCAGAATCAGGGTCTTTTCCAGTGAGTCAATTCTTTGCATCATGTGGCCAGAGTATTGGAGTTACAGCTTCAGCATCAGTCCGTCCAATGAATATTCAGGATTGATTTCCTTTAGGATTGACTGCTTTGATCTTGCTGTCTTGCTGTCCAAGGGACTCTCAAGGGTCTTCTCCAATAGCACAGTTCAAAAGCATTAATTCTTTGGTGTGCAGCTTTCTTTACGGTCCAACTCTCATATCCATAGTAAATAACTATACTCCAATAAATATAGTATAGCAAATAACTATACTATATATACACTAAGTGTATATACAACATATACAAAAAATTTCAAGTGGTAAAGTTTGGGGTTCAGAGATGTATTTTTGTTGTACCCACTGAATTAAAAAACATGGCTACTTGTTAATTACCAAATCAGTATGTTACACTTCCTCTCTCCTCTGGTATATTGCTGGGGCTTCCAAGTTTTTTTTTTTTTTTTTTTATCCTTTTCTACTTTTATAATATGCTTTTGAAATATCCCAGGAATAATCCCTCAGAAGTGAAGGGTGAGAAGAAGAAAAACTCAGCACTTTAAAAAAATATAACCAAGATATTACCCTTCTATATATTTGCTATGTATTTCTAAGTACCCAGTTATATGTTTCATTAAACTATGTTCTTTATCACACAATGCAGAAGACAAGGAAAATAATCTTACAGGAAAACAAGAAATATAATTCACACATAATGTACTACTATTACGTACATATATCTTTGCACAAGTAAGGAATCACTAGAAAACGGATAGGGATTCCCCTGCCCCTGGTCTCTAATCTTATGATCAAACCTGAGTGCGTAGCTTGTTCCCTTGTCATCCACTTTTGTCTTGGGACCCTCTGACCTCTTTGTTGGTGTGTCTCTTCAGGGAATACTTCTTAGTAGTCTTCAGGGTCCCAAAGCCCTCCATTCTTAAAGGGCACCATCTGTTCTTCCTTAGCAGATCCTCTATCCATAGTTGATGTCTCTTAAAGCTTTTATGGTTGCCAAAAGTGAAGACAAGCACGCAGATGCACACACATATGTGTCTGGGTATATGTGTGAAATCACAGTTCACCTGCTTACTGTTCCTTCTCCTTCCTACACTCTTCTCAGGTAGAGCTGCTGGTCATCATTGGTGTACATACATACACACATATATATACTCACATATACACACATATATATATACTCACACATGCACACAAATGTGTGTTTATATATGTGTGTGTATATATACACACACACACACGTATGTATAGAAAATATGGAGAAAGAGTATTTTTAGCGATACTTAATGAACAATTGCAATGAGTATGCCAGATCTTGGCCTAGGTGGTAAGAATGCAATTCTTAGTAAAAGTAAACATATTTCCATTTCTTAGAGATTATAGTCTAAGAATAGAGGCAAATATTAATCCACTTATCAAAGAAATGTGAAATTACCATTGTAATAATTGTGAAAATAAAGGTAAATGCTCATATATTCTATGTGTGTGTTTGGGGATGGAGGTAATATGGACAGGAAGTCCAACTTAGGTTTTTGTTTTTGTTTTGTTTTTTTTTTAATGAAAAAGACACTTGTAAACATGTACATGAAAAATGAATGGGAGTTTCTTAGGTAAAGTAGGATAAGAATAGTATTCTAAGAAGGAGCAGTGTTCACAAAGTTTATGGGACTTGGAAGGGTATGAATTGTTTAAGGGGTTCAAAGAACCCTTTGTGTGTTGAGATTGAAGGTATAAAACTCAGTAACACGGTACATGGTTAAAGACTTGTGTCATTTCGTCAGAGCAATGGGGAAGTCAGAGGAGGATTCTAAGCAGGGAGATGACAAAAAGATTTTGTTTAGAAAAGATGCCTCTGGCTGCAGGATAGACAAGATTGGGAGGAGGATAAAAGTAAACGTGAAGAGATTAGTTAGTCCAGTTTGTATTCCTGTTGAGAGAATAGGAATGGGGACTCACACTATGGCTATGAGGAATGAAGAGATTTCAACAGATATAAAATCTCTTCAGTAAGTAAATCAGCAGCAATTGGTGATGAATCATATTTAAGCCGTAGAAAGAAGAGGGATCAAACATATCTCCTAGGTTCTTAATTTGTGTAACTAGATGAAACTATCTAGATAACTAGGTAGCAATTTATTGAGAATAGGAGTAAAAGAAGGTGTTGCTTCATTATTCATGATCAATGAAATATGAGAAATGTACAATATGTCTGTAGTCAAAGACATTCAGTTGTCAAGCATACCTTGGAAAATTGCTAAATGCCCCAAAGCACACTTAATATTCTGAGGATTGCAAAAATGTAAAAACATGCTAAAAAGTCATGTGTTGATCACAAAATGAAAAATTGCATGTTAGTTTTCCACTGATAAAATCAGGATGATTACATCTATTTGCAAATAATTTTTTATAATACTGTGGTCCATGCTGCTGCTACTGCTGCTAAGTCGCTTCAGTTGTGTCCGACTCTGCGCAACCCCATATACGGCAGCCCACCAGGCTCCCCCATCCCTGGGACTCTCCAGGCAAGAACACTGGAGTGGGTTGCCATTTCCTCCTCCAACGCATGAAAGCAAAAAGTGAAAGTAAAGTCGCTCAGTCGTGTCCGACTCTCTGCGACCCACCAGGTCGGGTCTGGACTGCAGCCCACCAGGCTCCTCCATCCATGGGATTTTCCAGGCAAGAGTACTGGAGTTGGGTGCCATCTCCTTCTCCAAATGTGGTCCATAGTAGATGCTCAATCTAATTGATAAATCAATGATAGTTCAGAAAAGTGAAGTATCCATAGTGTTGGAGGATTGGTAAGAATTCAATATTTGATGTGTTAATTCAGTTCAAAATAATATATAAAAACAATTTGAAAATGAGAAAGGAAATGGCATTGATGAACCTTTTTGCAGGGCAGGAATAGAGATACAGAGGTAGAGATTGAACTTGTGGATACAGCAGGGGAAAGTGAGGGTGGGAACAATTCAGAGAGAAGCATTGACATGCATACATCACCTATGAAAAATAAGTGGTTAGTGGGAAGCTGCTGTCAGCACATGGAGCTCAGGTTGGCACTCTATGATGACCTAGAGGGGTGGAATCTGGAGGAGAGGGAGGCTCAAGAGAGAAGGGATATATATACATACTTACTGCTGATTTGCATTGTTGTATAGCAGAAACCAACACAACACTGTAAAGCAACTATCCTGCTTAAATTAAAAATACAAATTTAAAAAAATGAGAAAGAATAATAAACAAAGTGAGATTTCACTTTAATCCCAGAATAAGGCATTATTATTGTCTTCATAAATTTGCTTTTGCTATCCACCAATTCTCTCCCACATCATGGATACACACCTGGCTTTAGAATCCAAGAAAGGGTTGACTCATCCTTACTGGTGACTGCGTATCCACTAAGGGGTCTTAAACGTTGTATAATGAAGATGTGTGCTTTCTCCAACTACTTGAGTAATTTGGGCCACCAGATGTCACTACAGATTAAGCAATGGTGAGAGGCTTCCCGCAGCATAAAGTCTACAGAGGCTTTTGACAAGTTAAGCAAATACAGAAGATGTTAATTTTTAAAGAAAACAGTCTGGCAGTTGCTTTCACTTTTTTCCTTC
This sequence comes from Bison bison bison, assembly GCF_000754665.1. Lineage (NCBI taxonomy): Eukaryota > Metazoa > Chordata > Mammalia > Artiodactyla > Bovidae > Bison > Bison bison. Next base: position 7,329,438 of record NW_011494896.1, read on the forward strand.
TTTCTGCCTTTTCTCCAAAGTACCTTGGAGAATGAAAGAAAGAATGCCCCTATTGCATATACCAACTAATTTTGCATGTCTTTTGCCTCTATCCCAATAAAAAAGAATAGATGTTACAGTTCAGCAGAGCATATTTTTTGTTTCAGCAATTTGTTTGATTGTGAGCAATATTTTTCAAGCTCCATTTTTCTCTGACTTCATAAAATAAGACTATCCCAGCTCACTTATATTAATGACCCTTTCCACAACTACCTGGCTTGTAAGGGTGCAGCACAGGCTGAATATGTATCCATTATAATGGCCACCTATAACGGGTAGTTAATCATGAAGGAAATTCATTAGCTGAATGTCACCAGAAACCTATGTCGTGTGGCAAATGAACAGGGGACAGCCAGTTTGAGTTTTAATTTCTGCAATGAGCTCTTGTTGTAAAACCCTTTTCCTACATAGGAAATTGGGCAGAGAATTAACGACATGACAAATGGCTGGTAGAACCTGACAAGAGGCTTTGATTACAAGAGAATTTGTTATTTCTGTACGTATTTCCACAAATTCTTCATTGGACAAAGTGATATTATTCCATACTCTGAATTTTAGATTTTATGCAATGAACAAGTAAGGAAACAAAAGCAGATGCTGTCTTTGAGCAAGATTCAAAACTTAGGTCTATGTCAACCGGAATTCTTACATGAATTAACTTCGGTTTCAGCTTATTGACAGGATCCTGGTTATATCATGTGTTAATGCAACGTAGAGTAGGTTCTCAAAATTACTTCTTGAGAAACTACTCTACACCAAATACTTTCCCAGGTGCTAGGGGTGCGTTGGTGAATAAGTTTGAAACAAAGAGGCCTCATGAAGATTATCTTCTACTACAAAGGAATTGCAGCCTTGAAAATGAAAGACATTTGCTCCTTGCAAGAAAAGCAATGACCAACCTAGGCAGCATATTAAAAAGCAGAGACATTACTTTGCCGACAAAGATCCATCTAATCAAAGCTATGATTTTTTCAGTAGTCATGTATGGATGTGAGAGTTGGACTATAAAGAAAGCTGAGTGCTGAAGAATTGATGCTTTTGAACTGTGGTGTTGGAGAAGACTCTTGAGAGTCCCTTGGACTGCAAGATCAAACCAGTCCATCCTAAAGGAAATCAGTCCTGAATATTCGTTGAAAGGACTGATGCTGAAGCTGAAGCTCCAATACTTTGGCCACCTGATGTGAAGAACTGACTCATTGGAAAAGACCCTGATGTTGGGAAAGATTGAAGATGGGAAGAGAAGTGACGGCAGAGGATGAGAAGGTTGGATGGCATCACTGACTCAATGGATGTGAGTTTGAGCAGAGTTGTTAATGGACAGGGAAGTGTGGCATGCTGTAGTCCATGGGGTCACAAAGAGTTGTACACAACTGAGTGACTGAACTGAGCTGAACAGAGGAATAGGAGGATATGGAGAGAGAAAATAAGCAACTGAACCCTAAATGATTTTATACCTGACCCATGGGTCTTCCCTTGTGGCCCAGTTGGTGAAGAATCTGCCTGGAGATTTTTCATTCAGGAGATGCAAGAAATAAGGGTTCAATCCCTGAGTTGGGAAGATGCCCTGGAGTGTGGCAACCCACTCCAGTATTCTTGCCTTGGAAATCCCATGGACAGGGAAGCCTAGCGGGCTACAGGAGTAGGGGTCATGAAGAGTCAGACAGAACTGAGCATGGATACATGTGACACATAAAAATATAAGTAGTACCTCAAAAAATAACTAGAAAGCAATGGGGGATAGAGGGAAGGAGGCAACCATATGAAGTTACACTCATCAAGGAGAGAAATGCAAAGGCTTCCACTTTACAACCTTTACTTCTTAGCCTAAGAAAGAGATTGACTCACTATCTCATTACTAACTTGAAAATTTTCAATGAAGTATATCAGTCAAGTTACTTATTATTAAAGTAATTAATTCTGTCTCATAAAATAGCAAATAATTTTAAAGAGGACATAATTTAAAGTTATCAAATAACTTCCGAGAGAAGGACATAATTGGAGTATATTATGTAGGAGGGTGGGTGGAATGAAGGGCAGATGAAATAGTAGGTGTCTGCTGAAAGAGTAAATATAGATTTCACTAGATTTTGGTACAGTTGACATGCACATGCCTGAATGGTGATAGAGTAGACCACTGGCACAAATCTTTTTGAAAGTAATTTGGCAAATCATTTCAAGAACCAAGGGAGCAGTCACTCCTCCTTTGACCTATCAGTGCATTCTATAATGCACACTATGAATTATATTTTGAAGGAAAAAAATGAATCCATAAAGATGCTTATTATAGTGTCATTTTAATAGTAAAACATAAGAAGCAGCCTGGTTATTTAACAATATTTGAGAGGCTATGAATTTATGGTGCATCACTCAGCATGATGAGATAATAAGTACTCATCACAAGCAATAATTAAGAGGATTATGGAACAAAATGGACAATACATTATTAAGATAAAATAAAAGCATAGTTTGAAGATATCTGTGGTTTCATTCTTTTATATTAAATTTGTACATTCATCTGGGATAAAGGAGAAGGCAATGGCACCCTACTCCAGTACTCTTGCCTGGAAAATCCCGTGGACAGAGGAGCCTGGTGGGCTGCAGTCCATGGGGTTGCTAAAAGTCAGACATGACTGAGCAACTTCACTTTCACTTTTCACCTTCATGCATTGGAGAAGGAAATGGCAACCCACTCCAGTGTTCTTGCCTGGAGAATCCCAGGGACGGGGGAGCCTGGTGGGCTGCAGTCTATGGGGTCACACAGAATTGGACATGACTGAAGTGACTTAGCAGCAGCAGCAGCAGCATGGGATAAAACCCAAAACAGTTAAAGGGGGATATTTATTTGATACATTTAATAAACATTGTTGAAGACCTTCATTGTCTTGCTGGGTTTGAGGGTACAAAGATGAATAACTCATAGGTGTTCCATCAAACTGCTAATGACCAGGAGGTCAGTATATATGTATATGGAAAATAGGATGAATTACTTTGATTTGTGAAAGCTCACAGGGAGTGTGGGGAAAAGAATGAAGGAAGAGACTATCTCTTGATAGGGATGTGAATTTGTGCATATCGTTAAGTCTTCCTGAAAAACCTGTAACATTAATTTTATCATGCCTGGTTTGTAAATAAACTGAAACTATAAGTAAATAGTTTGAGTATGGTCCCTGTTTCAATACGTAGTAAATCCATGTTTAAGTATTTGGTTTTATATCTCCAAACACATGTTCTACATTTGCCTTGGAAATATTGAGTCAAAATGCTGAGAGAAAATTTAGGGAAATGAGGAGGATTTCCTCACAGAGGATTCACAGAAGAAATGGCTGCTGCTGCTGGTGC
>NW_011494896.1:7332915-7333284 GCF_000754665.1 Bison bison bison
GAAAGCGAAAAGTGAAAGTGAAGTCACTCAGTCATGTCCGACCCTCAGCGAGCCCATGGAGTGCAGCCCACCAGGCTCCTCCGTCCATGGGATTTTCCAGGCAGGAGTACTGGAGTGGGGTGCCATTGCCTTCTCCGAATGGCTTCTGCATTAGGTCTTAAATGCAGAGTGAGAGCCTGTTAGATCATTGTTCCAGGGTTTGGACACTGTATGTGCAAAGGCACTGTGGCCTGAAGCAGCACCATGTAATCCATGCATTACACCTGGGAGTAGCTGGACATAGGAACCGCGTGAGGAAAGAAGCAGGACATCAGACCAAAGTTTTTTTTCAATAAATTAATATTTTTATTGAAATGCAATTGCTTTACA
>NW_011494896.1:7333384-7346955 GCF_000754665.1 Bison bison bison
CAAGTGAATCAGCTACATGTATACGTATACCCCCTCCTTCTGGGATTGCTCCTTCCTACCACCCCACACTCCCCCCATCTAAGTCATCACAGCGCACCAAGCCACGCTCCCTGTTCTTCACAGCTGGTTCCCACCAGCTGTCTGTTTTACACATGGGAGTGTATGTATGTCAATCCTCTCTACCAGTTTGCCCTACCCTCCTTCTCCCCCACTGGGCCTACATGGCCATTGTCTATGTCCGTGTGTCTATTACTGCCCTGAAAATAGGTTCATCTGTACCATTATTCTAGATTCCACAAATATATGCTTTAATATACAATATTTGTCTTTCTGACTTAGTCTGTACAACAGACTCTAGGTCCATCAACATCTCTGCAAATGCACAGTTCCATTCCTTTTTATGACCAAGCAACATTCCAGCCATATCTTCTTTATCCATTCATCTGTTGTTGGAGAGTTAGGTTGTTTCCGTACCCTTGCTGTTGTAACCAGTTCTACAAGGAACACCAGGGTACATGTGTTGCTTTGAATTATGGTTTATGGTTTCCTCAGGGTATATGCCCATGTGCTTAGTAGTGAGATTGCTGGGTCATATGGTAGTTCTATTTTCAACTTTTTAAGGAACCTAGAAGGCAATGGCACCCCACTCCAGTACTCCTGCCTGGAAAATCCCATAGATGGAGGAGCCTGGAGGGCTGCAGTCTATGGGCTCGCTGAGGGTCGGACACGACTGAGCGACTTCACTTTCACTTTTCACTTTCATGCATTGGAGAAGGAAATGGCAACCCACTCCGGTGTTCTTGCCTGGAGAATCCCAGGGACGGGGGAGCCTGGTGGGCTGCCGTCTCTGGGGTCACACAGTCAGACACGACTGAAGTGACTTAGTAGCATACTGTTCTCTACAGTGGCTGTAGGTAAAGTGTGAATGCTCTATAGGCTAAAAAGGTTGACTGTTGATATTTGTGTGGTGAAAAACTAAAGGATCTTCAGATTTGTAAAGACAGTGTATTTGTTCCATTGTCTAGCTATACCTTGTCCAGTTGCAGAAGCTGGAGACAGATACCAAAAAGGAAGGGCATCCATTATAAATCAAGCAAAAAAATACAGTTACTACGGTTGAGAGAATCATATAAATTAACATCAGAGCAACTTGAAATCAGTTCTCTTGTACTTTGCAGTGCAGTATTTTTGTTCAGTCCTACCTCTAGGCTAAATGGATTTGCTTATCAGTGTTGCTGCCTCTTGTTATTATAGTTGGTTTTCCTGCTCTTTCTGGTTCTCTATCATCAAAGGTATTGGTGTGAAAATAGAACCGTTGTTTAAAATTTCATTAGCTATTTTGATAACATATCCTTTCATTTCTAAGATTTTTAAATGTACTCCTATGAGCGTTTATATTTCTAAATGGAGTAATTTTCTGAGGAGCCTTTTTATGTAGTATATAATTTTAGCACAATTTTATCCATGCTGTGGCATTAAATAGGAGTTGTATGTGTGCTGTGTTTTTGCATATGTATGAGTATACACATGCATACACATATATGTAAATACATAAATATGTTTGTGTGCTTAGTCGCTCAGTCGTGTCTGACCCTTGCGAACCATAGACCGTAGCATGTCAGGCTCCTCTGTCCATGGGATTCTCCAGGCAAGAGTACTGGAGTGGGTTGCCATTTCCTTGCCCAGGGGATCTTCCCAACCCAGGAATTGAACCTGGGTCTCCTGTGTTGCAGGCAGACTCTTCACCAAGTGAGCTATGAGGGAACACAGGGATGGAACCCAGGTCTCTTGCATTGCAGGCAGATTCTTTACCAGCTGAGCCACAAGGGAAGCCCAAATATATGTTTACATATATACAAGTTAATTATGCATCACATAGTAAAATGATATATATGTTTGTTATGTGTGTGTGTATGTGTGTGTGTGTGTGTGTATATATATATATATTCTAGTTTTGTAAGAATGTAGACTGTGTTTAAAGATATATCTGGAATTCTAGATCCTTAGAGTTACAGAACAGCAGAATCTAGATCTGTATAGCTTAATTCTAGATTCAATAATAATTAAAATGAAGATGTAGATTTATTAATATAAATTTATTAATATAGAGTTATTAATCTCTAACTTTCTATATTCTTATTCTAATATTTCCATCTGCCAATTTTTTTCATCTTTTGAAAGTATATTAATATCATTGTTTGATTCCTCATGAAGGGTAGCTTGCATTCTCAGCAAGAAATGTATTTTGTGCAAATGTTCTTGCTTATAAGGAAAGAATCGAAGAAAAACAAAACAGGAACCTCCACAACATGAATAGAACTGTGCTTTAAGGGAACATTTTTCTAGGTTTTCCATGAGCTACCATTTTCCTCAGGAACTTATCTTGAGAGTCACCACGGTAACAAAAACCATGTATCAGCCTTACCACGATTTGAAATTGAAATTAAACAAATAGAGACTGATGTCTTTAAAAGCAAACGCTCAAAAAATAAAACAAAACCTCAAGACTAAATATGACTGAATTGTTTTGTTCATAAAGTTATAGCTAAAAAAGTAAGAACCATGATACATTGATATCTCTCCTCATTTTTTTTTAAGTAATCTGAAAACACTACCTATTTCAACAGAGAAATTGAAGATTGATAGAAAGATCAAGAAGGATAGGTACATCAGTAGTTATTGCATATAATACATTTGTTAAATGGATTTTTTTTTGTAAATGTAGATTTAAAATTGATCAATTAAAGTAATAGTAAGTTATTTTTCTACTATTAAAATATGTACCTATATGAGTAGGATGAGGTAATAAGTATATGAAACAGAGTTTTCATAATAAAATTAATTATGTGTTTTTAAGGTTGTGATCATTTTAATTAATAAAATGAAGTTTCTATAACTTGGTAGAGTATTCTTCAATACTCAGGAATTGCTCTAGTGTCAACATCTCAGTATTAGGGAACATACTGAATTTTTAGAGTTAAAGATATGAACTAAGGAAATGAGAAAAACTCAGTAGCTTAGCTATGCATTTGTATGAAAAAGATTAGATTTTGGACTTACTATTTTGTAAGTTTACAAGAGATTCACTACATCACTGTAATTTAAGACATTATTTATAGCCAGATAGACATGAGTTCAAATTCGGTATTCAGTATCTTTTGTTTATAAGCTATGTAACCTTGGACATGTTGTTTAATATCCCGTATTGTAGACAGATGCTTTACCATCTGAGCCACCAGGCAAGTCTGAATCTTGGAACACTCACTACAAAATTTAAATACTAGTAGTAGTGTGTGTATTGAGTGACTCATTGGATTTTTCTACCAATTTCAGTTTGTTTTTTGAAACACTAAATTAAAAGCAAAGTTAAAGCTTCATGTTTTTGGAACTTTGGCAGATCCGATCAAGAATCTAACAACTTAGCCATCCTGGCAATATCATTTAGTCTCTTTGAGCCATTTGAGACTCATTCATTTAAGTTTCTCTAACCTCCACAGAATGCTAAATATCTAATAGAAACAAACAAAGAGAAATGTTTTGAACTGAATTTCTGTGTGTCTGTATTAGGATAGGGTAGTCTCTGCTGCAGTAACAAACTCTTAAGTCTCAATGACTTAAATACGTCAGGATGTATTTCTTGGTCATGCAAAATTTAATGCAGGTTGAGTGTCTCTCAGTAGAAACTTTAACCCAAACAGGGACTCTACCATCTGTCACTGTTGTAGTGGATGTAGAATGGAGAAGCATATTTTTAAGAATCAAACTTGAAAGTAGATTAAAACCCTTCTGTCCACACTGTTTGAGCCAGACTCAGTCACGTTTACAAAATAACCATAAAAACATGTTGAGAAATGTAGCTTTTCTGTCTACACTTGAAGAAGAAATGATATAGTAAACATATAGCATAATCTGTGCCATAGTATACAGGGAAAACTAAACTTCCCTAGAAAGCCTTTTCTAGCCAGCTAATTGAACTGACTGTTTGCAAAATCTTTCTTATATGGTGAAGTAAATATTTGTTTCACATACATGAGTAGATAGCTTGTCTTATTCATCTGTGATGATGTATCTAGTACACATCTTCAATCTTAGTATCTAACTGGTCTTTTCTGAGAACATGTGAATTACACATGGAGTTTTACACAAGACATGACTTTAATATTTTATAGACTACCACATAGAGAAAATGAGTTATTCTCTGTGACATCAGATGACAAAACTGTGGGCTAAGAATATATACTGAAGAAAGGTAGGTTTCCTCTCAATCTACAAAAAGGCCTCCCAGGAAGATATATTCATTTGGTCACAGTGACTTCTCAATATCTAGATATATTTCAGTAGTGCCTCACAGCAAGTTAAAGTTGAAAGAGATAATATTTGAAGTTAAAATCTTCTGGGATTAAATTCTAGTTCCATCAGCTGCTAAGAGCTAGTTGTTGAGTGTGGCCTTAGCATGCTAATGATCTTTGTAGAGCTTCCTATTTGTTATACACTTTATGCAATTTTATCTGTCAAATTTCTTATGAAATCAATTCTAGTTGATTCAAGTAGAAAAGGAATCTGTGGATGATGTTGAATAATTCACAGAATTAACAGAAATGTAGCAGAGCAAAATTAAGAGTCAGAGAAAGCCTAGAGTAAATAGGTCTAGAACCACAGCCAAAATCACGCCATAGGAACTAGCAGATGCCAGTGCCACTGGGCACACTTGCCATATACAGTACTGTCTCCCCTGTTGATCCTCCTACTCTGGACGCTGATTAGCAATTGCAACTGAAATGTATTATTTTCTAGTTAGACTTCTGTGTCATTCTGGCAAGGTTCAAAATTTTAGGCCAGAACCTCTTGTTGCTTAAGTCTCAATTGCATGCCATGAATATGCTGCCAGAAGGTGGAGAAAAGTGAGTATTGGGCTTATCTCTCACCAATATGTGAATAGTGGGGAAATCCCCAATACGGAAAAATCTAATTACTAGACCTCCCAAAGTCAGTTGCTAGATATGACACTTCCTGCATCCTTGGGTTAATATAAGACTTACTAATGATGTAATATAATATTTCTGAAGTGCTATCTCACTCTTAATTCCCTTTCATGGGCAGTTTGCTAAGCCCTGACACCAAATACTTTGCTGATCAGGCTAACACTCTAGGTTATAAAACACACAAACCCATACCAGAGATGCCCAGGGAAGGCCCATTCTTTGTTAAAGGGGAAAAATTCTTCAAAATACCCAGTCCCCAAGAGGCTATGAAACCAAGCTAATCCCACCCACCTGCTGTCCATAAACCAGCTCCTGCAATTCCAGATGGCTGGCACCCTGTCCTCAGGTGCAACTGTCTATGTGACCAAGCCTCTTAGTCTTCTTGTGTTTGGAGATATTGATAGCAGAGGGTTCTGCCTTTTATTCCTCAGAGTCCTTGTGTCGTGTCTGCCACAGTAAAATTATAATTACACATAATATACTGTTCATGGGGTTCTCGAGGCAAGAATACTGAAGTGGTTTGCCATTCCCTTCTCCAGTGGACCACATTTTGTCAGATCTCTCCACCAAGACCCTGTCCATCTTGGGTGATCCTGCATGGCATGGCTCATAGCTTCATTGAGTTACCCAAGGCTGTGACCCATGTGATCATTTCGGTTTGTTTTCTATGATGGTAGTTTTCATTCAAGAAGCCGTGGGGTTGTAGTTCTTGTTCCTTCTGTCTGTACTCTGATGGATAAGGATAAGAGGCTTCTGAAAGCTTCCTGATGAGAGGGACTGGCTGTGAGAACATGATTTAGTGACTGAAAAATTTCCTATCATTAGGGGACAAATTGTCAGCACAGTGCTCAGAACATACAGTACTCAATGATTGTTTTATATAACTAGACTATTAGGATATTTTAGACCATTTGTGTATTGGATAGGTTTTCTATGTTTCATTCAACTATATAATTCTAGAGGAGCTAGAAAAGTCACAGAATATGAATGTTAACGAACATATCTATTATTGTTATTAGTTTCATAGCGACTTTGACCTATAGTGGCTGCTTTGACATAAAAATTTAACTGTGTATAGTGCCTACCTGTCAAGATTTTAACACATGTCAGGCTTGGGACTACACCTCAGAACTACTGTATAAATAACTATACAAAATTTATATTTGGGATTATACTTTTTTCAAATCTTCATATAGGTTAGATCTGTTATACAGATAGGGTTGAGAACCAGTGGATTATAGGATAAACTTACATACCATTTCATTGCAAGTCATGATTGACAAAGGGTAGGTCAATTTCTAGTGCGTTCTTCCTATTCCCTGTATATACTTTCCCACTTGTGCAGCAAGCAGTGTTATAGAACTTGCCATTCTCCAGATACTAGATTTTCTTTATCTTCCTGAATGTTTCATATGCTTTTCTTTTTTAATGGAATCTGATTTGTATCTCTTCTGTTGAGGTACGGTATAAAAATTTAGCTCAGTGGTTTTCTTCTGCTTCTCTTCAGAAAGTCCAACCAGGAGACATATGAACTTTTGTTTTAATGCAGCAAGATTAAAAAAAAAATCCCTCATTTTCTCCATTTCCAATGTAATTCTTTAGACTAAAGATTAAAAATAAATCTTATTTATTTGAGACCCCATGATTTTATAAAAATCCTCAACATATTGTTAATATCTCAGATCCATCTGTTTTACAACTCATGAAGAGATTTTGTTGATTAATCTTGAAGCATAAATATCCTTGTTAAGAGCTGGATATTGTGAAGAGTGCTGAAGCATATCTTTGTACAAGGAAGAGGACCTAGTCTTTGGCTTCTGGCTAGGATGGGATATCAGGCACTAAATTTATCATGCAGGGAGACTATTATTACCCTACTTATTACCTGTAATTTCTGGCTATGGTGTAGAGAGAGGAATTCAGGCAGAGCTTGTTGTTCGGTCACCAAGTTGTGTCCAACTCTTTGCAACCCCATGGACTGCAGCACACCAGGCTTTCCTGTCCTTCACTGTCTCCCTGAGTTTGTTTAAATTCATGTCCATTGAGTTGGTGATGCTACCCAACCATCTCATCCATTTTTTTCCCTCTCTCCTCCTGCCCTCAATCTTTCCCAGTATCAGAGTCTCCCAGTGAGTCAACTTTTTGCATCAGGAGGCCAAAGTACTGGAGCTTTGGTAACAGTCTTTTCAATGAATATCCCACATTTTTAGTTGAAATTTAAAAACTTACTCTAAAAGTAACATGGAAACTCAAAGATTTTTGAAAAATAACTAAAAAAGGACTAATACTAATGTCATATTTTAAGACATTATAAACAGATAGTACTTAAGTAATAAAGAGTTTGTATTGACAGTAAGATGGATAAATAGATCAATAAAACAGAGTAGATAGTCCAGAAACATATGAGGAACTGATTTTTTGAGCTACTGGATATTCATTTGCAAAAAAATGAACAAAGAACAAAATAATTCTAATCCATATCTCATATCACATAAATAAAATGCCTATGATTTTAGAATCGTTACTTAAATGTGAAACATAAAACTAATATCTATTTCTAATAAAAAAAATAGCATAAGCTCCTAATGACCATAGCTTAAGCAAGGTTTTCTTAGACACAGAAACAAAAGTATAATCCATGAAATGATGAACTGTACCTCATCAAATCTGAAAGCTGCATTGTCTGCAAAAGATACTGTTAAGAAAGGACCAGACATCCTGGAAAAAAAGCATTTACAAATCATGTATCAGATAAAGAACTTAGAATAAAGAACCCTCAAAAAAATAATAAAAGAAAACACAGTAAATAACGTAGAAGATTGGGAAAACAACAAGGACAACATGGAAACAAATAACCACGTGAAAGGATATGCACCAAAATTTATCACTGTTTGTTGCTGTTTAGCCATTCAGTCATGTCCAGATCTTTTGTGACTGCATGGACTGCAGCACACCAGGCTCCCCTGTCCATGAGATTTCTCAGGCAGGAATACTGGAGTGGTTTGACGTTTCTTTCTCCAGGGGATCTTCTCAACCTACAGGTTGAATCTGCATCTCCTACATTGGCAGGTGGATTCTTTACCACTGATTCACCACGAAGCCCTAATTCATCATTAGGTAAATGCAGTTTTGTTTTACATTCCTATTAGAAAGGTTAAAATTTAAAAGACTAACTGATAAAAATAGATATTATGCATTGGTGTACTATCTTTGGAGAAAATTTCTTAAAAAGTTACATATTCACCTATCTTATCTGCATGCTAAGTCACTTCAATTGTGTCAGACTCTGCAACCCTACGGGCTGTAAGCCGCCAGGCTCCCCTGTCCATAGAATTCTCCAGGCAAGAATACTGGAGTGGGCAGCCATTGACTTCTCCAGGGGATCTTCTGACCCAAGGATCAAACCTGGGTTTCCTGCATTGAGGGCAGATTCTTTACCATCTGAGCCACCAGAGAAGCCCCACACATACCTTATAATCCAACAATTTGATTCCTTGGTATTTTTAGAAGAGAAATAAAAGTATATCCATATAAATATTGTATATGAACTTTCTTAACATCTCTGCTTTATATAGCCAAAAATCAGAACTAATGCTAATGCCTATCAACAAGTTTATGTGTGAACAAACTGGGGCACATCCTTGCAATTAAGTACTTATTGGAAAAAAAATGAATGAACTGTTGCTACATGCTACAGCATGGATGATTCTCCAAATAATTATGCTCATTGAGAGAAATAAAATGAAAATGATTATTCCATTTACATAGAATTTTAGAAAATACAAAATACTCTGATGACAGAAAGTAGACCAGTGGTTGACTAGGGTTGGAATTACAAATTTACATACTGATACTTTGAATGTAGTTTTCATTATCTTGACTCTGGTTGTGTTCTCACATTTGCATATATGTGTTAAAATGTATAAATTGTACACTTTAAGTATGTGAAGATTATTATACGTCAATTATGCCTAAATAAAGCTGTTAGCAATTTGACAAAATAAAGAGAAAAGATGCCTAATAAGGAGCAAATCAGTTAATGTCCCTAAAGAATTATATATATATATATGTTGGATTTGGCGACTGGCTCAGAGAATTAGCACTTAGTTCAGCAGGAGGCTTAAAGAATGGACAAGGAAGATCAAGGGAAGCTTTGCTGGACTGAATCTTAGAGGACAAGAAGAAGGTGAATTCAGGAGGGATGTGTTCCAAGAAGAGAGTCTTGGAAGATGAGAGAGTGTGGCTTGCGAAACTACAGGTTAGGTATGTTGTCAGTTACTGACTGCTGTCTTTGATCCTCACCCCAGTCTTCCTGTTTTCTGTTAACACTGCATTGGTTTTAAAGCTGTGGATTTTGACCATCTTACCTGCCTCATGAGAAATCTGTATGCAGGTCAAGAAACAAAAGTTAGAACCGGACGTGGAACAACAGACTGGTTCCAAATTGGGAAAGGAGTACATCAAGGCTGTATATTGTCACCCTGCTTATTTAACTTATATGCAGAGTACATCATGTGAAATGCCAGACTGGATGAAGCAGAAGCTGGAATCAAGATTGCTGGGAGAAATATCAATAACCTCAGATATACAGATGACACCACCCTTAATAACAGAAAGTGAAGAGGAACTGAAGAGCCTTTTGATGAAAGTAAAAGAGGGGAGTGAAAAAACTGGCTTAAAACATTCAAAAAACTAAGATCATGACATCTGGTCCTATCACTTCATGGCAAAACAATGGGGAAACAATGGAAACTGTGACAGACTTTGTTTTCTTGTACTCTAAAATCACTGCAGATAGTGACTGTAGCTATGAAATTAAAAGACACTTGCTCCTTGGAAGAAAATCAATGACAAACCTAGACAGCATATTAAATAGCAGAGACATTATTTTGCTGACAAAGGTCCATCTAGTCAAAACTATGGTTTTTCCAGTAGTCATGTATGGATGTGAGAGCTGGACCATAAGGAAAGCTGAGTGCTGAAGAATCAATGCTTTTGAACTGTGGTGTTAGAGAAAACTCTTGAGAGTCTCTTGGACTACAAGGAGATCCAACCAGTCCATCCTAAAGGAAACCAGTCCTGAATATTCATTGGAAGGACTGATGTTGAAGCTGAAGCTCCAATCCTTTGGCCATCTGATATGAAGAACTGACTCATTGGAAAAGACCCTGATGCTGGGAAAGATTGAAGGCAGGAGAGAAGGGGGCGACAGAAGACGACATAGTTGGATGGCATCACCAACTTGATGGAAATGAGTTTGATCAAGCTCCGGGAGTTGGTGATGGACTGGGAGGTTGGCATGCTGCAGTCCATGGGGTCGCAAAGAGGCAGACACAACTGAGTGACTGAACTAAACTAAAGTTTCCTTAGGCTCAGGTATCTGGGATTGTGGGGTAGGCAGTCTTATCACACCTGTTTCAGTGCAAGCAGACCCTTTAACTATTTTATATATTAAATGCGTACAAAAGTTTCACTGACAAAAGAGTTCTACAACAAAAACAAATAACTAAATAAAATATCACTATTTTGGCTAATGTGGACTCCTCCTCTATTGGTCGCTCTCTCTCTGTGTCTCTCTTTGTCTCTGTCTCTCTCTCTATTTGTCTCTCTCCCTCTCTCTCTCTCATATATATATACATATATATGTATGTATATATATGTATGTATGTATAAATATACATACATATATGTATGCATATTTATATATAAGAAAGCCTGTTTTACATATATATTTTTTCTTGTTATATGTATATAAAACAGGCTTTCTTGTTTTCTTTGTTTTGCTTATTTTCCCCCTGATACCAGAGCAGTCTTTCCTTTCCATATGTGCTATAGATTTCTATCACTTTTAAAGTCATCCCAATGAAGTCTCTGCTGATTCCTGCAGCTTAAAATATTTCTCTTCCTTATGAAAACCCACAACCCTTTATCTTGAAATGCTGTGATGCCAGTCATGTGTCAGAGGATGCTATTGGTACTTTCACATATGTCATTCATTTGATCCTTACAACATTGCTGTGAGGCAGGCGGCATCATCTCTGCCACAGGGATGAAAACCCTGAGGTTCAGATTGCTTACATGACTTTCCAAAATCCACCTAGCTAGGAAGAGGCAGAGCTAGAAATACAATCTAGGGCTTTTCATTCCAAGCTATATTTTAATTCCATTATGACATTATCACTATACTCCAAAATTATAGCTGTATGATCCTATCCAGGAGTGTGTTAGTTTTTATTGTTTGTTGGTTTTCTTTTTGTTTTGTTACAACACAGCACACTTCCCTTTGAAATACCTTTGAACTAGATCATAAATTTCACTGGGGACAGTGATGCCTTGTATCAATTTATATGAGGGTCATATCTAAGATGTGATCAATAAATGTTTCAGAAAGAAAAGAATGATAAGATATAAAGAGAAAAGAGGAATTAAAGAATAGAGATAGGAAAAGGCAGAATGAGCAAGTGAGTGGTTCATATTATAGTGAGAAATGCTTACTGTTGTTTGTCTTTTCTGAGAATGTAATGCTTTCTAGTCTTTACTAAATGCTGCAGATGGATTCCTGATGGGTTTATTGAGTATTCACCAAAACAGAAGTATAATTCATTATGGATCTGAATCTCAATACATTTCCACAGTCCCTACTCCATCTGCATTAGAAGCTTTAGGTAATTTGTGTAGATATGTATTGTTATGCCACTGAAAGGGTTAGACTCCTGCTCCTGAGGGGAGCCTTGACAGAGGTAAGGAAGTATGGCATACTTGTATCATTCTCAGTCCAAGAAGTTCTAATTGAGATATGTGGGTTGAGATGAGCCAATCAGAGTCCACCACATCACAGGCTACAGTGAGTGGTCCAGGAATGGGTATGTGGCTCCATTTCAAGCTAATCAGAAATAACAAATCTACTAAAGTGCTGAGTTTGGGAGAAGGAGGACAAAGACATTTTCTCTCTGGATGCCAGATTTTGACCCTCTAATTAAGCTATATTTAAAGAAAGAACTGTGTCTGAAATTTAAAGCTTATTGAGTCAATCAACTATTTTTAGTTTTAAACTTGCTTGTTTTGGACAGTTTTTCTTCATTGTTCTTTTCAATGTCAGTGTTACTAATAAAAAACATTGAGTCCCTTGAAAATATATAGCTTTCCAAAGAAATATTTGTGTGATAGCGTGTCTTCTCTTGATAACACACAGGATAAAGCAGGCCGCATAGGGTAAAGGTGGCTCTCCTCTAAGCTCATGAATAGGCTCCAGAACTGTTATTTTTGAGACTGCCAGTTACAGAAAGCTTATCATGTGCCAGGTAGTCTTGGAGGCCCCAGAGTGCATTTTCTATTTAATTCTCATAATTAGCTCATGAGAAAAGTGATTTTAATTTTAGGAGTGAGGTAGCTGGGCCCTGGAAAAATAAATAACTTTCTTCGATAGCCAAGCTAGAGTTTGAAGGTTTGACTTCAAGAATTGCTCTTTCTCTACCACAGAATTATTCTGTTGCATAGACAATAACTGAAAATAATGTTCCTTTAACTTCTAAAAATATTTCCCTAGCAAACAGAGAATATTGACATTGGATATTTTTGTTTGCTCATAATTTTAGAGAGACTGGATTTCTAAGAGCTGATATATTATCTTTCCCCTGATTTTTTCTTTTTTTTGGGGGGGGGGCGGGGCGGTGATTTTACTGGCATCTTTGCATTACACTCTGAACACAAAAAGATATTTTGGTTGAAATAGTGTGACACTGTCAACCTTGAAATAGGCATTTAAAAGCCTTTTCATTTCATAAAGCTTTCAGTGTAGAATGTGGATTTATGGTTATGCTTTGCACAACAATTAAAATGTCTATAAATAACATTCTCCATATTTAGCATTTTAACCTTCCTTTATTGGTAACATGATGCATTCCACATATTTTCCTGAGTGCAGCAGAAGTAAACCATAAATTCAATAAGATGTACATAATATTATTTATATCTAATGTAAGAGCAGTCTTCAAAATGTTTCTTTGTGAGTATATCAGACCCATGACTAGAAATATGCTTACAAATTTTAGAAATATGCTGAGAAATTCAGTTTGTGTATGTAGTGTTTGCTAATTAACATAATTTCATGTAAATTTGTATGAACAAAAATACAGAAATAAAGCTGATGAAAAGCTCAGTATTTATTTTGAATTATGGGAATGTGGAGGTTTGTTCCTTGGCTATTTTCTAAATATTAGGTTATTTTATGAAAGGTTTAGAGATAAGTTTTATTTTAAATTTTTTCAGATTTTAGTTTAGAAAAAATTCTAAATATTGATGTCAAATATTACTGTGAGATGTGAAGAAATGACTACTGCTTGTACAAAGCTTTTCATTCAATTATTACTTTATTAATTTCCTGCACATTTATAAATATGCAGCATACATCTGGCAATGTGACAGTGCTTGAGGATATAATAATGGAAATTTGGGAAAGTCCTTGTACTCAGAAAAGTGAAAGTCACTCAACCATGTCCAACTCTTTGCGACCCCAGGGACTATACAGTCCATGGAACTCTCCAGGCCAGAATACTGGAGTAGGCAGCCTTTCCCTTCTCCAGGGGATCT
>NW_011494896.1:7347055-7377620 GCF_000754665.1 Bison bison bison
TCCAGGGGATCTTCCCAACCCAGGGATCGAACCCAGGTCTCCCTCATTGCAGGCGGATTCTTTACCAGCTGAGCCACAAGGGGAGCCCTGTGCTCAGTAAGCAAACATTATAGTCAGGGAAGAGAACCATCACTCTCACACACAGGTGCATGCCCCCACACACAGACTTCACATGGGATACATGCTATGAATTAGAACAAGATAATATAATAAGTAAAAATTTAGAGAGGTTTCTTTAAAAGACAGCTTCTAAAAGAAGAGAGAAATGTGTCGGCATAAATATGATCATTGAACTGGTTTTGCTATCAAAACATACAAATAGAAAAAGCTCTAATAAGTGAATGATTAAGTTATTAATTATATTAAATGAAAATAAAATTATATAACAGTAGATACATAATTAATTCTAATATTATGAGTAGATTATTATGAAATGAAGGAGGCGCAGAACAAGTAGAGTTGAGAGGCTGGACTACAACATTTTAAGTTGCCAAGTATATAATTGTCAATATTCAAAAATGTGTTGATATGAATAGCTATACTAGAATTAAAATATTGCATTAGAAATGATACTTTAATATCGCTTACATTGTACAATAATTTAAACTTTTCATTTAATTTTTTAAAAAATAGTTAAGATTTCAAAAGAATTTCTATCTCTCTGACTTTGACTTCTCTACTTACCTCACATAAGAGGAATCATGATGTATTTGTCTTTGTGTCTGCCTTATAACACTTAGCATAATGTCTTCAGGGTTCGTTCATGTTATAGCATATGTCAGAATTTTCTTTTTCTTGGTAGAATTAATTATTTTGGAGGAATTTTAGATTCACAGTAAATATGAGCAGAAGAAACAAAGATTATCCTATACCCACTGCCCCAACACAATCACAGCCTCTGCTATTTTAAACATCCCTATTAAGATTGCCAGGAGAAATATCAATAACCTCAGATATGCAGATGACACCACCCTTATGGCAGAAAGTGAAGAGGAACTCAAAAGCCTCTTGATGAAAGTGAAAGTGGAGAGTGCAAAAGTTGGCTTAAAGCTCAACATTCAGAAAACGAAGATCATGGCATCTGGTCCCATCACTTTGTGGGAAATAGATGGGGAAACAGTGGAAACAGTGTCAGACTTTACTTTGGGGGCTCCAAAATCACTGCAGATGGTGATTGCAGCCATCAAATTAAAAGACGCTTACTCCTTGGAAGGAAAGTTGTGACCAACCTAGATAGCATATTGAAAAGCAGAGACGTTACTTTGCCAACAAAGGTCCATCTAGTCAAGGCTATGGTTTTTCCAGTGGTCATGAATGGATGTGAGAGTTGGACTGTGAAGAAAGCTGAGTGCCAAAGAATTGATGCTTTTGAACTGTGGTGTTGGAGAAGACTCTTGAGAGTCCCTTGGACTGCAAGGAGATCCAACCAGTCCATCCTAAAGGAAATCAGTCCTGGGTGTTCACTGGAAGGACTTATGCTGAAGCTGAAACTCCAGTACTTTGGCCACCTCGTGCGAAGAGTTGACTCATTGGAAAAGACCCTGATGCTGGGAGGGATTGGGGGCAGGAGAAGAAGGGGACAACAGAGGATGAGATGGCTGGACGACATCACTGACTCGATGGACGTGAGTCTGAGTGAACTCTGGGAGTTGGTGATGGACAGGGAGGCCTGGCGTGCTGTGATACATGGGGTTGCAGAATCGGACATGACTGAGAGACTGAACTGAACTGAACTACCAGAGTGTTATTACATTTATTATAAATGATGAACCAAACCTTTACACATCATCACCTAGAATCTGTAGTTTATATTAGGATTCATTCTTTGTATGTGTACCTTCTATGGGTTTGAATAACTGTGCAGTGACATGTTTCTGTATATGATATTCTAATATGCAGTAGTTTCTTCATTCTACATTTGTTTTATTGTTTTCTGCATATTTACTTTCTGTCCTCTCTGACTCCTGGGAATCACTTATCTTTATACTGTCTTCCTACTTTTGCCTTTTCTGGTCATCAAATTCTTAGAAACATAAAGTAGAGTAGAGGTTAATAGGGGCTACACAGAAGAGAAAATGGGGAATTATTATCTAATAGGTACAAGGTTTCTGTTTGGGATGATGAATAAAGTTCTCGAATGGTGGTGATAGGAGCACAACAATGTGAATGAATTTAAAACTACTAAACTGAACACTCAAAAATGGTTAAAATGGTATATTTTGTTTTATGTATATTTTATTACAGTAGAAAAGATGTGAAAAAATTCTAAAAGAGCTATGTTTTAAAACAAAATATTTCATTATGATTTTAAACATTGAGTGTAGAATTATAGCAATATAATTAAATGACTATTTCTTAAATGTTTATTTTCTGTGAATAAGATTTTAAGCTTTAAACTATGTAATTCAACACAATATTTGTTTTATATACAGTAATTTTTACTCCTTAATCCCCTGCCTGTATATTGACCCTCCCCCATCCCTCTTCCCACTGGTAACCACTAGTTTGTTCTCTGTGAGTCATTTCATTATATTTATTGGTTGGTTTTATTTTTTAGATTTTACATGTAAGTGGCATAATAGAGTATCTGTCTTTTTTGTCCAACTTATTTCACTTAGCGTAATCCTCTCCAATTCCATCCATGTTGCAAATGGCAAAATTTTATTCTTTTTAATGACTATGTAGTATTCCATTGTATGTATGCATGCATTATCCATTTAATCTATTGATAGACACTTAGGTTGCTTCCATATCTTGATAACTGTAAATAATGCTGCTATGAACATTGGGGTGCATGTATCTTTTCAAATTAGTGTTTCTGTTTCTCTCAGATAAATATCCAGGAAGTTTAATTGCTGGGTCCTATGGTAGTTCTAGTTTTAGTTTTTGATAAACCTCCATACTATTTTCCACACTGACTGCCTTAATTTATACTCCAACCAATAATGTATGAAGACTCCCTTGTCTCCATATCCTCTTCAAAATTAGTTTGTGTTCTTTTTCATGATAGGCATTCTGACAGGTGTGAGTGATTTATCATTGTGCTTTGGATTTGCGTTTCTCTGCTAATAAGCAATGCTGTACATATTTTCATGTTGATCATCTATAATTCTTCTTTGGAAAAAATGTCTATTCATGTGTTCAGCTCATTTTTAAAATTAGGTTGTTTGATTTTTTTGATGTTGAGCAACTGTTTATTAATCCCTTATGGGTCATATCATTTGCAAATATTTTCTCTCTTTCAGTGAATGTATTTTTTCCACAGTTTCCTTTTTCTATGCAAAAGCTTTTACATTTAATTAGGTCACGGTTGTTTATTTTTGCTTTATTTCCTCTGCTTTAGGGAGGGAGATCAAAATCATATATTGCTGTGATTTATGTCAAAAAATGTTCTGCCCATGTTTTCTTCTAAGAATTTTATGATTTCCAGTCTTAAAAAAATATATTTGGCTGCACTGGGTCTTAGTTTGTGGCACTCAGGTTCTTTATTGCCACATGCAGGATCTTCCTTGTATCATGTGGGTTCTTTTAGTTGTGGCATGCAGGATCAGGTTACCTGACCAGAGATGGAACTCAGGCCCCCTGCATTGGGAGTGTTGAGTCTTAACCCTGGATCACCAGAGAAGTCCGTCCAGTCTTACATTTAGGTCTTTAATCCCAAGTGAGTTAGTTTTTGTATATGGTGTTAGGCAGTGTTCCAATTGCATTCTTTTATGTCCAGTTATCCCAGCACCACTTATTGAAGAAATTGTCTTTTCTCCATTGTATATTCTAGCCTCCTTTGTTGTAAATTAATTGACCATCAGTGCAGGTTTTATTTGGGGGCTCTTTATTATAGTCCATTGATCTGTGGGTCTGCTTTTGTCTTAGTACTATACTATTTTGATTACAGTACCTTTCTAATATGATCTGAAGTCAGGGAACATGAATCTTCCAGTTATGTTCTTTCCCAAGATTGCTTTGTATTTTCAGATATATTTTGAAATTATTTTACCTAGTTCTGTGAAAAATGCCCTTGATGTTTTGATAGGGATTGCATAGAACCTGTAGATTGCCTTGGGTAGCATGGTCATTTTAACAATATTAATTCTTCTAATCTATGAATACAGTATTTCTTTTA
Source organism: Bison bison bison (assembly GCF_000754665.1). Lineage (NCBI taxonomy): Eukaryota > Metazoa > Chordata > Mammalia > Artiodactyla > Bovidae > Bison > Bison bison. Next base: position 7,351,176 of record NW_011494896.1, read on the forward strand.
ATCTGTGCATCAGAAAAGAAGACTTTTTTATATTTAAGTAGAATGCTTGTTTCATCAAAGGGAAGTTTGTTTGTTTTTTGTTTTTTCTTAAGACATTTTCTCATGTATAGGTGTGCAATGAATTTGCTTAATGTTTCAAATATCTAAATTGAGTTTTCATTTATTTCCTTTATGATGCTGTAGCTGTCCTTCACAAAGGCATTTAATTGCCCTCAGCCTACATGTGCTCTCATCTTATAGATCACTCAGTTCAGTTCAGTTCAGTCGCTCAGTTGTGTCCAACTCTTTGTGACCCCATGGACTGCAGTATGCCAGGCTTCCCTGTCCATCACCAACTACTGGAGTTTACCCAAACTCATGTCCTTTGAGTCAGTGATGACATCGAAGCATCTCATCTTCTGTTGTCCCCTTCTCCTCCCACCTTCAATCTTTCCCAGCATAAGGGTCTTTTCCAGTGAGTCAGTTCTTCACATGAGGTGGTCAAAGATTTGGAGTTTCAACTTCAACATCAGTCCTTCCAGTGAATATTCAGGACTGATTTCCTTTAGGATGGACTGGTTGGATCTCTTTGTAGTCCAAGGGATTCTCAAGAGTCTTCTTCAACACCACAGTTCAAAAACATCAATTCTTCAGTGCTCAGCTTTCTTTATAGTCAAACTCTCACATCCATACATGACTATTGGAAAAACCATAGCCTTGACTAGATGGACCTCTGTTGGTAAAGTAATGTCTCTGCTTTTTAATACGCTAAGTTGTTCATAGATTTTCTTCCAAGGAGTAAGGGTCTTTTAATTTCATGGCTGCAGTCACCATCTGCAGTGATTTTGGAGCCCAAGAAAATAAAGTCTGTCACTGTTTCCACTGTTTCCCCATCTATTTGCCATGAAGTGATGGGAATGGATGCCATGATCTTAATTTTCTGAATGTTGGGTTTAAAGCCAACTTTTTAACTCTCCTCTTTCACTTTCATCAAGAGGCTCTTTAGATCTTTGCTTTCTGCCATAAGGGTGGTGTCATCTGCATATCCTAGGTTATTGATATTTCTCTTGGCAATCTTGATTCCAGCTTGTGCTTCATCCAGTCCAGTGTTTCTCATGATGTACTCTGCATATAAGTTAAATAAGCAGGGTGACAATATACAGGCTTGACGTACTCCTTTTCCTATTTGGAACCAGGGTGGTGTTCCACATCCAGTTCTAACTGTTGCTACCTGACTTGCATGCAGATTTCTCAACAGGCAGGTCAGGTGTTCTGGTATTCACATCTCTCTAAAAATTTTCAAGTTTGTGGTGATCCATACTGTCAAAGGCTTTGACATAGTCATTAAACAGACATAGATGTTTTTCTGGAACTCTCTTGCTTTTCGGTAATCCAGAGGATGTTTGCAATTTGATCTCTGGTTCCTCTGCCTTTTCTAAAACCAGCTTGAACATCTGGAACTTCATGGTTCACGTATTGCTGAAGCCTGGTGTGGAGAATTTTGAGCATTACTTTGCTGGCATGTGAGATGAGTGCAATTGTGCAGTAGTTTGAGCATTCTTTGGCATTGCCTTTCTTTGGGATTGGAATGAAAACTGACCTTTTCCAGTCCTGTGGCCACTGCTGAGTTTTCCAAATTTGCTGGCATAATGAGTGCAACACTCTCACAGCATCATCTTTCAGGATTTGAAATAGCTCATCTGGAATTCCATCACCTCCACTAGTTTTGTTCATAGTGATCCTTTCTAAGGCCCACTTGACTTCACATTCCAGGATGTCTGGCTCTAGGAGAGTGATCATCCCATTGTGATTATCTGGGTCATGAAGATCTTGTTTGTACAGTTCTTCTGTGTATTCTTGCCACCTGTTCTTAATATCTTCTGCTTCTGTTAAGTCCATACCATTTCTGTCCTTTATTGTGCCCATCTTTGCATGAAATGTTCCCTTGGTATCTCTCATTTTCTTGAAGATCTCTAGTCTTTCCCATTCTATTGTTTTTCCTCTATTTCTTTGCATTGATTGCTGAAGAAGGCTTTCTTATTGCTCCTTGCTATTCTTTGGAACTCTGCATTCAAATGGGTATATCTTTCCTTTTCTCCTTTACTTTTTGCTTCTCTTCTTTTCACAGCTATTTGTAAGGCCTTCTCAGACAGCCATTTTTGCTTTTTTGCATTTCTTTTTCTAGGGGATGGTCTTGATCACAGTCTCCTATACAATGTCACGAACCTCCATCCACAGTTCATCAGGCACTCTGTCAATCAGATCTAGTCCCTTATATCTATTTCTTATCTCTATTGTATAATCATAAGGGATTTGATCTAGGTCATACCTGAATGATCTAGTGGTTTTTCCCATTTTCTTCAATTTAAGTCTGAATTTGGCAATAAGGATTTCATGATCTCAGCCATAGTCAGCTCCCAGTCTTGCTTTTGCTGACTGTATAGGGCTTCTCCATCTTTGGCTACAAAGAATATAATCAATCTGATTTCAGTGTTGGCCATCTGATGATGTCCATGTGTAGTCTTCTCTTGTGTTGTTGGAAGAGGATGTTTGCTATGACCAGTTCATTCTCTTGGTAAAACTCTATTAGCTTTTGCCCTGCTTCATTCCGTACTCCAAGGCCAAATTTGCCTGTTACTCCAGGTGTTTCTTGACTTTCTACTTTTGCATTTTAGTTCCCTATAATGAAAGGGACATCTTTTTTGGGTGTTAGTTCTAGAAGGTCTTGTAGTTCTTCATAGAACCGTTCAACTTCAGCTTCTTCAATGTTACTGGTCATGGCCTACACTTGGATTGCCATGATATTGAAAGGTTTCGCTTGGAAACGAACAGAGATCATTCTGTCATTTTTGAGATTGCATCCAAGTACTGCATTTCAGACTCTTGACTATGATGGCTACTCCATTTCTTCTAAGGGATTCCTGCCCACAGTAGTAGATATAATGGTCATCTGATTTAAATTCACCCATTCCAGTCCATTTTAGTTCGCTAATTCCTAGAATGTCAATGTTCACTCTTGCCATCTCCTATGGCTGGATGGCATCACTGACTCGATGAACGTGAGTCTCAGTGAACTCCGGGAGTTGATGTTGGACAGGGAGGCCTGGAGTGCTGCGATTCACGGGGTTGCAAAGAGTCGGACACGACTGAACAACTGATCTGATCTGATCTGATTTGACCACTTCCAGTTTACCTTGATTTTTGGACCTAACATTCCAGGTTCCTATGCAATATTGCTCTTTACAGCATTAGACCTTGCTTCTATCACCAGTCACATCCACAACTGGGTGTTGTTTTTGCTTTGGCTCCATCCCTTCTTTCTTTATGGAATTATTTCTCCACTGATTTCCAGTAGCATATTGGGCACCTACTGACCTGGGTAGTTCATCTTTCAGTATCCTATCTTTTTGCCTTTTCATACTGTTCGTGGGGTTCTCAAGGCAAGAATACTGAAGTGGTTTGCCATTCCCTTCTCCAGTGGACCACATTCTGTCAGACCTCTCCACCATGACCCGTCCATCTTGGGTGGCCCCACATGGCATGGCTTAGTTTCATTGAGTTAGACAAAGGTGTGGACCTAGAAAACTGTATCCAGGTCAGGAAGCAACAGTTAGAACTGGACATGGAACAACAGACTGGTTCCCAATAGGAAAAGAAGTACGTCAAGGCTGTATATTGTCACCTTGCTTATTTAACTTACATGCAGGGTACATCATGAGAAACTCTGGGCTAGAAGAAGCACAAGCTGGAATCAAGATTGTCAAGAGAAATATCAATAACCTCAGATATGCAGATAATACCACCCTTACGGCAGAAAGTGAAGAAGAACTGAAGAGCCTCTTGATGAAAGTGAAAGAGGAGAGTGAAAAAGTTGACTTAAAGCTCAACATTCAGAAAACTAAGATCATAGCATCTGGTCCCATCACTTCTTGGCAAATAGATGGGGAAACAATGGAAACTGTGTCTGAATTTATTTGGGCTCCAAAATTGTTGCAGATGGTGATTGCAGCCATGAGATGAAAAGACGCTTATTCCTTGGAAGGAAAGTTATGACCAACCTAGACAGCATATTAAAAAGCAGAGACATTACTTTGCCAACAGAGTTACGTCTAGTCAAGGCTATGGTTTTGCCAGTAGTTATGTATGGATGTGAGAGTTGGACTGTAAAGAAAGCTGAGTGCCAAAGAATTGATGCTTTTGAACGGTGGTGTTGGAGAAGACTCTTGAGAGTCCCATGGACTGCAAGGAGATGCAACCAGTCCATCCTAAAGGATATCAGTTCTGGGGGTTCATTGGAAGGACTGATGTTGAAGCTGAAACTTCACCTGATGTGAATAGCTGACTCATTTGAAAGGACCCTCATGCTGGGAAAGATTGAGGGTGGGAGGAGAGGGAGACGACAAAGAATGAGATGGTTGTATGGCATCATCGACTCAATGGACATGAGTTTAGGTAAACTCTGGGGGTTGGGATGGACAGGGAGGCCTGGCATGCTGTGGTTCCTGGTGTCGCAAAGAGTCGTACATGACTGAGTGACTGAACTGAACTGAACTGAACAGATTGTCTGAGAATTTTTTCATAGCTTTCCTTTTGCATAATCCTGGAACAGTTTTATGAGACAGATATCATAAAGAACTCCCCCTTTAAAGGTAGAGGCATATAGGTTCAGAAAATATAAGAGCTGATCATTGGTATGTTCAGGTTTTGAATCCACATCTATTGCTTTGAAGTGTATCTAGTCTCACACAGGGCTTACATTGCTGCTAGCTTCAAAGAATTGATAGTCCTATAGAGTAGAAGGCCATTATTCCATGTTGACATGCTTAGCTAGAGTTATAAACACATTGGCTTAGGAATATAGATGACAATGATGCTGAAGCTAACAAAGAGTCAAGAAAGCCTCCTTAAAGAGGTAACATTTCAGCTAATTCTTGAGTAAGTCTAGAGACTTTCTCACAGTATTTTTTATGCAAGTGAATGCTGGATTTAAAAACATTTCACTATGGCAACTGGGGACATATTAGTGCTGTTTAGCTTTGAAAGAATTTGCAAGTGTCTTTCCTTTGTCCAGGGTCACAGCACTGCACAAACGCAAAGCCCCGTTCTCAAGATATGGTTCTGATAAGTGCTCATCACTGAGCGTGTGGTACAAGAGAGGCACCCTGGGGCTGTGCTGCGTGGAGATACTTCTCCCCGCTCTCTCTCCCCTGCTTCTGTTGTTGCCCATTAAGGATTGCCCGTCAAGTGGCAGGCCACAGCTGGGCACTCTTACTCTGTTTTGCATGTACTGTCATCTATAATAGTGTCGAGACAGAAAACTAGAAATTTACATATTCATGTGTGATGAGCATGGTTTTTTATCTGAATTAGATAATTTATATAATATAATTAAAGATATATAGTAAAAATTACTTGTAATTCTACCACTATCTAATTTTTTGCATATTACCATAATCTGTGGTAAATGATTTATTTCCATCATCTTATTCCACAGTTCACAGGTATGTTTAAAATTTTACATTATGTATATAATATATATTATGTATATGATAGGGCTTTCCTTGTAGCTCAGTCAGTAAAGAATCTGCCTGCAATGCAGGAGACCTGGGTTCAATTCCTGGGTCAGGAAGATCCCCTGGAGAAGAAAATGGCAACCCACTCCGGTGTTCTTGCCTGGAGAATCCACTGGACAGAGGAGCCTGGCAGGCCATAGCCCACGGGGTCACAAGAGTCAAATACAACTTAGCGACTAAGCCAGCATGTGTATATGATATATATTGCACATGTGTATATATATATACATAATATATGTAATATACACTCATGCATGTGTAATATATATTTTATATAATATGTATGTATATATACATATAAGCATATGTAATATATATAATATATAAGTAGTTGGAGAGAAAGTAATGTTATAGCAAGCTACAATTATTTAAAATTTATTAAATATATAACATTTATGAAATGTATTATATCATTTAATATTAGCATTAAAGATACACTTTGAAAATTGGTTCTGTATAGTCTAAAAGTCATCTGAGGGAATTCCCTGGTGGCCCAGTGGTAACAATTCCATGCTTTCGCTGCTAGGTGGGCTGATTCAAGACCTGGTCAGGGAATTAAGATTCTGCAAGCCACGTGGCACAACCGAAAAAAAAAAAAAAAAGACATCAAAACTCTCTGGGAGCTATAGTTGTTTTCATGTCTTTAAAATGAGCATAATCATGAATAATCATAATGTAATTTATGAATTGCATGTACTGTGAAATGAATATTTAAAGTGAATAGCACAATAGTAGTCATGTCAATAAAAATATTTTTGTGATAAATAACAATAACTCAAAATGGTCAGAACATTACCATCCTTTCTGCCTAGAAAGTCATTTGCTTGCCAGACAGTCTTTCGGGAGGGTATTCATTTCTCAGTTTGAGCTCTTGCCCACCTCCTCTATCCTGATTTGCTCATCTGTAACCACTGCTTCACAGGCAGAGATTGATAAGCTTTTAGGCTCTCCCAGTATTTGCATTTCTTGGATGCTGTGTGGTACCTCCTTACCTGTTGACCCCCTCCATCAGGCTTCCAGACTGCCAACCCCTCCCTGCTATCTCCTTGAGCCCAGGCTTCCAGTGTACCTCATAGGACCTAGAGAAGAGAAGGCAGCTGCCCTGAATAGAGACCTCTTTAAGTACTTGCTACTGCTGTTGATTTATTCTGACGCTTTCATTTTGAAATGTGAGCTATCCCGGGCAAATTGAGATAAGCCACTATGAACTTTATTTGATCCTTTAGAAAACCGTGGTGTTTGGAAACGGAAACCACCACAGAGATTCAAACTCATCTGGCAGGCAAGGAGAAAATGAAAGTGATTTGTAAATGCTAAAGCATCCACTGGGGGAAGGTACCAGGGGATTCAACAAAGGTCACTGGAGGGGACTTCTCAGTTTGTCTTCATGAACGTTTCAGGGAAGGACACAAATTGCATATTAATCACTTACCCTGTACAAACTAAATTGAAGTGGACAACAAAGGGGGCTGGGAGTGGGGAGAGGGAACTGTGAGAAATGTGGGCTGGGAGAAGAGAAAAACACATTAAGCCATTTTACTGAAAGTTCAGAGATGTTGTGTATCATTACTCAGAAATGCAAGGTACAGAACATCATTTTTCCTACTCAGTTACTTTATCTTCATTTCCCTTTTAGCTATTTTCATGAAGGTGTCGTCCAGGTTAGGTCAGAGGCTCCTGATGATGGATTATTTCCCTTGGTGTCTTAGTTTTATGATTTTATCCACTCAACTTCTCAGCTTCCTTGGGCTGGGTTTGGGCTTAAAGGGTGGTAATAGGCTGACAGGTATCTTTCCTGTGCAAAATAGCTTTTCTTATGCTGCACTCTCCTCTCAACATTCCTTTCCCCTACATGGACCCAATTCAAATAAACCCAGCAGAATAAATTGAATCACACTAAATGAAAGACCCTTTCTTAAGAACCTTATAGTCTTGAGTTAGAAATTAAAAAAAATACCCATCTTTCATAATTATAATCAAAATATAGCCATGCATAGTTGTCATGGGTTGGTAGAAGAAAGGACTGAAGAAACAGACAAGAATTAAAGATTTTTGCCAATATCTCTGGACTCAGCTCTTCTCTGTCTATTGTATAAAGCCATTTTCATGTAAGAGATCACTTAGACTTAATTGCCCTCTTCCTCTAGACCATTTTTTTTTTCTTTTTGAATTATTTTTATCTGCTTTCATCTCAGAAATTCTTCCTTTCCCCCCTAAAATGTATAACAACTACCTTAGAATTGACTAAAACATCTATTTACATAAATATCAGCTACTAACAAGGGCTTCCCAGGTGGTGCTAGAGGCAATGTACCTGGCAAAGCAGGAGACGCAAGAGACTTGGGTTCGATCCCTGGGTTGGGAAGATCCCCTGGAGGAGGGCATGGCAACCAGCTCTGGTGGGCAACCAGCCTGGAGAATACCATGGACAGAGAAGCGTGGCAGGCTAGAGTCCATGGGGTTGCAAAGAGTCAGACACGACAGAAGAGGCTGAGTATGCACACACACATGAAGTACACAAGCAGCTAGAATTCTTAAAGTGCAAAATACAAAGCATCGGATTTGGTGTTCCCCATTTTGTCTGATAGGTAGGAGGAAATGGTAATGATCCCCATCTACCTATCAGGAAACTGCTTTTCTGAGAGGCTATGGCTTGAACAGGGAACCCAGACAGAAACATAAGTTTCCTATAGAGTCTACCACATTGCCCACCCCTTTGCTGGACATAACTGGGCACAGCACACACACACACACACACACACACACACACACACGCACACATGCCTGCTTGAGGCATGGCATTGGTATACTCAAGAGTTTTGCTCCTGATATAAATATTTATATCAGGAGCAAAAACATTTATATCAGGAGAAAAGAAAGATATACCCATTTGAATGCAGAGTTCCAAAGAATAGCAAGGAGAGATAAGAAAGCCTTCCTCTGTGATCAGTGCAAAGAAATAAAGGAAAACAATGGAATGGGAAAGGCTAGAGATCTCAAGAAAATTAGAGACACCAAGGGAACATTTCCTGAAAAGATGGACTCAATAAAGGACAGAAATGGTATGGACCTAACAGAAGCAGAAGATACTAAGAAGAGGTGGCAAGAACACTCAGAAGAACTGTACAAAAAAATCTTCATGACCCAGATAACCATGATGGTATGATCACTCACCTAGAGCCAGATATCCTGGAATGTGAATTCAAATGGGCCTTAGGAAGCATCACTATGAACAAAGCTAGTGGAGGTGATGGAATTCCAGTAGAGCTATTTCAAATCCTAAAAGATAATGTTATTAAAGTGCTGTACTCAATATGCCAGCAAATTTGGAAAACTCAGCAGTGGCCACAGACCTGGAAAATGTCAGTTTTCATTCCAATCCCAAAGAAGGGCAGTCAAAGAATGTTCAAACTACCACACAATTGCACTCATCTCACTTGTTAGCAAGGTAATGCTCAAAATTCTCCAAGCCAGGCTTCAGGAATACGTGAACCATGAACTTCCATATGTTCAAGCTGGGTTTGCAAAAGTCAGAGGAACCAGAGTTCAAATTGCCATCATCCATTTGATCATTGCAAAAGCAAGAGAGTTCCAGAAAAACATCTATTTCTGCTGTATTGACCATGACAAAGTCTTTGATTGTGTGGATCACAATAAACTGTGGAAAATTCTGAAAGAGATGTAAATACCAGACCACCTGACCTGCCCACTGAGATATCTGTATGCAAGTCAAGAAGTAACAGTTAGAACCTGATATAGAACAACAGACTGGTTCCAAATCGGGAAAGGAGTACATTGTCACCCTGATTATCTAACTTATATGCAGAGTACATCATACAAAATGCCAGGCTGAATGAAGCACAAAGTAGAATCAGGATTGCTGGGAGAAATATCAATAACCTCATATATGCAGATGATACTACCCTTATGGCAGAAAGCGACAAAGAACTAAAGAGCCTCTTGATGAAAGTGAAAGAGGAAAGTCAAAAAGTTGGCTTAAAACTCAACATTCAGAAAATGAAAATCATGACATCAGGTCCCATTACTTCATGGCAAATAGATGGGGAAACAGTGGAAATAGTGACAGATTTTATTTTCTTGGGCTCCAAAATCACTGCAGATGGTGACTGCAGCCATGAAATTAAAAGACACTTGCTCCTTGGAAGAAAAGCTATGACCAACTAGACAGCATATTAAAAATCTGAGACATTACTCTGCCAACAAATGTCCATCTAGTCAAAGATACGGCTTTTCCAGTAGTCGTGTATGGATGTGAGAGTTGGACTACAAAGAAAGCTGAGCATTGAAGAATGATGCTTTTAAACTGTGATGTTGGAGAAGACTCTTGAGAGTCCCTTGGACTGCAAGGAGATCCAACCAGTCAATCCTAAAGGAAATCAGTCCTGAATATTCACTGGAAGCACTGATGCTGCAGCTGAAACTAATACTTTGACCACCTGATGTGAAGAACTGACTCACTGGAAGAGACCCTAATGCTGGGAAACATTGAAGGCAGGAGGAGAAGGGGACAATAGAGGATGAGATGGTTGGATGGCATCACCGACTCAATGGACATAAGTTTGAACAAATTTCAGGAATTGGTAATGAACAAGGAAGACTGGCATGCTGCAGTCCATGGGGTTGCAAAGAGTTGGACATGACTGAGCGACTGAACTGAACTGAGAAACATTTTAAAGGTTAAAGTTTCTTTCCAGCTGTCTTAGCTTTCTCAGCGTCTTTGATTGGCCTCTGTCTTGGTCTTAACAAAGCTTCTAAAGCCAAAAAAGTGATGTTTATCTGAAGATACTTGGTCAGCTCCCAGCCCAGTGTTACCGTAAATTTTTAACCTTTAAAGAACGTATTGTTTTTCTACAGTGTTTACAAATACAGTTTCTGGAGCCCTTTGCCCAGAGTTTCTGATTTAATATATTGAGGTAGACGTGGAAATGTGCATTTCCCTCTAGCTCCCAGATAATGTCAGTGACTCTGACCTGAGGATGCACAGGACTCCATGAAGGCTTTCAAGGACCAGTATGTAGCTGTTCCAGCTGTCCCTACTCAGAGTCACACACAGGTAAGGAGTCACAAGAGGGCATACCATCCTCTCTAGAATTTGCTGCTCAAATTGTGGTAGTGGAGAAGTTTAGCATTATGTGGGAGCATTTTAAAAATACACACCCTCAAGCGCTGTCCCAGACTTGAATATAAATCTGCATTTTAAGAAAACCTCTATGTAGTTCATATATACACTAGAGGTTGAGACATAGTATAGTACTTTAGCGTAGACTAGTTAGTTATTTGGTAAATTTCCTTTATTTCTCCTGTCCTTCTTTCTGTTCTATAGCTGGTGGACCCTGTTTTCACCTGTTTGAGAAACTGCATCCTAAAATGGGTAGTGGAGCTTTATAGTTCAAGTTTATTCATGTTAATAAGGGTGGGAAAGAACTGTACTAAAGGTTTTGACAAATCCCATGTAATTCTATTTGCTAAAATATAATGTTCCTCAACCTCTGTATTATACATGAATTTTTATTCTTTAAGTAATGAAATTCTTGATTTTAAGTAACAAATCCAAACATGTTAGTCAAAAAGAGAACTTACTGGAAGAATAATGGGGAATTTCTGAAAATTGTAGAAAAGTAAGGTTTTAGTTAGACCTTCAGAATGTGTGAAGCCAATACTACCAAGTGCTTCCAGAATGCTCAACTTTGCATTCTTGGCTTTCTGCTTCAGTCTCTCAGAGAGACTACACACCTGTACGTGTTCCAACCTCACCACTGTGGAGGGTCTGAAACTTTTCCTTAGATTCTCAATCAAAAAATCCTAAAGTAGGATTTAAGTGGCCTTGACTTGAGCCTTCTTCCCACACTTGAACAGATCAACCTGGAGACAAGGCACCTTGACCACTGGTTTCCATAGAATGATAGAGAAGAAAGTTCAAAAAGGGGGAGAGGAGGAGTGAGTGGGAAATAAGATCGGTACACGTCAGCCTGTGCTATAGTAGCATTTCAGTGGCTTGACAGTGTTTATTTCTCCTTCACTTCCCAGTCCCACTGGGCATTTGGTAGGTAGCCTGCTATACAATTGGAGAAGGCAACGGCACCCTACTCCAGTACTCTTGCCTGGAAAATCCCATGGGCGGAGGAGCCTGGTAGGCTGCAGTCCATGGGATCACTAAGAGTCAGACATGAATGAGCGACTTCACTTTCACTTTTCACTTTCATGCATTGGGGAAGGAAATGGCAACCCACTCCAGTGTTCTTGCCTGGAGAATCCCAGGGACGGGGGAGCCTGGTGGGCTGCCATCTTTGGGTTGCACAGAGTTGGACACGACTGAAGTGACTTAGCAGCAGCAGCTTGTGTACAATGGCAACTCAGAGCCATCCTCTGAGATAGCTGCAAGAGAAAAAGTATGACCGATCACTTGATAATTTTTAAGGAACAAGCCTGGACATGGTAAACACTTTTATCTACACCCCACTCTCCAGACCACAAGACTATACCTAGTATAGACTGTGGGCACAAAGAGGAAAGGAATCAAAACTGGTGGACTGACAGTGTTTTCCCTGCCATATATTAATAGGGAAATACAAATCCATATGAAAACTATACTATCAAGAGCACATTTAAATTGACCTTGTTAAAAGATAGACTGAGCACATTAAAAGTCTTAAGAGTTTAATTGAGAACAGATCAATTTATACCAGGCAGTGTCAACCACAAGTGGTTAGAAGTGTCCACTGACAGAAACTAGGAGAAATATTTTTTTTTAAAGAGAAAATGTAGAGACAAAGCAAGGAAAACATTTGTCTGTAGTTTAATCAGTTACATTATTTGGGAAATCTACTGGGCTTTTCTGATGGGTGGCTCTTAGATTTTGATTTTGTAACTGTGAAGCATTTTTAGCCTCAGGTTTAGGTTTGCTTACGTAGGCCGTTACAGCATTAAAGTCACCTCAATCTAATGGTTTCCCTGTCTGATTAATTTAACAACCTTGATGTTCATCTGATTTGGTCAAAAGGGTCTGCTCGCATATGTATAACTGTATTTAATCTACTTTCAGGGGAGACATTTATTTTACTCTTTATTTCCTTGTAGATTTTCACTGATTGTCCCTCAAAGCATTGCCATTCTCCACTCTGAAGATGCTTCTGAACTTCATTACTTTCGTCCCTTCCTTTCTCACTCAAGTAGATAACTTTGTGAGGCCAGTAAATTCTGTTTACCCTGACTTGCTAATTCTGCTGTTCTTACCTGAGAGTCTTGGAACATAGCTCTTAGGGGCCATTTGTTTGTTAGAGATATTAAAGCAATTTGCTATTAGCAAAAAAATTCCCAAGTTTTGCAAGCAATTTACTTTTCAAAACAATCATTCAATGAATATTTACTAAATTCTTATTATGAGCCAAGATGTGTTCTAGACATAAGAGCAGTGAAAAGCAGCTTTGTTTTATGGATTCTATATTATGGTGGGAGAGTAGACAGGCAGTAGATAAATATATATGTAAAAATAATAAATAAAAGAAATAACAAGACCATGATTAATATGGTGCAGAGAATTAAAATAAGGTGGCATAATAAAGTGATTACTTTACATTAGGTGCTTATCTCTTTTCTTAAAAGATCAATGAGAGAGACCTAAATGGCACAGTATATCCATATGTATCAAGATCATAGAAGCTTCTAGAAAGAAGGACTCTTCAATCCAAAGTTCCTAGGGTGAACTTCCTCCTTTACTTCGTTCTTGCTATAGATGCTCTTCTCACAGTCCCCATGCCTATTCAATTATGTTAGACTTATAGACAGCCTAAAAAATGATTAACCTTATTCCTTTTGTTTAGTTAGTTGAAGAATCAGGATTCACATGAGCAGCTATATGATGGAAAATTTTCAATAACAAATATTTAGTGAGGCTTTAATAATAATGGCAAACAACTGTTAAAAGTTTACTAAATGACAAGGATCATGCTTGTTATGGCAATACAAAGTCATTTAAGACACAGAGATCCTGTCTTCAGAGTTCATAATCTTTTGGAAATGACAAATATTCCACAAATATATTCCATTCTTGAGTAATAAGTCAAAAGTGGAAGTATGGATCAGATATACAGAGGTAGCACAGATGAAGAAGTTATTTATTCTCCAGGCATAATGATGGCTGAGGTATCTAAATGAACTAGGGTTTGATTGGGCATGGCAGTGGAATGCAGGGGACAAGGTAGAAATTAGGGGAATAGGACTTTCACAATTTACAAACAGTGCCTCAGTCTTCTGCTTTATGACTGATTAGGTTTAATCCTTCAGATTAGAAGTCAGAATGCATGCCATATGTAGCATAGACATTTAAGCTATGCAAAACCATTCATTAGCCATCATGATCAAGAGATGCAATTAATATTTAATTGTCTCAAAGATCTTAATTCTATGCAGGAAGTCAGAGATTTATTCCATCAGACTGCATGCCACGTACTCAGAGCAACACGGAATTCTCAACCCATACTAGCAGCTGTGATTGAAGACCTTTTTTACATTGACTGAGACTAAAATGGATGATGAAATTTAAGAAATTATGTTTGTTTTTCCTTAACTAAAACACATTTGTTTCACTTTATTTGTACCATAACTCTACTGTTTTAAGGTACCCTTCAGTGGAATACAGAATATATACCTTTAAGGGAACAATGTTTTCTTGTTTGACTCTTCCCTTTCAAAGACTAATTTACACAGTAATGTCTGGCCAAAATGTGCTTCCTTTAAGAAAAACTAAAAATGAAGAAGAGCAAGTCCTAAAAATTCTATGAAAGTTTGAGGCATTTGCTTCGAAATGTCAGAAACTCCAAAACACTTGCTTATACATCTAAGAACACAGAGGCTCTTATTTACTCAAAGTAATTACCTGTAAACTTGGTAAAGTTCAACATTTTTAGCTGAATGCTACCAATACTCAGAACCTCACTATTTGACAATTTATCCAAAGAAAGATATTTGGTCAAAAAGACATTGTTTGTGGATATTCACTGCCACTCTTTGTGGCAATATTTATTACATTTACATATGAAGTAAAGATTGCATTTAGCTTGATATTTAGGCTACTATTACATTGACAGTAGTATCTTTAATTTCACTCAGCAACTAATAATCTGAATGCTTTAAGTAGTTTACTGTACATATTAATATTTCTCTGGATTTAGAATCTCCAGGGCATTCACAAAAAAGAGAGAGGCTGTATTCTTAAGGTGCTAACTAGCTATGAAGAAGAGAAAATATGCAAAAGCAAATAATATATGCACTTTAAAAATGAAGAACATGAGAATCATCTGTAGTTTAAAAGCAACCAACACAGCTACCAATTGCTTACTGTATATACAACACAATCCTTGGGCTCATTAGTGTTTAAATACATCTCTGGGTTTTCTGCATGTCTCAGATATGTAGTAAATGTAGCAATTTTTCAGCTAAAACAAAGCCAGTCCTTGTAGGGAGAGATAATTGAGGCCAAAAAGTCCATGAGCTATTAACAGTTTCTATTGTTTAACCACATCTCTACATTAGAGAGAATTAACCGAAAATGGATGTTGGTAATTAAAATGATAAATGTTATATAGTCAGCAATGTTTCTGTATTTGTTTAAACTAGTGTGGAACACCTTTTTTTGTTTTTCCTTGACCTTGTGCTTCTGAAGGGGCCTAAATGGATTTTAATAAAACATAGGGTTGTAAAATTACTGAATTTATAGGTTGAGCTGCTGTGCATTTCTTTTTTGGATAGGGTATATTAACCTGTACGTGTAAATTCTGCCTATTCGTTGTGAGAGATGCTAAATGAGTCAATATTGCATCAATAATTCAAGGCATAATTTAGCTGCATAATTGTATTTTATTTCATTAATGCTCTCAACCACTTTGGTCTAAAGCATATCTGTTCCAATGTAACAGTGTTATTGGACTCCTTTTTATACAAAGCTTTGCAGTTATTAGCATTCTGAAATCACAAGAAATATAACAAATACAGAGAAAAATAATATGGCAAAAAGAAGGTCCAGATCCACTTGAAATACTTGGATTTCCCTTAGCCAGGCTTATATTTAATTCTGAGCTTTTGCCATCAAGTTGTGACTTCACCAGAGCAAATATGAAATATGTGACCTCCAGAGCAAATATGAAAGACCTGCCATCACAATAATTATAAATATAAGTTGCAGGTCTATGATTTTCGAGGAGCTTTGGTGAGTCCATTATCTCCTGTGCTCTTTGTAATAGTCTTCTGCCTTTGATGGTGTGGTTCATTACATTTTAGCAAAAAGGAGGGTGAGGCACAGAGATGCTGTTTTTTTCCAGCCCCATATTACAAGCTGGCAAAAGGGGGATGCGGGGGGTGGGTGCGGCAGGGAGTGGGGGCAACATTTAAGATCTTCTGACTTCGTATCTCTGGGCTCATGTGTTTGTAGACTTCTTATGTCCCAGCTGGTACCCTGTGTTTAATCTGGCTCTAGTTACATAGCACGTTTTGTTTTTTTGGCTTTCCATGACTATTTGATGCAGGCACTGTGAAAATCTGATGGGAATATTCCCATTTCATACAGGATAAGTGTGTTCCTAGAGTTTTTCCTCAAACTATTGAAATGTTGTACTTTATTTCATCACAAGCCTGGTTACATTTTTTTTTATCCTTGTTGATTAAAATATAATGTTATTTAGGGCAGAATGTCTTGTTCAAAGCCTCTTCCTTAGACTGGTGTGTCTATTTGAGCATGGGTCTGAGTCTGATGCTTATGGAACTTGATATGGATTTCTTCATTAGCTTTTGTCTTTTTATTCTATACAATTGTCTTAATTTTCTTTGCCATTTTTCCTAGAGGAATCATTCAAAATATCAAAGTATTAATTCAGGATGAGGCCAAATGCTTAGCATTTTGGTCGATCTAACAAGGGGCATGCCTCAATTAACTTCATTATTCTAATGTATTTTTAAAAATTAATAAATATTCAAGAAGCCTTTACTAGAGTTTAAGACATGACTATCCTATTTTCATCAGCAGCATCCTATTTTATCTTCCTATGAAATTGCAATAATTTTAATATCACTCTGTGAAGTAACACTGGGCATGTATGAGGCAGATTTCAGGGACGTAAGGGATTAACAAAAATATGATCGATATTAAAACATAAGGTTCATATTTCCATTTGATTCTGATATACCATAAATCCTTTATTCATTAAGTTCGTGTTGCTGCTGCTGCTAAGTCGCTTCAGTCGTGTCCGACTCTGCAACCCCAGAGAAGGCAGCCCACCAGGCTCCCCCGTCCCTGGGATTCTCCAGGCAAGAACACTGGAGTGGGTTGCCATTTCCTTCTCCAATGCATGAAAGTGAAAAGTGAAAGTGAAGTCGCTCAGTCGTGTCCGACTCTTCGCGACTCCATGGACTGCAGCCTACCAGGCTCCTCCATCCATGAGATTTTCCAGGCAAAGTACTGGAGTGGGGTGCCATTGCCTTCTCCCATTAAGTGTATAGTGGAAGCCTATTATATGAGAGATACTATGTTGCAGACATAATAGAGAACAAGAGAGACATGGTTCCTGCCTTTATGAACTTCACATCTATCAGGGAATGTTTGAATGAGCATTTTGTTTATGAAATGGAGATTTAACACATAAAACATAGTTTACTACTTGTTCTAATATCTTAAAACTGTGATCATCAAAGAGAGTTTGTGCATATCCTTATCAGTACCTGGTGTGAACATTGCTATTTTCTACTTCTCTGAGGCTCTACTCTGCCTTATCTTTCTGTCTTTGCAACAAACCTAGGATACAGAAGACACAGCTTGTTTATTTCTTGTCCTGTTGTTTTGTTTTAACATTTCAGAGTTTTAAAGGTTACATGTTTTCCAGTTCCTACATGTATTTTCTTATTTCTTGACAATAAATAGTGGTGCTATGTTATTTATGTCAGAATATATTTACAATAACTAAGTCTATAAGTTTCAAAAAAGGGAATATGTTTTTTGATCTACAGTATTTACATAAGGCTTTGTGAAAACATATGCAACTACGAATTCTTTTAGAACAAAGTTTAGGGCTTGGTCATCTTCATCTTCCTGTCTTAACAGAGTGCCTAGTAAGATGCTCATTACATGTTTGATACATAAATCTAAGTGACTGTGATCACAGTATGAAGGACTGGAATTGAAGGTATTTTTAAGCATAATCTCCTTTGATCATGAAGTTTACAAGTGTTAACTTACTGATGAAAATTGGGTTTCTACCTATATTTGTACAGCTCAAGTCTATGATTTTTTTCTACCATACTATATAACCAGTTTTGAAGCACTGAAGAGGATTTCTATTTCAGTGTTTCCTTTTGCTGATACTGTGTTATGTTGCCCAGATCCCCACTTAAGAATGGAGGCACTTTTAAAAGCAATATTCCATCTTAATAATTATGGGCTGCAAGACCCTGATTCTGGGAAAGATTGAGGGCAGGAGGAGAAGGGGACGACAAAGGATGAGATGGTTGGATGGCATCACTGACTCAATGGACATGGGTTGGGTGGACTCTGGGAGTTGGCGATAGACAAGGAGGCCTGGCATGCTGCGGTTCATGGGGTCACAGAGTTGGACACGACTGAGCGACTGAACTGAACTGATGAAAATTGGGTTTAAAATCTCACATCTGAATCCTTCTCTAGGAATCGCCTTCAGCTGAAGTGTGTTGTATTGAAGATGAATCTGGGCTCTGTATGTGTGTGCGTGCTAAGTCACTTCAGTCTTGTCCAACTCTTTGCGACCCTATGGATTGTAGTCCACCAGGGTCCTCAGTTCATGGGATTCTCCAGACAAAAATACTGGAGTGGGTTGCCATAACCTCCTCCTGGGGATCTTCCTGACCTAGAGGGTGAACTTGCATCCCTTAAGTCTCCTGCATTGGCAGGCAGGTTCTTTAACACTAGTGCCTCCCGAGAGGCTCTGTACACCAACACCAAATTAAATCTTGGAGACAGAGGTTGGGGTGAGGTAGAAAAGAACAGCTTTATTGTTTTGCTAAGGCAAAGGGAGCCACCATGGGCTAATGTCCTACATGCGTGTGTCCCCATTTAGAGAGGGTAGTAAATTTTATAGAAATGGTTCAAAGAGGACATAATCAGCTCACGAACATTCTTCTGATTGGTTGATGGCGAGATAAGTGGGAGCCAGCATCATCGACCTTCAGGGTCCAACTGGTCTGGGGTCTACCTGCTTGTGGACAACATGCTATGGTTAATCATTAACTTCTCCCACCTGGAGGAGTTTTCAGTCTCTGCAAAACAGCTCAAAGGTATTGTATGTATCCTTGATGGGGAACTAAGACCTTGCCCCAAGGCTGCACTAATGTTTATCTTAACTATTTGCTCCTCCCTGCTCTCCTATCACCTCTCTTCCCTAATTAACAATTGCTTAAATCTGCCCCCTTGGAACTCAAGGAAGGTCATGGAGGTTGAATGAAGGCTGTTTGCTATAATCAAAGAAATGAGGGCCACAGAAAGGCTTTGTGCCCAGGAGCCCCACAGGGCCCTGCTTGGTAAAGAATATGTCTCTTCCTTGGAGGAAGCCCACCTCTGGTGACTGGTTGATAAAGGCAGTATAGAATTCTGACCTACTGGTCTTAATTCAAGATTGCTTTGAAGAGCTATCCTGGCTCAAGTGTTCCCATGGAATATTCTGAGGGCTTTGACACAATTACATCTTTGTTCAACGTCTCTCTCTCCCTACACCTACTTCTGTGTCTTCCATCCAGGTGCATTTTCCCAAACACTCTCCAATAAACCTCTAGTACACAATTATCTGCCTAATAGTCTATTTGCTGGGAAACAGTTTAGGATGACTGTATTTGAAATGGTCCTAAGAATTAGACTTTAAAATGAGATTTTTAAAGTTGATCACCCTCCAGGCCCTGGGTGGAGAAGTGATGCGTGGAGTACTTTAGCCCTTGGCATTGTTAAAGTGTGATGAACTGGAGTTTTGGAAGGTAGTGTGATGACTGGTACAATAGACTGGGCCTTTGGAAGGTTTGAGGGAGTACCAATTATAAGGACTGTGCAATTGAATGGCTCCTGCTGGGTGCTATTGATGGATTGGAAAAGATAATGAAAGACTAGAGATTTTAAATCACCAATTAAAGGCAAACTGTCAAAGCCAGAGAACCTCCTTGGCAGCGTATAAAAAGATTCTCATCTGCTGCACCTGGAGGGCAGACAAAGTTAAGGCTCAGGTCCAGGAACCAATGAAACGGGTCATAGAGCCACAAAAATTACTAAATTCTCATACACAGCAAGTCTGCTGAGCCAAAGTCTGGACCTTGAATAGGCAGAAGTGAGATTAAAAAAAAATTAGAATGAGAACATCTGGGTTGATCTACATGCAAACTCTATGCCTTCACATTCCACTGAAACTTCTGGGCTTACAGAAGTGGCCCAGCTGTATACCTTAAAGGCGGTGCTCTCTCTTTGCTTGAGGATGAAGTAGAAATCTTTGTCTTACAAAACAACAGATACTCACTTCAGGATTTACCACCACCTCGCCTTCTGGCTACCAAGCCAACAACTTGGATTGAATTACAGTATAATTTGACCAGTGAGGTGCTCTTTCTATAGGAAGAAAGGGATTAACACCTAAAGAGCCCAAATGTCTAACTAACCTGAACCAGGAGACTGTATGGATTCTGAAGATGTGATGCCCTGGGGAGGGTGGAGCCTATAGTTTAGATGAGGAAAAGCTTATCTACAAATATTTATTGATACAGGTGCATCCCTCCACTATACAAAATTAAACAGCTTGGCAAAAGACTCTGGGAGAGGGCTTCCCAGATGGTTCAGTGGTAGAGAATCCGCCTACCAATTTGCAGGAGACATAGAGATGCAGGGCTTCCCTCATAGCTCTGTTGGTAAAGAATCTGCCTGCAATGCAGGAAACCCTGGTTTGATTCCTGGGTCAGGAAGACCAAGCTGGGAAAGGGATAGGCTATGCACTCCAATATTCCTGGGCTTCCCTTGTGGTTTAGCTGGTAAAGAATCTGCCTGCAATACAGGAGACCTGGGTTTGATTCCTGGGTTGGGAAGATCCTCTGGAGAAGGGAAAGGCTACCCACTTCAGTATTCTGGCCTGGAGAATCCCATGGACTGTATAGTCCATGAGGTCACAAAGAATGGGACACAACTGAGTGACTTTCAAGAGATGCAGGTTCAATCTCTGGGTCAGGCAGATCCCCTGGCAGAGGAAAATGTAACCCACTCCAGTATTCTTGCCTGGAGAATCCTGTGGAGAGAGGAGCCTGACAGGCTACACACCATGGAGTCACAGAGTCAGACAGGACCTAGCGACTGAGCATGAAAGGACCCTGGGAGAAATAGTCATAGGTCAAGGAAGTTATACATACGGTGAGAAACTTGGGGAAATGACAAATGAATTTGCAAAGCCTCCCTGCTTTGATTCAGGTCCTCTCTGAAGAGCCAGCCCAACTCTCAAGCTCCTCTAGAATCAGCTGGAGCCTCTGTTGCAACTACATCCTGGTTTAACACATCCCTCTCTGTTCAATCCTACTCTCCAAATAACCTTTTCAAGAGAACCCCAATCATCCTCAAGCACAGCAATCTCAGAGATTATAATTTAGCATATGTGAGAGACAGGATAATGACCCCTGCAAAAATATCCACACCCTAATCTACAGAACCTATGAATATGTTATCATATGTGGTAAAAGGGACTTGACTGATGTGAGTTACGAATCTTGAAATGGAAAGAATATCCTAGATTAATCTAGATGAGCTCAGTGTAATCACAAAGATGCTTATGACAGAGAGGCAAGAGGGCTGAAGGAAGAAGAAGGAAGTTTGGACAACGGATGCAGAAGTCGAAGTGACATACTTCAAAGATGAGGGCAGGGGCAATAAGCCAAAGAATGCAGTCAGCCTCTAGAAACCAGAGGAGATAAGGAAGCAGATTCTCCCATGACACCTCAACAAGGAACACAGCCCTGATAAAATTTTAATTTTAGACTTCTGACCTACCGGTATTTGATAGAATAAATTTGTATTATATTGAAGAAGAAAAGTTAAACTTTTACATAACCTCCTGCTTGTTCTGCCCCTGTAACTCAGCTTGGTCCTTGCAATGTCTGGATCATGTAGGTCAGGCAGTCTCAGAAAGTGGGGACTTGGAATACTAGGAACTGGAGCTTATCTCACTCACCCTTGTCCTGCTCTTTGCAATTGCCCAGCCCCTGCAAACCTGCAGGGTTTAATCATGCCTGTCCATGTAAAGGTCAGGCATCCCCCTCCCCATTTGACTGTTGTTCCCGTGTGCCCGAAACCTCTTGGTTTAAACCAGCCTATTAGCAGCTAGTGTTGCCCACTATAGTCCGTCCACAAAAACTCTGTAACCCCTTTGTTTGGGGCTCAGAGCTTGGCGTGTTAACTCCCCTGGGCCTGCCGGCATAATAAACCTGAGTTCTCCAACTCTCCGATTGTGGTGCTTGGTTTCTCAACTACTGGTTTCTGCAACAATATTGTCATTAAACCTGTGCTAATCTATTACTGCAGGAATAGGAAACATACAACACAGTGACATTTTAACCTCTATTTGAAATTCATTCATCATATCTATATTGCTTACGTATCATTGTAGTAATTGTGTGGTCAAGTAGAGAAAACACATGATTATGCAAATTAAGTGTTTCTTTCACCAATTTATGAGAGTCTTTTAAAAAAAAAAACCATAGGATATGTAGCTCATTTCTCCATTGCATAATACATTCTAAGATACTTTTTTCAAATAACTCTGTGCTGCAAATTGTGTTTTATGTTTAATTTATGAAAGTTGTAACATTTTCTAATTAGGATTACTTGGAAAAACTGAGGTCAGAACACTCAAAACATCTAGCTTTGTTATATTAGGAAAATCTTGGCCAAAGGGAAAGGCAGTTTTTAGCTCCAATGAAGAGTCAGCTCTGTGGTCTCACCAATGTGAGGTATTCTCATCTCTACACACCCACACACAAATAATGCTAATAATAATTAAAAATAATTGCAGCTGGTAGTTTTGAGTACTTACTCTGTCCCCAGAACCATATTGATCATTTTGCATGTATTGTCTAATCTAAACCTGTGAACTGCAGATGGGAATATATAGCTTTCTGGGATGGATTTAAGAGCTGTTGTTGTTCAGTCACTTAGTCATGTCTGACTCTTTGCAAACCGGGAACAGTAGCATTCCAGGTGTCCCTGTCCTTCACTATTTCCCAAAGTTTGCTCAGATTCATGTCCATCGAGTCAGTGATGATATCTAACCATCTTATCCTCTGCCACCCTCTTCTCCTTTTGCCGTCAATCTTTCCCAGCATAAGGGTCTGTTCCAGTGAGTTGACTCTTTGTATCAAGTGGTCAAAGTGTTGAAGCTTCAGCTTCAGTGTCAGTCCTTCCAGTGAATATTCAGGGTTAATTTCCTTTAGGATTGACTGGTTTGACCTGACCCAGGGGTTCTCAAGAGTCTTCTCCCACACTAAAATTCAAAGACATCAGTTCTTCAGCACTCAGCCTTCTTTATAGTCCAAGTTTCACATCCATATGTGACTACTGGAACAAACAAACAAACATAGCTTTGACTATATGGACCTCTGTTAGCAAAGGCTTTTTAATGCATTATCTAGGTTTGTCATAGCTTTCCTGTCAAGGATTTAAGAATAATGAATATATAACAAACATAATACTCGGCACCTACCTTGAACAATTCCCACAACTGTCCATATTCTCACTTAAGATAAATGGAAGGTTCCAGAAAAGGGAAGGGAGGAAGCAGTCCTTTGGTCTTAAGAAAGAGAAATGAAAGATGATTTGATACTTCGTCCATGCATGAGAAATGACCCTGAGAGTGATCACTGGACAGAGGATATGCTTCATAGAGAATAACTTCTATGAAGATAAAGATGGTCATAGTTCAGTTTAGGAATAAAAAAGGCGATATTTTTTTACTTCTTACTGTGGACAAAAATATAATGCTACCTGCCATTTAGTAAATGAAAAACATTGTCCGTCTCAGCCACTATAGCCACCCCAGACTCAGATGGTGTAGCCTGAGAAGGATTCAAGATAGCGAAAAGCAGGGTAGAGGCCTTAGATAAGTAAGATGCATATCAAAGGAATAATTTCAATAAGGCCAGACTCTTGCATCTTCCCACACATTAAAAAACAAAACAAAACCCTCAAATCATTAACTTGAGATTTCTGTTTTTGTGACTAACAATAATCTTTTGATGTTCAACCACATGTTTTTGGTTTGGTTTTGTTTGCAGCAAAATTTCCTAGTATCCTGGCTCCTGCTTTATCTCTTTGGAACAGTTCCTCAGAGCGCAGTGATCTGACAGTCTGTCCCCAGGGGACAGTCCTCAGTAGGATCACCAAATAAAACATAACTTGCAACTTTTTATGCATTTTTTTCCCAGTTGATACTTCCATAGTTAACCAATAGCTAACTCTATTTAAGGTAACATACTGAATCAAGATCAATTTCTGCTTTAATATTTTGACTGTCTTTAATTACAGGTTTTTTGTGTATATTATTTGCCTTTGAACAAAAAGCAGCATCTTAGAAAATGCCTTTTGGTGAGCGTAGCTCACACTCCTCACAGACATGCTTCTTCAGATTTCTCTTTCTTCTCTTTTACTATTATTTCTTGAGATTTATTTTGACTTTTAAAACAGCAGGCATAATTATAGGATGTGCTTAAATCTATATATCTCTTTTTATTACCTCACTGCTCTTTTATTTAAAAAAGTAATATTAGTTATGTTTTTGCCAATTTCAAACCCAGGTTACATTGAAAAACAATGCTCAATCTCTCTGCTGCTGCTGTTGCTAGATACTATCTATTCATGAATCAAGGATACTTTTACAGTTAAGATAAAATCCATCTCTGTCAAGAATTAGCAATTCTCTGTTCCCACCCCCACTTTACTCTTGAAGGGGATGGCAACCCCCTCCAGTATTCCTGCCTGGAGAATCCCATGGACAGAGGAGACTTATGGGCTACAGTCCGTGGGGTCACAAAGAGTTGGGCACAACTGAGGAACTGACGCTACACTACTATCACTAAGTTAGAGTCCTATCCCGTCCATTTGTACATTTAACTTTCGTGTTTAATTCAAGCATCCATTGCCCGTGCTATCTATGTGTGCCACTGGAGACCTATTACTATCAATTGAAATGGAGAAAACAGTTGATGTCCTCAACTGTTGATATCCTTTGATGTCCTAAAAGACTAGATCAGATGATAAGTGGGTTATCACTTCAACATGTATCCTTAGGATGTCTCTTCAAATATCTCAGTGTTTGCATGGGAGAGAAGGCATGTCTTGGCCCAGCAGCAGCGGCTAAGATGAAAGGAGGAAGAAAACAAGATTGAGAAATAAAGGGGAGTTTCACAGAGAAGCAAACAAGATCTGGATAGAGCTTTTTGACTTCAACTCAAGTATAACAGACTTGAAAATTCCATTTTTTCCCAATGCAATCCAGTCATATAGGCTTCTGCTGCTTCCAACTAGAAGGAGGGCTGTTGATAACCATGATCATATGAACATTATGTGCCACTTATCAAGCCTGCACACTATTAGTGCAACTTTCTGCTACATGGTTCATACCAATGATG
This sequence comes from Bison bison bison, assembly GCF_000754665.1. Taxonomy (NCBI): domain Eukaryota; kingdom Metazoa; phylum Chordata; class Mammalia; order Artiodactyla; family Bovidae; genus Bison; species Bison bison. The sequence goes on from NW_011494896.1 coordinate 7,376,402, forward strand.
CATTTAATTCTATTGAATATGTGCTGTATTGTCATACTAGTTTCACAAATAAAGAATTGAAAGAAACTTGAGAAACATTGAGTATCTTGTAGAAGTCACACAGCTAATAATTTTGGAACCAAGTTGCAAACCCATTAACCAAACCTGAATTCATTCCGTTAAAATGCCTCCAAAATATTTTATTTCAGTCATCTTATATGCATTGCAGCACTAATCTTCCTCTAATTTTAATTAAAAGCTAATTGTAATAGCAACATTAAAAAAAACTTTCCAAGCAAAAATATAAAGCACTTCCTCTTGCCATCTGAAAGAAATCAGTTGTTTGCATATGTATTTAATTATAACCAATGTCATAGTAGAGATGGAGACTTGTACATGACTTCCTTTCAACAACCATCTTCTCTGCAGAATGCCAAAGTTTCCCCAGCCCTCACTACAATAAACTCTGATGCTTCTGGCTTAGGCTTCTAGATATGACATAAAGTCACTTTCCAATTTAAAAAAAAACCATAAATTCAGAATTTGGGTTTATTAATTTAGTCATTAACTTGTGGTAGCTGGATTTAGGGGAAAAGTGGCAATAAGAAGTTTAGTTTAGAAGATTATGCTTGAGGCACTTAGTTGACCTTGAGGAACACAAGGAATGATGTTTGGAATGGGGACTTTGGAGGAGAAATAATTCTTAGATAGGAGCTGTGTGTTATGCTGGATTTCCTCTCTCTCACAGGAGCCCGTGACTGTGCTTGGCTTATGGTGGGCACTCAAAGCTCACTGGGTGGTTGACCATAAATGTAGTGTGCTAATGAACATTTCAAAGGATCCGTGAACTTCCTGATGTTCAAGCTGGTTTTAGAAAAGGCAGAGGAACCAGAGATGAAATTGCCAACATCCGCTGGATCATGGAAAAAGCAAGACAGTTCCAGAAAAACATCAATTTCTGCTTTATTGACTATGCCAAAGCCTTTGACTGCGTGGATCACAATAAACTGTGGAAAATTCTGAAAGAGATGGGAATACCGGACCACCTGACCTGCCTCTTGAGAAATCTGTATGCAGGTCAGGAAGCAAGAGTTAGAACTGGACATTGAACAACAGACTGGTTCCAAATAGGAAAAGGAGTACGTCAAGGCTGTATATTGTCACCCTGCTTATTTAACTTATATGCAGAGTACATCATGAGAAACGCTGGACTGGAAGAAGCACAAGCTAGAATCAAGAT
>NW_011494896.1:7377816-7382190 GCF_000754665.1 Bison bison bison
ATAGCATATTCAAAAGCAGAGGCATTACTTTGCCAACAAAGGTCTGTCTAGTCAAGGCTATGGTTTTTCCTGTGGTCACGTATGGATGTGAGAGTTGGACTGTGAAGAAGGCTGAGCACCAAAGAATTGATGCTTTTGAACTGTGGTGTTGGAGAAGACTCTTGAGAGTCCCTTGGATTGCAAGGAGATCCAACCAGTCCATTCTAAAGGAGATCAGCCCTGGGATTTCTTTGGAAGGAATGATGCTAAAGCTGAAACTCCAGTACTTTGGCCACCTCATGCGAAGGGTTGACTCATTGGAAAAGACTCTGATGCTGGGAGGGATTGGGGGCAGGAGGAGAAGGGGACGACAGAGGATGAGATGGCTGGATGGCATCACCGACTCGATGGACATGAGTCTGAGTGAACTCCTGGAGTTGGTGATAGACAGGGAGGCCTGGCGTGCTGCGATTCATGGGGTTGCAAAGAGTCGGAAACTACTGAGTGACTGAACTGAACTGAACTGAAAGATTCTTTAAATTCATAGTTTTATATTAAGACTAAATTGCCTTGTTCCATTGTATTAAATAGGATTGAAAAAGACAAATGCCAAAAGCATGATTTTAAAAGAAAAATAAAAAGAAAAATACGAAAGAAGAAAGTGATTGTTTCCCTATCTGTTTCCACTGTTTCCCCATCTATTTCCCGTGAAGTGATGGGACTGGATGCCATGGTCTTCATTTTCTGAATGTTGAGCTTTAAGCCAACTTGTTCACTCTCCTCTTTCACTTTCATCAAGAGGCTTTTTAGTTCCTTTCACTTTCTTTCTTATAAAAATAAGAAAGAAAGATTTTATGACATCTGTGTGTTAGTGTTAGTCTGTGTGTATTGCTATTTCTCTGGGTAATACAACCTGGTTATCTACTTCTAGTGGTTGCAGTTCCCCTGGCTTTAATTCCAATGTTGGAATTATATAGGAGTTGAAGCTTAAGTCTTCATAATCTGTCTAAGTCTTCAGTCATGTCCAACTCTTTGAGACCCCATGGGCTGTAGCCCACCAGACTCCTCTGTCCGTGGGATTCTCCTGGCAAGAATACTGGAGTGTGTAGCCATTCCCTCTCCTGCTTATATAACCACTCACCACTCGTACCAGTTAGGGATTCTTATTTGTAGAAATATATCATGGTCAAGTTTCAGACCAGCCTTGGCACATATTCTACTTTTCTGTTCCCTTCTGTGAGTTGTGATATTATATGACATGTTTGGATATTCCAGGATAGTTTTGATTTTGCAAATTTATTGTACTCATTTTTGTCTGATCTTGTACCTTCTTTGTTTTCTTTTTATAATAGGCAATAGGAAAACCAAAAATAGACCAAAAGAGACCTAAAAAAATCATCTGATTCACTCCTTTCATTGAGTTTCAAATTGAGCTCAAGACATGAATTGAGATGTCCAGTGTAACATAGATAGTAAGTTAATGAGTTAAACTAAAAATTAATTTATAAAAATTCTTTAAATAACTGTGTGAATCATAGTAGGGGGATATAAAATAAGAACACTACATAGCTCTGGCCTCAAGGTACTCACATTAACTGTTCTTGCTACAATGAGAAAAACAAATGTTTGGTAAGACCAGACATATGCTAAAGAACAAAGTAAAGATTGAACGAATCAGAGGAGGTTTGTAGAGTTTTTTATAGATTGGAAAAATCAATTAAAAATGGGATGTGAATTGTCTTGAATGTGAGAGTAGTCTTTCTTCAACTTTAATGGGTGTGTGAATTACCTGGGTATTTTGTTCAAGTTACAGATTCTGATTTCATAGGTCTAGGATGGGGTTAAAGATTCTGCCTTTCTTAAAAGATCTAAAGTGATACTGGTATTGCTGGTTTATGGATGCAAAAGGTATTCAGGTAGGAAAAAGTTAGATGGCTAATGAATAATGGGTATTTGTCTAACACTTTCTCTGTATAGGTTGCTCAGTGGAAAATTTGATTCTTCTTTTTGACATTTAAATTATCCCCATTTCATAGACTGAGAAGCTATGTGAAGAAAATCATATAAAGTAATATTTTAAAAAGAACCCATGATTCTTGACTCCTTTCTTACCCACAACACCAAATTACCACTCAATTTCATGCTGTGTGAATAATAACGCAAAACCATAAATTTTCTTTAAATCTCTAGTTATATTTTATTTAAAATTCTCTTTGAATACCTGTATCCTTATATTTATAACTTCCTCATATTCCAGTTTTTGGCATACACAGGCTCTGGATTACTTCTCTAGGTCCCACTTAATATTAAATAATAGGATAATAATTCATGTTAATTTCACATGCCAGTAATTGTGATCAATGCTCAGGAAAATGCACTGATATTACATGTATGATTTTTCTACAAGAATTTTAAATTCCACTTGGAGGAAACAAGCCAAAATTTTTGAAACAAAAATGGTAATTACATTATATAGCATAGAACACATATTGGATATTGAGTTAAAAGGTGTAGTCACACACATTCTAACAGTGGATAGATGTGAGATTTGATGGTGAGTTGTCTGACTTCTCTGAGTCTCTATTTTCTCATTGACTAAAAAGGCATAAAACTAGCAATATTATAGAATTATTGTAGGGGATAATTAGAAAACTTATAAATAAATATCTAGTCCAAAAAGAGGCAGTATAAAGTACTGGTTAAAGGCATGCGTTTGGCAACTAGATTAGCTGATTTTATAACCTTGGTTTTGGCATTTACTGTGAAACTTCAGGTGAGCATCTTAATATCTATGTGCCTCAGTTTTTTCTCATTTAGAAAATTGAAATAGCAATAATACTTACCTGTAGGTATGAAAAAATGTTAAATGAAAGTATATAATTCATATATATATGTATATATTACATATATATAACAAAGAATAAATATTATATATATATTTATATATATATATATAGATGATAAATAGACATAGACAGCTAAAACAGAATCTGGTACACATAAACACGGTATGAGTACAATCATCCTCCCATGATAAGAATAAGAATAGAATTCCAGGTACTATCAACTAAAAACAGAGGATTTTAAAGAAGAATAAGATAAGAATGGGCTCCAACAAAAGCAAATACTTTCAAAAATAGAAAGACTTTGCTCTAATGATCCCAAAATCACCCCGTCCACAAAGATATATTTATTTAAAGCCAAGAGCCATATAGAGTTATAGGCAATAAAAATACAAAGGTAAATAAATCCCAGTCTAATAGGGCATCAGTTATGTAAGTAAATACAGGTTGTTCAATGTGTTCAGTGAGCTAGCACAGGTAAATGTAAAATACAGTGAGGGCCACAGGGAAGAAACTGTTTTCCTGGGAAACCAGGGCTAGCACTCATATTAGTGTATTTAACAAATATGGATAAAATGCCTAGTATGTCAGGTCCTATGTTATGCAGTCCCTGGGAAACAGAAAACTAGAAAAAAGTTTGCTTCCACATTGTTACTGTTCTTCAGTCACTAACTCATATTCAGCCCTTGGCAATCCCATGGACAGCAGCACACCAGGCTTCCCTGTCCCTCACTGTCTCCCAGAGTTTGCTCAAACTCATGTCCATCATGAGTCGTGATGCCATCCAACCATCTCATCCTCTGTCGTCCCCGTCTCCTCCTGCCCTTAACTTTCTCAGCATCAGGGTCTTTTCCAATGAGTCAGCTCTTGACATCAAGTGGCCAAAGTACCAGAGCTTCAATATCAGCATCAGTCCTTCCAACGGACATTCAGGGTTGATTTCCTTTAGGATTTACTGGTTTGATCTCCTTTCTGTCCAAGGGACTCTCAAGAGCCTTCTTTAATTTTTTTTATTTTTTATTTTATTATTTTATTTTTTAAATTTACAATATTGTATTAGTTTTGCCATATATCAACATGAATCCGCCACAGGCATAAACGAGTTCCCAATCCTGAACCCTCACCATAGTTCAGAAGCGTGTATGCACGCTCAGTCACTAAGTTATGTCTGACTCTTTGTGACCCCATGTACTGTATCCTGATAGGCTCCTCTGTCCTTGGGATTTTCCAGGCAGGAATACTGAAGTGAGGTGCCACTTCCTTCTCCAGGGGATCTTCCTGATGTAGGGATCAAACCTGTGTTTCCTGCATCTCCTGCATTGAAAGGTGGATTCTTTGCCACTGAGCTGTCTTGGAAGCCCAGATGTAGAGTTCAGTATCAGATCAGATCAGTCGCTCAGTCGTGTCCGACTCTTCAAGACCCCATGAATCGCAGCACGCCAGGCCTCCCTGTCCATCACCAACGCCTGGAATTCACTGAGACTCAAGTCCATCGAGTCAGTGATGCCATCCAGCCATCTCATCCTCTGTTGTCCCCTTCTCCTCTTGCCCC
>NW_011494896.1:7382701-7400536 GCF_000754665.1 Bison bison bison
CATCTGCATATCTGAGGTTATTGATATTTCTCCCGGCAATCTTGATTTCAGCTTGTGTTTCTTCCAGTCCAGCATTTCTCATGATGTACTCTGCATATAAGTTAAATAAACAGGGTGACAATATACAGCCTTGACGAACTCCTTTTCCTATTTGGAACCAGTCTGTTGTTCCATGTCCAGTTCTAACTGTTGCTTCCTGACCTGCATACAAATTTCTCAAGAGGCAGATACTCAGTATATATAGAGTTAAATGGGCTTCCCTGGTGGCTTAGAAGGTAAAGAATCCACCTACAATGTGGGAGACCTGGGTTCAATCCTTGGGTTGGGAAGATCCCCTGGAGGTGGGCATGGCAAACCATCCCAGTATTCTTGCCTGGAGAATCCCCATGGATAGAGAAGCCAGAGGAGCCATGGGTTATAGTCCATGGGGATGCAAAGAGTTGGACGCAGCTTAGCACTTAAGCACACACAGAGTTATATGTAAGGTTATAAATATATGTAGAGTTCAGATTAAAGTACAGAACTGGATGTTTGCTTTATGTTATTTTTTAGGAAGAATAATTACTTGCCAAGCTCTTCTTTCAAAGAAATATCAGGACTTGACAAACATTAGATGCAAGTCAAATAATCTTGGACTTTCCTGATGGCCCAGACAGTAAAGAACCTGCCTGCAATGCAGGAGACTAGAGTTCTATCCCTGAGTCAGAAACATTCCCCAGAGAAGGGAACAGATTCTGTTTCAATCAGTTGTTCAGTTGTGTCTGACTCTTTGTGACCCAATGGACTGCAGCATGCCAGGCTTCCCTGTCTATCACCAACTCCCAGAATTTAGTCAAACTCATGTCCATCAATTCAGTGATGCCATCCAACCATCTCATCCTCTGTCGTCCCCTTCTCCTGCCATCAGTCTTTCCCAGCAACAGGTCTTTTCCAATGAGTCAGCTCTTTGCATCAGGTGGCCAGAGTATTCGAGCTTTGGCTTCAGCATTAGTCTTTCCAATGAATATTCAGGACTGATTTCCTTTAGGATTGACTGGTTTGATCTCCTTGAAGTCCAAGGAACTCTCAAGGGTCTTATCCAACATCTCAGTTCAAAAGCATCGATTCTTCGGTGATCAGCTTTCTTTATGGTCCAAGTCTCACATCTATAAATGACTACTGGAAAAACTATAGCTTTGACTAGATGGACCTCTACCAGCAAAATAATGCCTCTGCTTTTTAATATACTGTCTAGGTTTGTCATAGATTTTCTTCCAAGGAGCAAGCATCTTTTAATTTCATGGCTGCAGTCACCACGTGCAGTGATTTTAGAGCCCAAAAAATAAAGTCTGTCACTGTTTCCACTGTTTCCCCATCTATTTGCCATGAAGTGATAGGCCTGGATGCCATGATCTTAGTTTTTTAATATTGAGTTTTCTGCCAGCTTTTTCACTCTCCTCTTTTACTTTCATCAAGAGGCTGTTTAGTTTCTCTTTGCTATCTATTCCAGTATTCTTGACTGGAGAATGCCTTGGACAGAAGAGCCTAGTAGGCTACAGTCCACAGGATTGCAAAGAGTCAGACATGACTGAGCAACTAACACTTTCACTTCTCCCTTATTTTCAAGTTATCTTGCAATATCTTCTCAGAACACTCCACCATGCTCAGAGATCAAAAGGAGGAGGAGATTGAGCTGAGTTTCCCCGGATCGCTGGGTCCTTTGATATGTTTAGCCTTTGGACTAATTTCTGCCTATTATTCAGAGAAAGAAAGAACTTTTAGAGTCATCTTTTGTCTTCTGCTACTCCTTTCAGCAGGGAACAAAAAATTCTTTGCAATGAATGTAATGTTTTTGAAACATTTGAATATTGAACATACATTTTGTATGTTTTGAAATAGATTTAACTGAATTAATATTAAGTGACCTGAAAAGGCAAGGCATCTGGACAAGTTGGGGAAGTTTGAGCTCAGGGCAGCTGGAGGTGCTTGATACTGAGTTAGCAGGACCAATCTCATGCCCTCCTGCAAACTTTTCTTTCCAGAATAATGGTAGCATCAGGCTACAGACGAGGCCTCCTGCTGGATGTTGAAGACTTTCCCGCTGTTCTTTCCCACTGAGTCATCAAGAGAGATTTTGATTGATATTACATATGCATCAAGGGAATGTGCTACAGCAAGGAATCTAATTTATCCTCTGATTTCTGACCAAACATTGTGATTCACCGCTCTGTCTAGTGGGATGTGATTAAAGTGGTCCTTAGCTATAGCTTTTTGGAAATATAAGTTGGTACGGAATGTTTAAAAGGAAATTGTACCAAGTCTTCATTCTTGACTGAGAATCCTATTTCCATCAGTAAAAGAAAATGGAATTTACAAGCAGCAAACCTGGTTTTTAATTCTATTATACCACTTAATAATTGTGAAAAAAATCATTGACCTCTCTTGAGCCTCAGTTGCCTCATTAGTAAAATGCCATTTAGTGTCAAAGGGATTCAAATAGAACAAAGCATCTAAGGTTGTTAGCATAGAAGCTGAAATAGAGTGAGTAGCTTTGATACAGCAACTCTTTCCTCCTCTTCCTTGAAATGTACTCTGCTTAATTTAAATATTATATTTAATATTTTAATATTAAAATTTTAATTTACTTTAAAATTTTAATTTTAATATCTCTTAAAATCTTTGTTTATATTTATGTGTGTACGCATTTTTGCTGTTGTTCAGTCACTAAGTCATGTCCAATTCTTTGGGACCCCATAGGCTGCAGCATGCCAGGCTTCCCTGTTCTTCACTATTTCCTGGAGTTTGCTCAATCTCATATCCCTGGAGTCAACATTGCCACCCAACCATCTTATCCTTTATCATCCCCTTCTCCTCCTGCCCTCAGTCTTTCCCAGCATCAGGTCTTTTCTGATGAGTCAGTTCTTCACATCAGGTGGCCAAAGTATTGGAGCTTCAGCTTCAGCATCAGTCCTTCCAATGAATATTCAGGGTTGGTTTCCTTTAGGATTGACTGGTTTGATCCCCTTGCTGTCCAAAGGACTCTCAAGAGTCTTCTGTAGCACCACAGTTTGAAAACATGCATGCAAGCTCTGTCGCTAAGTCATGTCTGCATCTCTGTGACCCTAAGGACTGTAGCCCACCAGGCTCCTCTGTCCATTGGATTTTCCAGGCAAGAATACTGGAGTGAGGTGCCACATCCTTCCCCAAGGGATCTGCCTGATGACCAGTGACTCAAACCCACGTCTTGCATTTCCTGAATTGACAGGCATATTCTTTACTACTGAATCACCTGGGATGCCCATATCAGAAAATATGTACATATTAAATTTTCTTTGCTTTTAATCCAATGGACATTTATTAAGCATACATTATTTTCTAAACATTTTATAAGCCTAGCAATAGAAGAAGTTCAGTTCAGTTCAGTCGCTCAGTCGTGTCCGACTCTTTGCAACCCCATGAATTTCAGCATGCCAGGCCTCCCTGTCCATCACCAACTCCCAGAGTTCACTCAAACTCACCTCCATCAAGTCGGTGACGCCATCCAGCCATCTCATCCTCTGTCGCCCCCTTCTTCTCCTGCCATTACTTCTTCCAATATCCTGAAATGTACTTCCTTCTAGGAAGAGACAGTACAGGGAGACAGCACAAACTCCACATTATGAGCCTCAAAGAGTTCTATTGTGACGCTTTCCTCAAAGAGTTCTATTTGGTATTACATCTTTAGTACTTGGACATTTTACAGAGTTAACGTTATCACTGAGTTTTACAAAAACTCCATGGGGCAGCAAAGCTGAGGCAGAAAGCCTCATTTACAAGAAGAGATAAATCTAAAATGTCTTGATCAAAGTAACATGATTGCTTCTGGCATATGAATACCTTAGCCTTAGACTCCAAGCTTAAGGGTTATTTTACTTTTTTTTTTCTTAAATATCTAACTTTTGACATAATTTTATTTACCTATTGATGAACTTCAGGTCACAGACATTTCCTCTATCCAAGCACAGCCATACCTTGGCCCTGACCTAGGTTCATTTACCTAAACTTTGGGCTTTTAGAAAATAAACAAATCCAAGATGAATGAATTCTATCTCAGTGGTAATTTGACTATGTGTTATAACATCCTGGCCATCTAGGGTGATAATTCACAGGTAGCCAGGTTCTAGATTAATATTTGAGAGACAGGAGTGATCTTATGGTAATTAACAGGAAAAATATAGATGATTTAAAAATATGCCTGTATATGTTTTAAGGATCACAGAACATTATTTTGTTAACTTAGATCCTTATGTGGGTTTAGGTCCAGGGACAGAGTGATCTACAAGTTTGAATGTTTAAGATAATTTAAAAAAAAAATTGTTACCTATTTATAACTTACTTAGGCCATGAATGACGAAACCAAATTCCCATGTGAATGCAAGAACAGTTTCTCATACCCTGAGCCTAGCATAGGATATGCTCCATCATTCATTTTATTAATAATTATTGATTGGCCCTTTTCTTTATTTCTGGCATGGTTTTAATTTTTGAGGATGTGATAGAAAATAGACTTAACTTCTTTTATTGAAGAATTTACTATTCAATGAAAGACACGGATGAGCAAACGTGTGATACAGTAAATAGAGTCTGTTGTACACTAACTAAGGGAAGTACAGGAAGATGTAAGAACACCTCGGAAGAATAACTGACCAGATTTGGAGTGATCTGGAAAGTTTTTCTGAGAAACTGATGGCTGAGCTAAGATTTAAGGGATGTAGGCAAGGAAGATTTTTTTTCCCCCTGAGGCAAATAGGAAAGCATGTAAAAAGACGTAGAGGAAATAAAGTGCACAATGAAATCAAAGACTGGAAAGAAATTCCATATAGTGAATGATTATGAAGGTTGATGATGGTGGGTACTCTTAGCAAGATAATATGGAATTATTTTGAGGACATTGGATTTTTCAGTTATGGAAGACATGGAAGGGTTTTAAAAGTGTAACGGTAAGATTATATTTGTACTAAGCAGAGCTACTCTGTCCGATCTGTATCAGAGCTGGTTGCCTAGAGGCAGGAAGCAATATAGAAGGCTTCTGCAATAATTTGATCAACAGGTAGTGGTATCTAGGTCCTGGATAATTATAGTAGAGCTGCTCAGAGAGTAGATGGTTGTGTGAATATTCTAGGAGCTAGGAACAACACAATTTGATGATGGAAGGATGCAAAAGAAGAGATAGAAAATTTAGTGAAGTGTCCATATTTCTGGTTTGAGCACTTGTCGGGATAAAAGTGCCATTTCCCCTTGTGAGTAACATAGGGGAGAACCATGTTCAGAGGAAGTGGAGAAGGAAAAAAAGCAGCTCAGTTTATAAGCAACCTTAATAATATTCCTAGTAAATCCATTCTGGGAAAAACTAAGCAAGGACATTCTGTATGGCATTCAGTTCAGTTAAGTCACTCAGTCGTGTCCAACTCTTTGAGACCCCATGGACTGCAGCACAGCAGGCTTCCCTGTCCATCACCAACTCCTGGAGCTTACTCAAACTCATGTCTATTGAGTTGCTGATGCCATCCAACCATCTCATCCTCTGTCATCCCTTTCTCCTTCCACCTTCAATCTTTCCCAGAATCAGGGTCTTTTTCAGTGAGTCAATTTTTCACATCAGGTGGCCAAAGATTTGGAGTTACAGCTTCAGCATCAGTCTTTCCAATGAATATTCAGGACTGATTTCCTTTAGGATGGACCGGGTGGATATCTTTGAAGTCCAAGGGACTCTCAACAGTTTTACCCAACACCTCAGTTCAAAAGCATCAATTCTTTGGTGCTCACCTTTCTTTACAGTCCAACTCTTACATACATATACATGACTACTGGAAAAACCATATATTTAATTAGATGAAGCTTTGTTGGCAAAGTAATGTCTCTGCTTTTTTATTTATTTATTTATTTAATTTTATTTTTTTATTTTTTTAAATTTTATTTTATTTTTAAACTTTGCAATATTGTATTGGTTTTGCCAAACATCGAAATTTGGTCATAGATTTTCTTCCAAGGAGCAAGCGTCTTTTAATTTCATGGCTCAGTCACCATCTGCAGTGATTTTGAAGCAAAAGAAAATAAACTCTGTCACAGTTTCCACTGTTGCCCCATCTACTTGCCATGAACTGATGGGACCAGATGCCATGATCTTAGTTTTCTGAATGTTGAGCTTTAAGCCAGCATTTTTACTCTTCTCTTTCACTTTCATCAAGAGGCTCTTTAGTTCTTCACTTTGTGCCATGAGGGTAAGAGTCATCTGTATATCTGAGGCTATTGACATTTTTCCCAGCAATCTTGATTCCAGCTTGTGCTTCATCCAGCCTGGCATTTCACATGATGTACTCTGCATAGACGTTAAATAAGCAGAGCGACAATATACAGCCTTGATGTACTCCTTTCCCGATTTGGAACCAGTCTGTTGTTCCATATGAGGTTCTAACTGTTGCTTCTTGACCTGCATACAGATTTCTCAGAAGGCAGGTTAGGTGGTCTTGTATTCCCATCTCTTTAAGAATTTTCCACAGTGTGTAGTGATCCACACAGTCAAAGGCTTTGGTGCAGTCAATAAAGCAGAAGTAGATGTTTTTCTGGAACTTTTTCAATGATCCAACACATGTTGGCAATTTGATCTCTGGTTTCTCTACCTTTTCTAAATCTAGCTTGAACATTTGAAAGTTCATGGTTCACATACAATTGAAGCCTGGGCTGGAGAATTTTGAGCATTACTTTGCTAGTGTGTGAGATGAGTGCAATTGTGTGGTAGTTTGAGCATTCTTTGGCATTGCCCTTATTTAGGATTGGAATGAAAACTGACATTTTCCAGGTCTGTGGCCACTGCTGAGTTTTCCAAATTTGCTGGCATACTGAGTGCAGCACTTTCACAGCATCATCTTTTAGGATTTGAAATAGCTCATCTGGAATTCCATCACCTTCACTAGCTTTGTTCATAATGATGCTTCCTAAGGCCGTCTTGACTTTGCAATCCAGGATGTTTGGCTCTAGGTGAGTGATCACACTATTGTGGCTAACTGGGTAATGATGATCTTTTTTGTATAGTTCTTCTGTGTACTCTTGCCACCTCTTCTTAATTTCTTCTGCTTCTGTTAAGTCCATACCATTTCTGTCCTTTATTGTGCCCATCTTTGCATGAAATGTTCCCTTGGTATCTCTAACTTTCCTGAAGAGATCTCTATTATGGTGTAGTCAGATACTTTGCCCCTGCAGACAGCTCTCTTCCAGAGAGAAGGCATATATCTCAGTTTTCTCCCTCTCCCCATGGAGTTCTCCAGGCAAGAATACTGGTGTGGGTAGCCATTCCTTCTCCAGGGAATCTAGCCCTGACCCTGGGATTGAACCTTGGTCTCCTGCATTGCAGACAGATTCTTTACTGTATAAGTCACCAGGGAATTCCCTCATCCTGGGCTGAATTGCAAAAAAAAAAAAAAAAATTCAATAGCTTTTATTATACTATTCCTTTCCCACCTTTCTTTCTTTCTAATTCTCAGTTTCTTTTAGTAGCTATTAGTAATACATCTCAGCCAGTTTTTCCTCCATTCCCTGACTCAGCTGTAACTTTTTTCTTTAAATAATTCTGCTCTTTTCCCCAGACATGAACAGAAATGTTTCTAGAAATAAAGGTTACATAATATATCCTCAAGAGCTTTTTAATCTCCAGTGATGATGTAGGACTTACTTTCACTGTGACATTAGGAAAATGGCAATTGTATCCTACTGAATGAGAGTTTAAAATAGTAGATTAGTAATGCCATTATGGGCTCCAACTCTTGCTTACTTTATATAGTGTTTCTGTACAAAATTGATCACAGACACATTTTAATAAGCAAGTTCAGGCTAAGGAATTTGAGCCTTCAGGATGGAAACAAAGCCGTTACCACTGGGATAACATCAAATTAAACTAACACACCATGCCAAATGCTTTGAGGGACTGGGACATATTTAACAGGGCTTTAGCCCTTAATTCCACTGCTATCTCTAGGTCAGGGGAAGGTTATCTCATAGATAAGCAGAACACACATTTGTTCTCCTGTTTGGAGTCTGGCAAAACAAATTTGTTGGGCAGTGCATAGTTTGGGAGTGTTGTCACTGTCTGAGGTGAGACATCTTAAGTTTATTTTGTCCCTGAAATGCAAAGTCCTAGCCTAACTATGTTGGGCAAACACATGTACAATGGATTTTCATACTTTGCTCTGAAAGATTATTTTGGAAAGACTCTTACCTGAGACAAGGAAAGCTCTGCGTGTTTGAATTATTGCCAACATATCTGAAATTCTTCTTAAGGAGACAGAGGTTTTAATTTGAGATCTTCTCTGAACTCTGTGGAAATTGTGTCTTCTGGTTATTGTTTGTTGGAGAAAACACATGCCTTTGGGGGATAGCAAAGGAAATGAGAGCAATGAGAAAGGGAAGGAGGGATAAACAGAATTCTGAACCTTTATGTGTGCTCAAGTAGAGACGTTTTCCGTACATTGTCTTATATGCTCTTTCCAAAAATGAGTGTGTCATCAGTCCGACTTTGTTCATAAAGATCTGAGAATCATGGAAATTCAGTCTCTTACCAGAGACTAAATTGTTGCAGAAAAGTTCTAGAATGTGAAGCCTTTGAATGAAGCATTCTTTTCAATACTGATAAATAGGGGAATTTTATGGCAAGCAAAAACAGTTTTTAAAAAATGGTCTACACCAAAAAGTCATATCAGCTTACATATTAAAATGAAAATAATGAAAATATTTTATTTTTCTGTTTTAAATAAGTATATCCTTTGCTAAAATAGAACAAACAGTGATGCCTATAACCCCGCATATCTTCATTTAAATCAAAACTACTACTCATGACCCTAGGATTTGGGGTTCATTGAAATAGCTTACTGAGTTGATAGGTTTTGTGTTTTATTACCATTTTAATGCTAAACACTACATTCACTCAGTCTTTCGTAAATGGGTGAAAATTAGTTTCCTTATTAAGAAATTATGCTGTTGATGAAATCAGGTACCACTTCTATTGCTGGTGTCCCACCTGCTCAATGTCCCTGATGCAAACAAGTCTGATATAAATAATCCCCGTGTGTGTATGTGTGTGCTCAGTTATATCCAACTCTTTGCGACTGCACAATTTTCCAAGCAAAGATGCTGGAGTGGGTTGCCATTTCCTACTCCCTGACCCAGGGATCAAACCCACGTCTCTTGCACCACCTGCATTGGCAGACAAATTCTTTACCACTACACCATCTGGAAAGCCCTCAAACAATCCCCTTATAGGGATCTAAATGTGTTACTTGAAGAGAAAAAGCTTTGAACATAAATTTATATGATGCTTTCATTCATTCACACATCAAGTGTCTGTTGAATATTTATGTGCTATAAAAGAACCATGGGATGCAAGTACAACCATTTTATAGAACAAATGTCTTTTTTATAATGCTGGCCACAAATGTGTTTATATAATGTCATCTACAAATACCCATATGGTTAGATATCTAGACTCTTCTTAAAAAGGGCACTAGCAAGAATTTATGCCAGAATTGGGTCTGTGGATATCTTCAATTATTTCCCCTTTTCTTTCTCAGTTTGAATCTCCTAAATATCACCCCTTAACTGACTTCTCTGCCACAATCTCTCTAAGACCTCACCAAGCTCTCTCTATTTTGACCATGGTACTGGACAGATTTTCCAAAGCATTCTCTGATTATATCTTCTCATTTTGAAGTTTTTAATATTTTGGCCAGTGGAAAAAAAAATTCCAGTTTTGCTAGCACATCATTCAGAGGTTTTGATAACCCAGCTACTCCTTGTGTTTCATCCTTTACAGAGTAGCTAATACTTTAGTAACATTCTGCTACTTTAGGAAAGGTTTTCCCAACACACCAAAAATGTATGTGTCTCGTTGCTTTTTTTCATGGTCTTGAGTGATAGAAAATTTGTCCTTTTCTCCCCTTTGTCCATTTGGGAAACTTTTCATGAACCCTAAATACCAATTTCTAATGTCTTTGCCTTTCCATAGTTTTTCTTTTTTTTCCCTGTACTCCTCAGATAGATTAAACTGTTCTCTCCTCTTTGTTTCCAATGCGCTGCAAATGTACTTCTATTATAACACTTAACACATTATTAACAAAAAGCTGCCATGCAACTCATTTGGCCCCAGTAGATCACGAGCTCATTTGTCTTTGTCCCATTCATCTTTGTATTTTTCAGCCTAACACAATTCTCGGTCCAGGTTAGATACATTATGCATGTTTGCTGAGTTGTTAAATTAAATTTTGATCCATTGCTTTTTTTCTAAGGCTCCCATATGACTATGGTCTCTTGTTTTGTCCTTAGCATATAATATGTCAATAGCATAGGGGCATAGGAGTACTCCCCACAGTAAATCTTTCAGTGTCCAGTTATTACTATAATCTTCTGCTGACTGTTACAGATGAACTTTCTTTGTTTCTTCTTCATCTTTATTTATAACCGATTTTATGTTCCAATATTGTCTATTTCTGTGATTAGCACGTTGCATCACCATCTGCCCCTACCATCATCATTGTAATTCTTTGAGTAGTAGATTTATGTATTTTCCCATGCTGCTTTTTTTTTTGCTACAATATCTACAATTCTTTTTTTTCTTTAATATCTACAATTCTTGTAGTTGGTGACTGGAATGCAGATTCTTTTTTCTTGTAGAAAATTCTTTGGAGAGTTGGAGAATTAGCCTCTTAATTAATTAACTGATCGTATATTATCTAAGATTTTCCTAAGGACATGTCACTAAATGGTATACCATGGGAGGACAAAATATGTTAATTATGGTCCAAACCTCAAGGTCTCTATTAATTTTTGAGGAGCTAGCATCTGTTCATAAGTAACTCTAATAAATGATTAAATGCTAAGCCATTGGTAAGAATCACAGTTTCCTGGTGATTCTGAGAAGTCAGTGTCTTTCTAAGGCAATTTCCTCCACCAGACTGCAAAGACAACCACAGGTCAGCTGGGCAGATGTGTGGTGGGGACTATGCTACATCTAACACTCAGAACTCTAGGCTGTGATCCGAGGTGCTGAAACAATTAAGGGGACAAGTATATAGTGTTCATGTCTAGGTGAAGTGAAATATTGAATTGATGAGGTTTTTGTGTGTGTGTGTGTATAACTCTGGGAGTTGGTGATGGACAGGGAGGCCTGGTGTGCTGCGATTCATGGGGTCGCAAAGAGTCGGACACGACTGAGCGACTGAACTGAACTGAACTGATGTACAACTAAAGGTCCTTGTCAAATATCCCTCATAACTAGATCAAATGTCCCTTAACTAGAGTTAAGGAGTAAGTCCCATGTATGTACAACTGGCATCCTTATTTGACTAAAAGTCTTGGTTGTTGGGATTCTGTAAGATTTATTGAGTATCTTTTCATGCTTACACCTTTGTTCAACCATATGTGGACCGTGACTTCATCTCTCTTCATTGTCCAGGCAATTCCTCTTCATAGTGTAGGACTTAACCAAACAGAACATCCTCATGGAAATGTTTCATGAAACCCCAAACTGATGCAATACCTTGTCTTTGTGTTGTATTATCTTGTGTATACTTTCACTGTCAAGCTGACTACACTGGGTGTTACATATTATTTTACTAATTTTTATTTTTCATTACAGTCTTATGAACTTCATTACATTCTACCTACTTTTTTTTTTTTTAACTTATCATCTTCTTCCTTCCCTTCTTTCAACCTTTACATCTTTATGCATTGCTTAAGCACTTAAAAGTCACTCAGGGTCAGGGAGTACAGAGGTAGAAATTGAATACTTTTGAGCATCACTCTGGTGCAGGTACATTGAAGGAGAATCCATGATGAATCTATGGAAAATATTTTATAAAAATAAAATGAGATACACATGAAAAAGTATAAAAAATGTTTATTACCATTTATTCCCTTGTTAATAAATATTAGTTACTGTTATTTTATTTCTAAGACTTTCTTTACTTGCAAAATGAAGACTATCTAGTCATAGAGTTGCTGGGAGGATTACATGAGCCAGATCTAATATGTCTGTTTCTGTATCTATTTATTGCTGTTGTTCAGTCACTCAGTTGTGTCTAACTCTGCAACCCCGTGGACTGCAACACACCAGGCTTCCCTGTCCTTCACTGTATATGCCACTTAGCAAATTCCTGTTGCTTGATAACTATATAATACATAATAGCACTTAACATGCTGGTTCTTAATGAATAAGTAGAATTAAGACTGACCGGTCTGAGGGGGCCTTACTGACTGATATTCTCTGGTCATTGGCTCTGTGCAATGAAGCAGGGATGATTTATTTTAGGGTCTCGTTTCTGAAGCTGAGTTGAAGAGTTTCATAGAGAAGAGACCTGGTAACAATCAAAATCAGGCCCTGATTGAGCTTGGAAGTCTTGCTGTGTGGCAAAACTTTCTGGCAGCAGTCTTAACTGTTTGGTGCCAAAAATGTGTGCACCTGTCGCACCTGTGAGGCAGAAAAACACTGTAACACAAAGGGTGATAATGACGGGAAACAGAGAAATCTTAATAGTGAAGTCTTAATTGCGTGAAAGATGTTAGACAATGAGGTTGGCATCATATAATTTTGGATTTGTGTGCAATCAGTTTCCTAGGTAGTTATTCTGAGCTGGTTTACTTGCCCCTGTTCCTTAGGATATTCCATTCTGCCAGTGCTCCCAAATCCAGCTTTTTCCCCCCAGTTACTTTTCTTTTTACCAGCTTCTCATTGTGCCTTGAGCAGGGTTATAAATGTTCTCTGAACTTTAACCCGTGTCCAGGGATTGAAGGCGTTAAGTGCACAAGAAGTACTTATCGATGAAACTGCCAGTAGCTGAGATCTTAGACCAGATCCCAGGCATCCAGGGGCCTCTGCAATCTGACCACAGGCAGTCTTTCCAGCTTCATGGATGTTGTTCTGCCTCAGGATTTCTGCTGTCTTTATGTAGTCTAATCATCATTACCTCACGACGGCCCTTGTCTCCATGAATTGGTATATGTTTTTCCATTTGTAGTGTGTTAACCTTCACCCCTTCTCAGTTTGTATCCCTGTGTAATTTATGGGGATTGTATAATTGAGAGTTTGAACCCTGAAGTCACAAACCAACTTACATTAACATTTCCTAGTGTACAGTCTATTTAAATTAATAAAATGTACATTATGTAGTATTAAAAAATACAAGTAATAAGTATTGTTTACTGTATGCCTGCTATATTCTAAGCTTAGAGCTAAGATATTTACAGTCCATCTATCCATTCAACATAAATTTATTGAGTGCCTGATTTAACCTTGCTTTGATACAAATGCTGAAGACAGATTTTGTCCCTCCCTTCACAAAGTTCACCAACAACACATTCTCTCACAATGCTTGGAAAGGGTATAGCCCAATAGCTGGTATATATAAAGCACTCAGAAAGTAGAAATTTATTTAATATTTAATTGAATATTAATTTAATTTAATGAATTCACTTCTTTAATATTTATTAAATATCATTATTTTGAGAGACTTTTTGGTATACTCTTAGGAGGATTCAATGGCTTCTCTTTTCTTCTGCTGTAGTAATCTGTACTTGCTACTTAAAATAAGATGCTGTTAGCTTTTTGTCTGTCTCTCCCATGAGACCTAGACACTGAAAATGATACCTTATGTATATCAGAACCTCTAGAACAGGAGTCTCAAATTCAGCACCACTGACATTTGGGATGGATAATATTTTGTTGTTGGGTGGATCAGAACTGTCCTATGGATTATAAGATATTTTGAAGCGTCCCTCATTCCACGTACTAGAAGTATTAGCATCCTTTTAGTAGTGGCAAAAATGCATCCAGACATTGCTAGACATCCTCTGGGGATGAAAACTGTCGTCAGTTGAGAATCACTGTGCTTCTTGATCTAGACCTGTGGCAGTTACAGAGTAGTCAGTAGTTAAATAAGGAATACAAAGTAGGTAAATAAGGAATACAAACAGAGGTAGGAAGCAAGAGAGAAAAATGTCAAGTGAAAAATTGAAAGGTAAAGAGGAAGGGAGGCAAAGAAGGAGGGAAAGGAAACTAGCATTTATTAAGTCATTAAAATGTGATAAGCACTGAGCTAAGTGCATCCCATACATGGGCTCCTGCAATCCCCACCACAGGCAAATAAGATCGACCTCTTAGTATACAGAGTTCCCAAATAAGGAACTGGCAGCCCAGAGACACCGAGTAGTAACCCAACACCCTATGAGCAGTAAGTGAGGGAGCCAGTATTTAACTTCAGGCTGCCTGATTCTTGAGAAAATCTTTCTAAAAATAAAAAGGAAAGGAGGACAAAGTAGACAGAGACAGAAAAGAATGTGAAAAGGATAAAATTAGCACAAATCCCAAGTTACCCCCTGGGTGGGGGAGTATGGATGGAACTTCCAATAGGAATGGTAGCTCATGGAATACAGAGACTATCATGAGAACTGGCCCTGAATTCCTGGTCTTCAAGGGCAAAACACATCAGCCAGCCAGCTGTAGACTAGGTCAAGAGTGGTTTGCGCCCTGTCCTGGGCATCTGGCCTCCTCTCAACACACACTTCCTTATGTGATGAAGAGCCAGTAGAATCAGACACATAACTACGTGGAGCCCATGAATGCGTATGTGCACTACAGGCTCTTGGGATCTCCGTGTCTACTGCCCAAATTTTCCCATTACCTCCTAATGCTATATTTGGAGGCACATCTTAGGACCACGTGGCCACAGGATCAATGTGTGTAGAAATATGGATGGAGCTTGAATATGTGGATGGGGGATTCACACAAGTGTCCCCAAGGCCCTCCTCATTGTGGGATGAGCCAGAGGGAGCAGAGAAAACACTCGACTGCAGATTTGGGGCCGGAGGTTGTGGTTTAGGAGACATATCCGCTAGCACTACCATGGTTAGCTCAGAACTCCAAGAAGTGCAGTATTTCTAAAATCAAGTTTGATCTTTCAAGTCAGAAGGTCAAATACCTTTAACTATGCCATTGTTTGATTTATAGCTCTTAAATATTTCCATCGACAGCATGGGGTCTGTCATCTATAGCTCCCTGGGCCTCATAATGAGATTGAATAAACATGAAAGATGAAAATAGAGGAGACCTACACATAAAGTCAGTGATGTTTGAACATTTATCTTCCAGCTCTATGAGGCAGATGTCTGAGTCCAGTACATAGCTTTCATTTTTTTTCCTAAAAGGATCTGACTCCTTCTTCATCATAGGATACATCTGAGTGTGGCAGGCAATTATGATTCACTAGAGAACATACTGGTCTTAAAATGACGAAAAAT
Organism: Bison bison bison; assembly: GCF_000754665.1. NCBI lineage: Eukaryota > Metazoa > Chordata > Mammalia > Artiodactyla > Bovidae > Bison > Bison bison. The sequence goes on from NW_011494896.1 coordinate 7,397,999, forward strand.
AAGGATTCGGTAGTTTTTCTTCTGTAATGATGTGTCTTTGATCAAGTGACGATTTCTTTCTCTGACCCTTAGTTTCCCATCCGTGAATTATATACAGGAATGCCTGCCTTCACGATGGCCGTGAAACAGACAGACTGACTTCCCTTTCATTTTTCACTTTCGTGCATTGGAGAAGGAAATGGCAACCACTCCAGTGTTCTTGCCTGGAAAACCCCATGGACGGAGGAGCCTGGTAGGCTGCAGTCCATGGGGTCGCTAAGAGTCGGACACGACTGAGCGACTTCCCTTTCATTTTTCACTTTCGTGCATTGGAGAAGGAAATGGCAACCACTCCAGTGTTCTTGCCTGGAGGATCCCAGGGACGGGGGAGCCTGGTGGGCTGCCGTCTGTGGGGTCGCACAGAGTCGGACACGACTGAAGCGACACTGCAGCAGCAGCGGTGTTCAGTGTTGATCACAGAGATGTCCATGCTGTAGGTGTTCAGAAAATGGCAGCTCTTTCTACTGGTTTCCATCCTCTTAGCAATGATCTCCAATAGCTTTGATTGCATCAGTGGCCTTTCCAGAAGCACTCAGGACACAGAGAGGAGTCCACGTTTATTTTCAATGAATATCAGTTCAGTCATAAATAACTTAAGCAGATAATTTTCTGCCCAGAGTTAGAAGCAGATTGTACATCAGCAAAGTATCTGTTCATTGTGAAGAGAAGGGGAGGGACAATGAAGACTGTGGGTGTTTAGAAATTGCTCTACAAGTTTGAATATGAACCTCCCTTTACAAGGGTTTTTACCCAGGATAATTAATAGATACATACAGAAAGGAAGAAGGAAGATAGACAAGAATACAGTATATACTGCCCAATTCATCACTGATGGGTCTCTAACGTTTACCCATCACCTCCTGAGCACATAGCATTCTGCTATGCACTTTGTATCCACCCTTTCATTCTATCCTCACAGCCAGCCAATAAAGAATGAGTCTAAATTTTGCAGATAATGCATACTAGAGAAGAACTTTATCCTAGGTCTGCTGACTCCAAAGCACCTACTTTTTCTATAATATCATATTACACTTCAGTTGTATCATTATAAGGGCTTCCCAGCTGGCTCAGTGGTAAAGAATCTGCCTTCAATGTGGGAGACCCAGGTTTGATCCTTGCATTGGGAATATCCCCTGGAGAAAGAAAAGGCTATCCACTCCAGTATTCTTGCCTGGAGAATTCCATGGACAGAGAAGCTTCATGGGCTACAATGCATGAGGTTGCAAAGAGTTGGACATGACTAAGTGACCAACACTCACTCACTCACGTGCATTTATAAATTAATTTGATGGAAACGTTGAACTCAGGATTTAGACTCAGGTCCCTGTCATGATCCTGCCACTATAAAACAGAGGTCATTCATGCTATTTTACTGCAAAAGTGAATGCAATATTCTTAATCAGCATAGATTTTTACCTTATAGCCTCGATTTTGCTTCACATCTTAAAAGCATCAGAAAAAAATATCAGTCTTCACCCTTCCTGACAGCTGGAGAACAAGCAAGTTAAGATGGATACCTTGAGAGTTTGCATTAATAAAGGTACAATTATACTAGGCATGAAGAAGAGACATGCAGAGCAGCTTTCTGTATTTAAATGAATTGTTTTGTGATGCAAATTAGTACACTCTGCACTAATGAAGTGAATTCTTTAACTGCTTGAGTCATTTCTGGTTATCATTAAACCATAGAAACCCCATGAAAAGAATTTACAACTGAAGATGGTGAATAAAACAAGGTGTTGAATAAAACAAACCCATTATAAGTTCGCCAAATTAATGCAATTCAGCTATTGAAAAGTAAAGTTGTTAGGTTTTCAGAGTCCATATTGTAAAACAGAAATAAAAGAAATGGTCTCAGCTGAGGAAGGAACAGCTAACAACTAATGCTCTGAATTATGCTGAAGCCAGTTACTAGCCAAACCTCTTTACATTTCTATCATTATTCACTTAATAATAATTCATTGAGTGTCTACGTGCCACACACTAAGGCATGCACTTCAAATTCAACCCTGGATCCCTGGAGACTGTCTTCAAAAAGGGCAAAGTCTAGCATGGAAGTAGGTACGGAAGTTAACAAATGTGGGGGTTTTGACAATTGTTTCAGTGAAGGTGGAGTGCTGTCAAAAAACAGTGGTTCCATAAGAGAAGATACCGTAATGTCAACTTATGCCTGGGAGTGAAGCAGACTTCACATGGGGGTTGGTTTTACTCTCAACCCTGAAGTATATGAGGTTGATAAGTGTGTGAGGTTTAAGCATTTCAAAGATGCAGAGTGAGGGAACTTCCTTGACAGTCCAGTGGTTAAGACTCCATACATCCAGTGCAGGGGGCGTGGGTTCCATACCTGGCTGAGGAACTAATATCTTGTGTAGTCTAGCCAAAAAAAAAAAAAAAATACGGAATAACGATAAAGCAGGGCATGGAACCAGAAATTCCACGGAGGCTTGATCAAAGGAAGAGAAGGGGAGAAAGAGGACTAGATGGGACCTAGCGATACAG
>NW_011494896.1:7400636-7402506 GCF_000754665.1 Bison bison bison
GCGATACAGTAAAAGAGAGGTCAGGGTAGTTACAGTGGGTTGTGGATGTCGTATTTTAGTTTAGCCTTTTTGCTAAAGGAGCTGAGGAAGCACTGAAAGATACTTAGTAGGAGAGAAATAAACCAAATTTTCTTTTCAGAAGTCTGTTTTTTGAGGACAGCCTCCAAGGGACTGTGATGCAGACAATGAGTTTTAGAAGTCTGCCTCTATTGTTCTACTGAAAATTATGTACCCACACCAAGGAAGAAGAAGGAATGGGAAAGATGGGGAGGGGATCTTGGACTGGGATGCTAAAATTTTTTTTTTTTTTTTATTGCTCAAACCCACTGAGGAGTTGCCCTTCAAAAATGTTCTCAGTTTCTGAAAAGTAAAGCTTTAGAAGTCACCTAAGACACGTTCATGGCAACCACAGTTATCAGAAAATAATGGACTTTTAAGTCTATGGGCTTCCCTGGTGACTCAGACAGTAAAGATCTCCCTGCAGCACAGGAGACCCAGGTTGATCCCTGGGTTGGGACAAGCCCCTGGAGAAGGGAATGGCTTCTCCAGTATTCTTGCCTGGAGAATTCCATGGACAGAGGAGCCTGGTAGGCTATAGTCCATGGGGTAACAAATAGTTGGACATGACTGAACAACCAACATAGTTACATAGTTTAGGTGATGGAGGCTTGCAGTGTAACCTAAGTGGTTCTGTTCCTGGTTTATGTTATCAGCTTTTATTAGCTGGAGAAAGCCAAATAAACAGAGCTAGTAGGATAGGTACATAGAAAGCACATAGATACACAGATAGACAGCTTCTTAAAGAAATAGGACCATATGACTGGGGCATGACAAGTCCAAAATCTGCAAGGCAAGCTAGCAAGTTGCAGATTCAGATAAGAGTTGATTTCTCATTTTAGATTCTAAACATTAGAAACATGGGCAGAATCTGTATGTTGCAGTTTGGAGTATAAATTCCTTCTCTGAGAAACGTTTGCTCTTAAAACCTTCAACTGATTGGGTGAAGCCCACCCAAAATATGCACAGCAACTTCTTAAAGTCAGTCGATTAGAAAAGTTAATTGTATGTGAAAAATGTTTTTAGAGCAATATCTAGACTAATTTTTGACCAAATAACTGGTCAACATTGTCTGGCCATGTTAACACATAAAACTAACCATAGAAAGCATTCAGCCTTGATTTAAAGTCGACACAATTTTTATGTCCTTAAGTCCAAGTTTATTGTACTAAAATATTTGGATTTTATTTCACCTTAACTTTTTAACATTGCAGTTGCTGTAACCCTGATAGTTTTAACTAGCTTCATTCTCTTATTCCAGATCATTCCAGGGGTTTATACATCTGACCAAGCTCTCTTTTTGAATTGTATCCTCCTTCTAAGACTTTTTAGCTTCCTACTTATTCCTTTTACAAACATCTATGGGCAAGTGTTTGTTTGTTCCCCTTTAACTTTGTTAGACTTGACTAAAGTGGTCAGAGTTTTTTTTTTCAATTGGCCTTCATATGTATTTCAAGATGATCAGTCAAATTTATTGAGTTGTGTCAAATTACCAAACATTAGGCTAGGTGACGGGGAGAGTGAGAAAATGAAGATACTTCCTTTGCTATTAAGGAATTGTTTTTTCATCTACTACTATTAAACTGTACTGTAGAGTCCAACAGTTCAATGAAAAACAAAGCATTCAGGGTGTGGAAAGGATTTCTGATAGAGGGAAAATCACTCATTTCTATACAGAATGTGGTGACCTGACTATTCTAAGAGTTTCTCTGGTGGCTCAGTTGATAAAGAATCCACCTGCAATGCGGGAGACCTGGGTTCAGTCCCTGGGTTTGGAAGGTCCCCTGGAGGAGGGCATGGCAACCCAGCCTAG
>NW_011494896.1:7402606-7403473 GCF_000754665.1 Bison bison bison
TCCGATGCTGCTGCTACTAAGTCGCTGCAGTTGTGTCCGACTCTGTGCCACCCCATAGACAGCAGCCAACCAGGCTCCTCTGTCCCTGGGAGTCTCCAGGCAAGAATACTGGAGTGGGTTGCCATTTCCTTCTCCAATGCATGCATGCATGCTAAGTAGCTTCAGTCATACCCGACTCTGGGCCACCCCATAGATGGCAGCCCACCAGGCTCCTCTGTCCACAGGATTCTGTAGGCAAGAATACCGGAGTGGGTTGCCATTTCCTTCTCCGAGTCTGTTCTATGGGAGGGGAAAAATGTACACACACACACACACACACACACACACACACACACACGTTTCCCTGCCATACTAATCAATCAATAGGCCAGTGATTCTTTTCAAAAAAACCTATTGCAGAAAGTAAAAGATCTGTCTTATTCCTTCTCAACAAAAAGTTACATTTATTTCAGAGGTTGTTATGCCTACAGACTGAAGGATCAGTCAGTTCAGTTCAGTCACTCAGTCCTGTCCGACTCTTTGCGACCCCATGAATCGCAGCATGCCAGGCCTCCCTGTCCATCACAAACTCCTGGAGTTCACTCAGACTCACGTCCATCGAGTCAGTGATGCCATCAAGCCATCTCATCCTCTGTCATCCCCTTCTCCTCCTGCCCCCAATCCCTCCCAGCATCAGAGTCTTTTCCAATGAGTCAGTTCTTCGCATGAGGTGGCCAGAGTACTGGAGTTTCAGCTTCAGCATCATTCCCTCCAAAGAAATCCCAGGGCTGATCTCCTTCAGAATGGACTGGATGGATCTCCTTGCAGTCCAAGGGACTCTCAAGAGTCTGCTCCAACACCACAGTTCAAAAGCATCAATTCTTCGGC
>NW_011494896.1:7403573-7415721 GCF_000754665.1 Bison bison bison
ACCACGGGAAAAACCATAGCCTTGACTAGACGGACCTTTGTTGGCAAAGTAATGTCTCTGCTTTTCAATATGCTGTCTAGGTTGGAGAAGGATAAAAGCACCAAGTATTGAAGTTCCACAGTTCCAGCAGCAAGCTTAGATATCTTCTGCATAGGATAAGAATGTGTTTCGGTTGTACGATCACTTTTACCCCATGGAGTTTGAGGATCCACAGTGTTTTGGTGCTTGTAGAAGCTGCTATGAAAGAACAATTTCTATTCATGAATCATTTATTATTGACGGTAGAGATGATGACAACTGACTTGTTGACTTCTCTTCAAACTTTCTTTAGAAAGGATGGTGCCAGGAAGATACAAAAGTCTCTTTTTCGCTCCCAGTCTACCTGTCTCATAATAAAGATACAAATTGTTCCTGATGTGGAGACTCTCATTTTCTAGTGTTTAATAATAAATTAGGGGAGCCTGGTGGGCTGCCGTCTATGGGGTCGCACAGAGTCGGACACGACTGAAGCCACTTAGCAGCGGCAACAGCAGCAATAATAAATTGGCAATGAGATGAGGGAGCATGTGTGATGATAACAATAACAAAAAAGCTTAAAATGTAGTTATCTCACTCCATATTTTCCAGTGGTAAAACTCTCACACCTGTGCACCATTGTTCACACAGAAGACATATCAATTTTAACCTAGTTTCATTCAAACCTGAAAGCTCCCAAGTAGCTAAATGATTTCCTCCCATTATAACAACTAATGTGACATTTATCCTTGTAAGAATCAAGTAAAGACGAATGATGTTCCTTAGGACAGAAACTATCTTATGAAATATTGATGTGTTTGCAAATACTTTTTTATGAGTAGAATGGCTTGTTCTTTTAGATTTGTGGAATTTTAGAACAGGAAGAGAATGCAGTTTAATCTCACATTCTTCAGTGCTGCTCAGTCCTGCAAACCCTGGGTGAACTGAAAGTAAAGTTTGACTGTCCTGTCATTTTGTTTTTGGCTATCATGGCACCGAACATATTATGTAACTTATCTATTTATAGCTCTGACTCACTATTATGGTCATGATTTAATTCAGGAAACAGAAAAAAAAAAAAAAAAGAGTTGCTAGGTATTTTAAGCAGAAGAGACTAAATAAAGAAAAGGTACTCACAAAATCATGGGCAGAACTGGGGTCGCGGAAGTCAGGGGACTGCCCTTGGACTATTGAATTGAAAGACACTCCGCTGTAGCTGGTATCCAGAGCATAAGAAGCCGCAGCAGCCTTCTTTCGCTGTTTTCACAGCTACCTGTCACACATGCAAGCTAGAAGCTCAGTGCTGGCCATTAGGCACACGCCTCCTCCATGAGACTTTAAGCACTGTACAAACAGAGGATTGTAGCTTTTCTGTTCAGAAGTAACCCCTAGTATCTATTATATTGTGTAGTACATAATTTGCATCCAAAGAAATATCTGTTGAAATAGTGAATAAAGTAATTGATGAATACATGAATAAGTGAGAAAATATAACATTAGATTGTATAAATTATCCTAGACCCAATATGACTGTGACTCTTAATTATTATGTTTGATTCCAAAGCCTGAGACCCTTCCAGATTAACCTGTGCCTCTTCCATGTGTGTGCATGCTAAGTCACTTTAGTCGTGTCCGATTCTGTGTGACCCCATGGACTGTAGCCCGCCAGGCTCCTCTGTTCATGGGATTCTCCAGGCAAGATACTGGAGTGGGTTGCCATGACCTCCTGCAGGGGATCTTCCCAACCCAGGGATCAAACCCAAGTCTCTTATATCTCCTGCACTGACAGGCATGTTCTTTACCCCTAGTACCACCTAGGAAGCCCACCTCTTCCACACTCATTTCTTATGACTTTATTTAGACACACATCATACACTATAAGACAGAGCTTTAAACAATAGTTCCTTTCTACATGCTACCCTTCTTTATTCACTTAGAAAAATCTTGAGTATCCTTTAAAGGACAGTTCAATCATTATCTTCTAGAAAGTCTGCCTCGGCGAAGGCAATGGCACCCCACTCCAGTACTCTTGCCTGGAAAATCCTATGAATGGAGGAGTCTGGTAGGTTGCACTCCATGGGGTCATGAAGAGTCTGACACTTACTGAGTGACTTCACTTTCACTTTCATGCATTGGAGAGGGAAATGGCAACCCACTCCAGTGTTCTTGCCTGGAGAATCCCAGGGACGGTGGAGCCTGGTGGGCTGCCGTCTGTGGGGTCACACAGAGTTGGACACGACTGAAGCAACTTAGCAGCAGCATCAGAAAGTCTGCCTAAAGTCATAGTCCTGGAATATGTTGCTCAAACATTTATTATACTAGTCTTCTGAGATTTCAATAGCATTGGGTTTTGAAAGAGGGTGGGATGTTAAAAGAATCAGATAAACCTGAAGTCGAATCCTAGTGCTTCCATCTTCAGTTAAGACCTTGACCAAATTTTCTCTTCTATACTTTACTTTCTTCCTGTTAAAAAATGATGAAAATCACAAAATAGGTCACTATATGTCTCTAAAAACTTAACCATGGTGTTGGCTTACTAAATAATCCTCTAGTGGATAATCCTCTTTTCTACTCTTTCTTTAAATAGTCTCATTAGGAAAAATACTATCTTCCTGAAGCACCTCTTTTTCCAACTTTTTTTTTCTTATTATTCCCTGACCTTTCTTTTTGTGCCCTCTTCTATTTTGCCAGTACCATCCATCTCCAGGCTGCCTAAAATAGCTTCACTATGACAACTCGCCTATGTACTGGCTTCCCCCTGATTTGTGTTCTAGAATGTCCTGGTGGCTGAAAATTCGTTGTTATATTTCCATTGCATTTGATAAGTCACGGAGAATATGCCCCCTCCCCACCTTTGATTTTAAGATCAAGGGGATATTGTCATGAAGTGAATAATCGATGTCACAATATGGAAACCACTGGGCCAGATTTTTGGAAGATAAGAATGTTCTTGTTGCTGTAATTATCTGTCAACACATGACAGATAACCTATGTTCTCAATATGTCCATGAAATCTGGAAAGAATCAATGGAGTTTTTAAGACTTCAGGCACATTGTCCAAGTGTGGCACAGAGGATGACATAGATATCTGTGTTTAAAAAGACCTGATTATTTTAAGTCATGTTTATGCTTATTGTTGTTCAGTCGTGTTCAGTCATGTCCGACTCTTTGTGACCACATGGACTGCAGCACTCCAGGCTTCCCTGTTCTTCACTGTCTCACAAAGTATGCTCAAAGTCTTGTCCATTGAGTCAGTGATGCCATCCAACCATCTTATCCTATGTCGTCCCCTTCTTCTACCTTTAATCTTTCCAAGCATCATGGTCTTTTCCAATGAGTCAGTTCTTCAGATCAGGTAGCCAAAGTATCGTAGTTTCAGCTCCAGTATCAATCCTTCCAGTGAATATTCAGGACTGATTTCCTTTAGAGTCGACTGATTTGATCTCCTTGCTGTCCAAGGGATTCTCAAGAGTCTTCTCTAACACCACAGTTCGAAAGTATGAACTATTTCTTTGCATTAAGAATGTAAATAAATACAGGAAAATAATTGAATGGGAAAGACTAGAGATTTCTTCAAGAAAATTAGAGATATCAAGGGAACATATTTACATATGTATATGTATATATATATATATATTCAGTTCAGTTCAGTCATTCAGTCATGTCTGACTCTTTGCAACCCCGTGAATTGCAGCATGCCAGGCCTCCCTGTCCATCACCAACTCCTGGAGTTTATTCAAATTCATGTCCATTGAGTCGGTGATGCCATCCAGCCATCTCATCCTCTGTCGTCCCCTTCTCCTCCTGCACCCAATCCTTCCCAGAATCAGAGTCTTTTCCAATGAGTCAACTCTTCGCATGAGGTGGCCTAAGTATTGGAGTTTCAGCTTTAGCATCATTCCTTCCAATGAACACACAGGACTGGTCTCCTTTAGGATGGACTGGTTGGATCACCTTGCAGTCCAAAACACTCTCAATGTCTTCTCCAACACCACAGTTCAAAAGCATCAATTCTTCGACACACAGCTTTCTTTATAGTCCAACTCTTATCCATACATGACTACTGGAAAAACCATAGCCTTGACTAGACAGACCTTTGTTGGCAAAGTAATGTCTTTGCTTTTTAATATGCTGTCTAGGTTGGTCATAACTTTCCTTCCAAGGAGCAAGCGTCTTTTCATTTCATGGCTGCAATCACCATCTGCAGTGATTTTGGAGCCCAGAAAAATAAAGTCTGACACTGTTTCCACTGTTTCCCCATCTACTTGCCATGAAGTGATGGGACTGGATGCCATGCTCTTAGTTTTCTGAATGTTGAGCTTTAAGCCAACTTTTTCACTCTCTCCTTTCACTTTCATCAAGAGGCTCTTTAGTTCTTCACTTTCTGCCATAAGGGTGGTGTCATCTGCATATCTGAGGTTAACTGATATTTCTCCTGGCAAACTTGATTCCAGCTTGTGCTTCCTCCAGCCAAGCGTTTCTCATGATATGCTCTGTGTTTAAGTTAAATAAGCAGGGTGACAATATACAGCCTCGACATACTCCTTTTCCTATTTAGAACCAGTCTGTTGTTCCATGTCCAGTTCTAACTCTTGCTTCCCTACCCGCGTACAGGTTTCTCAAGAGGCAGGTCAGGTGGTCTGATATTCCCATTTCTTTCAGAATTTTCCACAGTTTATTATGATCCACACAGTCAAAGGCTTTGGCATAGTCGATACAGCAGAAATGGATGTTTTTCTGGAACTCTCTTGCTTTTTCTATGATCCAGCAGATGTTGGCAATTTGATCTCTGGTTCCTCTGCCTTTTCTAAAACTAGCTTGAACATCTGGAAGTTCCCAGTTCACATACTGGCTTTACTACATGCTGCACTGTTTAATTGTTTCAAAGTGGTGAATTTCATGATGGTTAGTCAGGGGGAAAAAGAAAAATGGGTTTGGCTGGTACTTGAAAACAAAGGCACAGATTATCAAGTACCTGTCTTGGGACATTCTTTCAAGTTTCACTTTGATCTAAATGAGCCAATTTGGGCTGGCTTTAAAACATGGCAACACTTTCTTTGCTATTCTCTCCATGGAGAGATGGGGTCTCTGTGCCCCTATCCCTTGTATCTGAGCAGGCTTTCAAATGGTTTGACTAACAGAATATAGCAGAAATGATATCAAATGACTTCTGAAGCTAGGTCATATAAGACTTGGAAGCTTCTAACTTATTCACAGAAAACTTGCTTAGAATCCTGGTCCACCTTGTAAAAAAGTCCAACTACCCTGAATCCACTATGCTAAGTCAATTCCAGTGTGGCTCAGATGGTATAGAATCTGCCCGCAATGTGGGATACCTGGGAAGATCTCCTGGAGAGGGGAATGGCTACCCAATCCAGTATTATTGCCTGGAGAATTCCATGGACAGATCACACAGAGTCGGACACCACTGAGCAACTAGAACTTTCATTTTCACTTTCATCATGCTAAAAAGATGCCACATTGTAGGCATGCCTGATGACAGCCACAGCTGAGTGTAGCCTTCCTGCCAGTCCTGGCAAGCACCAGAAATATAAATAAATCTAACTTAGACCTCTAATATCAACTCAACTACCAGCTTAATACTACCTAATGACACTATCCATGTCAGGAAGCCAGGACCAAATTCCTAACTCACACAATCATGAGCAGTACAGAATAGTTATTATTATCATAAGTCACTAAGTTTTAGGCTAGTTTTTGCACAGAAATGAGTAATGGGAACACTAATCAATAAGTCATTGAAGAATTACTCCTAAGTCTCCTAAGTTTTGGATGTCTTGGTAACTATGAGGAAATGTAGAAGTTCCAAGAGCATTTTATCAGGCTAAAAGCAGTGATGGAAATGATGGATACATTTATAAGAAGGACCATGAGGTGAGCATGCATGTATCCCTGCTTGTATGTGACTGTATGTATGTGTGATTACATTTCTATAATTTGAAAAGTGGCAGCCATAATATGTCCTCAGTTGTCATTATTATAGTAAGGATATCTTTGATTTCTTTTTCACATGTGCTTTGGAGGAATTAAGTAATTACATCTGTTGATGTCCTCACATGATGCATATGCTGTGAGATAGAGAAATATCAGCACTAATATTTTTATCAAGCATCACTCATCCTTTGATTCAGTATTAGTATTGCTGCTTCCATTACATAATATTTTCTTGTTGCTGGCCGTCCATTACTTATCTTTAAATATTATGGAATCCATGTCTTCGTATGTTCATTCAAGTCTCACTTTTAACAAACTGAGCCCATTGGGCTGATTTTAAAACATGGTCACATTCAACTTAAATCTTCTTGCCCTAGAATGATCATATCCCAAGATAGAATATGTCAGCAATCTTTCTTCCTGTTGCCATTCATCTGTGAAAAGCAAATTTATACATTTTTAAATATTATTTCAAATTCCTAAAGAAGGTTTGCACTTTGACATTTCAGTATAGTTCCCTATCTGCCCTACCATTAAAGGAGATTTTCTGAGCTGTGCATTCTATTCTTACAAAGTATTTTCTAAGTGAGTATGTACCATTGCATACCTGATCCCATGTTATTCTTTTTTTTGACCATAAATGAACAGTATAGTACAAGTTGTCTCTGTAAGACTGTAACTACTCAGAAGGGCCAGCTTGCATGAGTGTGTATAGCACCATTTGCGATTCGATTTATAATGTTGAAAATTAGTATGTTATCTGAGTACAAAGAATTTTTAGGGCAGAGAAAATACTCTGTGTGATGCTATAATGATGAATGCTGTCATTATACATCCATTCAAACACATAGACTGAACAACACCAAGAATGAACTCACATGTTGACTATAGACTTTGGGTGGTTATGACGTATCACCGGTTATAACAAACGTACCACCATACCAGGTGATGTTAATAATGGGGAGCAGTATGAATGTGTGTGTCTCGGGTATATGCAAAAAATCTCTCTACCTTCTACTTAATTAACATAGGAAATATATATGGAATTTATATGGAAAGTTCTTACTAGAGGTTCATTCCTGGGCTGACATGCTAAAATCTTCTACCTATTTTATTTCATTTCACCTTTGCCTCATATACAACTATTAGCTGTATATAAACATTCAGAGGTGACAGTGTGGCAGAATAAATGCTGAACCAGGATAAAGAAGAGATAATTCTAATCTGCTGCTGCTGCTGCTGCTAAGTCGCTTCAGTTGTGTCCAACTCTGTGCGACCCCATAGACGGCCGCCCACTAGGCTCCCCTGTCCCTGGGATTCTCCAGGCAAGAACACTGGAGTGGGTTGCCATTTCCTTTTCCAATGCATGAAAGTGAAAAGGGAAAGTGAAGTCGCTCACTCGTGTCTGACTCTTCGAGACCCCATGGAATGCAGCCTACTAGGCTCCACCGCCCATGGGATTTTCCAGGCAAGAGTACTGGAGTGGGTTGCCATTGCCTTCTCCAAATTCTAATCTAAACTGTATAATTTACTAGATGTGGGATAATGATGATATCACTGGAAAGTTTAAGAGTGTGCTTTCTTTACGTATATGTGAAATGAAGATGATGCCATCCTTATCTATTTTTATGACATCGTTGTTCTTATTTTGTCACTAAGTCATGTCTGACTCTTACAACCCATGGACTGTAACTGCCAGGCTCCTCTGTGCATGGGATTTCCCGGGCAAGAATACTAGATCTCCAGGGGATCTTCCTGACCTGGGGATCGAACTTGCATCTCCTGCATTGGCAGGTGGATTCTTTACCACTGAGCCTTTTATGTCCTTTTATGAGGTCACAGGTGTCTTAAAGGAAGTGAATTTTTTTAAGCATAAAATACTGCATAAATTATATGCACTCATAGCAGTGGTATTGTTAGCATTTTTATAAATAGATATTTTCATTTTGACCAAATTAGCTAAATACTGTCAGTGAGCAAGAAACAAAACCAAAAACAAACAAAAGCACCATGCAATCTCTATTTAATTTAGTTTCCCATTTAAAAAATAAAATCAAACAAATGTTTGGAAAAGGGCTTGCATTGTATATTATTCACAAAATAGAACATATATTTGTTTGAGATTAAGTGATAGCACAACTTACATTTTTAATTAACATAATCACTATAATGATTTACCATTTTAGAAAAGCTATATCAAACCTCCATTAGAGTATGTGCTTAAAAAGAAGAGAAGCAAAGTGCCCTTAGTTTTAAAATGAAAGTCCTGTGTTTTATGAAGTCCTCAACTCTGGAGATTGAGAATGTGGGGTTTGGAGATTGAATCCAGGACATAGCATGTCTGTGACTTCCAACAGGAAACATGATAATTATGTTTCAGATGGTTTGGTATATTTTCTTTACTTTTTTCTAACACCTGAATTTATTCTCTTTTATCTACTTCAATTATGACTTCTCTGGAATTTCAGACTGAGCACTATGTTATTAGGATAGCACCATACAGAAGTAGTTTTTGTGGTGCAGTTCTTACATGTGGACATAAGTTATTTTAGGAGGATAAAAAGTCATTACAGAAAAAGAAGACAATGTTGAGTTACCTATATTCTGCCCTCCATCTGCCATTCTTGCATTGCACCTTGGGAATGTTTGCCCACCTAACTTTTATTTATATGCCTAACATGGAGACTTTTTGAATATATTCTATGGAATAAAAGGATCCAAGTTATAATTTAAAAAAGTTTATTATCATCTAAGAGTCTCCTTGGGTCTCCCTTGTAGTTCAGCTCATGAAGAATCTGCCTGCAATGCGGGCGACCTGGGTTTGATCCTTCCATTGGGAAGATCCCCTGGAGAAGGGAAAGGCTACCCACTCCAGTATTTTGGCCTGGAGAATTCCGTGGACTGTATAGTCCATGGGGTCACAAAGAGTTGGACACAACTGAGCGACTTTCACTTTACTTCAAGTCTCCTTGGGCTTCCCTGGTGACTCAGATGGTAAAGAATCTGTCTGCAATGAGGGAGACCTGGGTTCAATCCCTGGTTTGGAAAAATCCCCTGGAGAAGGGATAGGCTACCCACTCCAGTATTCTTGGCTTCCCTGGTGGCTCAGCTGGTAAAGAAGCCTCCTGCAGTGTGGGAGTCCTGGGTTCGATCCCTGGGTTGGGAAGATCCCCTGGAGGAGGGAAAGGCTACCCACTCCAGTATTCTGGCCTGAAGAATTCCATGGGCGATATAGTCCGTGCGCTCCCAAAGAGTCAGATATTACTGAGCCAATTTCACTTTCACTTTACTTTCTTACCCAAGTGAGAAAGGATTGTAGGTTTTCCGGTTTTCATTGTCCCTATGATCATGGCCCATCAAATGGCAATGGCGTGGAGCAGGCTGTTCTGGCCTCTGTTCTCATCAGTTGCTCAGGTCCACCTGAGCTCTTTCATTCCAAATATATTCAAGGATGTGCTCCTAAGACTCTGGGGCATTTTATCTCCAGTTTATTCTCCCTTTTAATATATTCCGTCTTTCTCTGCCATCCAGCCTTTCTCTTCTTCCCAACCCCCACGTAACCATTTTTAGTTCATTGTAATCAAATCTGTTCCCCACTGCTCACTGTGAGTTACTTTGTGCTATTGGGCTCCAGTGTCATAGTCAGAAGCATATTTTACAAATAAATCTACCTTTAAATTAGATTATGCATTTATGTAGGGTTTAGGAAATTTAGGAAGGTATTATAACTTACTAGTACTGTGATTGATTATATAATCATGTATAAGCAATTATTAATGTTTCAGATGAATGTGATAACACAATTTAAAATACATTTGTACCTTTAGAACATATAGATAATGTATAACTTTGTCAAACAGAAAGAGTGGGATTGGAGACATTTTTGAACAGAACTTACAAATGAAAAATGATATTTTAGCAATCCATCAAATTGATAAATATAATTAATAGTTCTTAGTCTTCATAAGAATTTGTTGAACTTCTAGTTCAGTTTCAAGCCAACAGGATCATAATAGCTCTTATTTGTATAATGAAGAGTTTATCTATACTTTCTACTCTGTTACTTATTTCAAGCCAGATAATCTTTTTTAAAACTATATATTTGTTTTGTAAATAGAGACATTGTAACTAACAAAGATAAGGAAAACTGCCTAAGACAAGCATGAATTCAAATTTTAGTTAAATTTTCTCTTGGCCCTTGAGTAGATGGATATATTTTTCTACTGAGACATAGTTGACAACTGTAGATTTTTTTAATTTGATGTACAAGAACATTTTTGAACCCCATGACAATGTTTAAAAATTCACCTGATCTGTACCTCTTTCTTCTAAAATGCCATTTTCACTACAGAATTACAACATCACTTAAAAAGCAACCTGCCTATATAAGGGCTGTCTGCAGTTACCTTTATCTTTTGTAGATGAAGATGATCATCCCTATGGAGTAGAAAAAAAGGTGAGTTAATGGAAAGAAGGAGGTGAATTCTGTCCCTGGAATTGAGTTCTGATATTGAATCATTTTTTATCGTATGCATATGCAATTGGAGAAGTTATACAAGCTTCTTTTCCAGTCTAAGTTTCTAATCTGTGAGAGTTTATTAAACATTTTTGCCTCAAAGACTGTAAAAGACTATGGTAATTAGATGACCTGAAGCATATGGAAGGGCCACACCCAGTACCTAGAACAGAGGAGATTTTTGATAATTGTTAGGTCTCACTTTCCTATCTCCTTGTTCATGATGATTCCACATGTTAAGCATTTTTGTGTCAGAGAATAATTGGTGGAACCCTTTAAGTAATTGAAACTCTCAAAATAATAGTGTATTAGCGGCAATGGCAACCCACTCCAGCACTCTTGCCTGGAAAATCCCGTGGACGGAGGAGCCTGGTGCGCTGCAGTCCATGGGGTCGCTGAGGGTTGGACACAACTGAGTGACTTCACTTTCACTTTTCACTTTCATGCATTGGAGAAGGAAATGGCAACCCATTCCAGTGTTCTTGCCTGGAGAATCCCAGGGACAGGGGAGCCTGGTGGGCTGCCGTCTATGGGGTCACACAGAGTCGGACACGACTGAAGTGATGCAGCAGCAGCAGCAATAATTACAACACAACAACCATTACTGTGTCTAGTATATGAAATTATAACATCATTCATTGTCTGTGTAGAACTGTTAACGTCATAAGCATAGCTCTTACTCAAAATGTAAGTTCACGTATGCTCTTTTTTTGTTGGCAGAATGATGCTGTGTTAATGTGTTATACTTCTAAACAGAAGGTGCTTACTTGTAAAATGTCTGGAATGTACTAAGTTCAATACTTTAATAATATCCCATTTATCATCATCACCATTATTATCAACATTCTTCATCTCTTTATCATCACCTCTAACATGCAGAGTGCTTGCCACCTGTCAGCTCCTTTACTAAATACCTTAGATGAATGGCCTTATTAATTTCTCATCATCACCCTTATGGGGATTCTATTATTAACCTCATAGTATAAATAAGAAAAACAAGTTTTAGCGTGGTTTAACAGTGTGTTCAAGGTTACAAGTAAAGTAGTGGAGTTAGCATTTGGATTTGAGTATAGGCAGTCCTATTTAGGAGACTATGATGCCTTTATATCCTCTTTAACCATGATGCTAAGATTTATATTCAGTGGTAGCAAAATTATAGTTTACATATTGATCAAAATTTAGGAAAAGGGGTGTGAAAGTTGTTTAATCCCACCAGATACAGTAGTATCTCTGAGAGGTGTATCTGCGGGACAGGCAGGTGAAGAAGATTCAAGTCATAATGCCAGAGAGCATTTTAGTCACACAGAGTTGAGTGTTCAAAAATTCTTCAGAATAAAACTTTATCATGCCTTAAAGTATACGAAGATCATGGCATCCGGTCCCACCACTTCATGGGAAATAGATGGGGAAACAGTGTCAGACTTTATTTTTCTGGGCTCCAAAATCACTACAGATGGTGACTGCAGCCATGAAATTAAAAGACACTTACTCCTTGGAAGGAAAGTTATGACCAACCTAGATAGCATATTGAAAAGCAGAGACATTACTTTGCCAACAAAGGTTCGTCTAGTCAAGGCTATGGTTTTTCCTGTGGTCATGTATGGATGTGAGAGTTGGACTGTGAAGAAGGCTGAGCACCGAAGAATTGATGCTTTTGAACTG
>NW_011494896.1:7415821-7419470 GCF_000754665.1 Bison bison bison
CTGTGGTGTTGGAGAAGACTCTTGAGAGTCCCTTGGACTGCAAGGAGATCCAACCAGTCCACTCTGAAGGAGATCAGCCCTGGGATTTCTTTGGAAGGAATGATGCTAAAGCTGAAACTCCAGTACTTTGGCCACCTCATGCGAAGAGTTGACTCATTGGAAAAGACTCTGACGCTGGGAGGGATTGGGGGCAGGAGGAGAAGGGGACGACAGAAGATGAGATGGCTGGATGGCATCACTGACTTGATGGATGTGAGTCTCAGTGAACTCCAGGAGTTGGTGATGGACAGGGAGGCCTGGCGTGCTGCGATTCATGGGGTCACAAAAAGTTGGACACGACCGAGCTACTGAACTGAACTGAAAGTAGTTTACTTGGTGAATATTTCAAATCTACAGTATTCCCTAGGTCATGAAATGGAGTGTTTCCTTTTTAAATTGTCATAATCTGTGTTTCATGTATCTTTGCATTTATGTAGTCTATGCTACACAATGAGATCATAAGTCCTTCTAGGACAGGAACCAAGATTTCTGTTCTTATTGAGAGTTTTGCCCCTACTCTGTGTGAGGTATCTTATCTGCCTTAATGCAAAGGAAAGAACTTTTGAATGTTAACATTGTGAGTTTTTTCCTATGCATGGTCCCTCCCAGGACAGACTGCATAACTGGCTAGACCCAAATGAAAATGTAGAACCCCTTGTTTAAAAAGTATGAAGAATTTCGATGGAGGCAACAGAGCTTAAACCAAGAGTGAAGACCTTAGGAGCTTGGTGCCCAATAATGGCATAGATCATCTACTCCAGAAGCCAGCTCTGGCCATCCTCTACAGGGCTTGAAACCAGGTTTTTATATACCCAGAAATGAATGTCTTCTTTTATTGTTAAATGAGATGAAATTTCTCTCATGTAGAAGCTGTATGCCATTTTCTCTACAGTGTAGTTGACTTGGCTCATATTTATGAATCAGAAACTCCTTAGTAAAAAGATACGATCAAGCTTCCATTCTATCATCATCATCATCAATTCTAGCTCCATAATTATAATTATTTCCATTATTAATAATCACCATTATCTGATTATATTCTATGTCCTATAACTATACTATTAATTAAGAAATCACCATGTAGTTTAATCCTAAGCAAAATATCTATGAAGTTCAATGGCTGAGACATTTGCCAAATATCAAACATCTTGCAAATAATAGAGCATGGGTTTCAATCCAGATATCTTAAATTCCAAGGCCTAGTATTATTCCAGCAAAATTCTATCTGATAGAAGAAAATGGTAGTGGAGAATATTAGGAGGCTTCATGTTTATAATCAGATTATTCAAACATTTATTTACAACAATAGGAGCTTCATCCTCAGAAATGCATTATCTCTTTTGTTTTTCTTGTAGCTTTTTTCCCCTCCCTTAAGGAATAGAACAGTTTATCCAAAAGATTTAGGACCAGATATAAAGGTGTAGTGGGGCTTATAAATAAAATCCTATAAGATAATTTCTGCTTTCTTATTCCAACTGAGTAGAGAAAGGAATTAAATACACTTTGGGGAAGAAGGTTGAATTATTTGTTGTTTTTTCTTTTTATTAGAACACTATTCTAGAACTCACCTCATCATACATACATGCAGCAATTCAGGTGGTTTTGTTTAAAATACACACATGTAAGTAATTAGAATTTCTACTTTAAAAGTTATTTTCATATGAATTGTCATTTAACAATTATCAAAAAGTTTCCTTACTTGTATTTCCAAAAAATATATTTGATTAGAATATAAGGATTAAACTTAAAGTTTATTATCTTTTATTCTGTAAGAAGATGGTTTAATTTATTTGATTTTATGAACTATTCTTTCTTTCTACATGAGTCAAAAAAGCATTGTTGAAATTTAAAAGTGTGATTTCAAAATTATATTAGTAAAACATTATATAGAAATATAATTTAATAGCTTTCTAATTAAATGTCTACAGAAGAAATATTCTTACTCCCTCATGTCTTCTCTAATTTGCAAAATATGTGTGACAAAATTAAATTTACTTCTGACTTAATCAGTTCAGTTCAGTACTCTCTCTCTCTCTCTCACACACACACACAAACACGCGCGCACACACACACAATAAGCGAATAGCTACATTGTCCAGATGGGAGAAGTAAAGGAATTAAAAATTGTTGAAAATGAAGGATGCTGATTATAAGAATTTAATTTGTTTCAACAAACTCTCCTGGATGAGCTTCTGTGTCAAAGATGTGCAACCAAGCCTCTCTTTTCTAGTCATTTCTGTGGCACTGGTTCTTCTTTCTAAGAAATAGCAACCTTATAATTATCAGTAACCTTATCATTGTCTGTCTTCTCTATAAAATGAAAGATTTATGTGTATTTGGGGAGAATGATAGTATTTTTCATGCTTAACTATGTATCTAATATTAAATATGTTTAAATATATATTTAAGCAAACACTATATTTTTCACTGTAACACTGCATATGATATCTGTAATTACCTCATCTTTAAGTGTTAGTCGCCCAGTCGTGTCTGACTCCTTGCCACCCCATGGACTGTAAGTTAACTAGTGAGGTTGAGTATTTCTTAATATTCTTATTGGGAGTACAGGCTTTCCCTTTGATAAGTTACCTATTTTTAGTTATTTGATTATTTTTATATTTCAACTTTTCCTAATTTTCAGATATTTTTTAGATATTCTAGATATTAATATTTTGGTTGCTAAAGATACAGATATCAATTCACAAAAAGTAATCCAGCTCTTTCTCTGTATATTCCATTGCTTTTAATTCTATAAGATTTACATTTCACACATAAAGTATAATTATGACTCATTAGCATTGTTGCACAGCAGAAACCAACACAACTTTGTAAAACAATTATCCCACAGTCACAAAAGGTATAGGGATCTAATTAATTTTTCCACCTATAAAGACAAAAAAGTACAATGGATAGGAGAAAAGACTCTGTAGCTAAACCGTTGAGTTTGTATCCTGACTCTGCTCCCAAGTAGAGTGGAGTTTTGACAAGAAAAGGATCAATTCTGTCTATGGGGATAGGACCATTGCCACTGAGGAGGTAACCTTTGAGGAGGCCTTGAGAGTATGAACAAAATTTCACTTCAACAGTTTTGAAAAGAGTTAGTTTTGACAGCAACACTCTTAGCAACTTAAATTTATATGGCAGTTCCTCAATGACTGAGTAGCCTCACTAACTTTGTTGTATTTAACTAGAAAAATGACTTTGCAAAGTTAAGTGAGGGGATATTATTATTATTATTGAAGAATACTTGTTTTACAGTGTAGTGTTAGTTTGGGGCATACATCAAAGTGCTTCAGATTATTTTCCATAAAACATCATAACATTCTATGCCTTAATTTCCTCATCTATAAAATACAAGTAATAATAATGTTCAGCTTAATGGACTCTTTTATCAAAAAGCTTGGTACCTCTAAAGTGTTTGGATCATTGTCTGATACATTTTGAACACCGCATAGCTACCGTCATTGTTAATATCATCATTATCTTCATCATTATTGTTAAACGATGTGCCACTATTTTCAACAATTTTTACAAAATGACTCATTTTTTTCTACACTAATGCACTGCTTCTAGATGTCAATCCATTGTGAACTAGATTTCCAAATACCCA
>NW_011494896.1:7419570-7435843 GCF_000754665.1 Bison bison bison
ATACCCATAGGTCACTTGCTGGACCTAGATTCTGTCCCACTGGTTTATTTCTTGTGTGCTTCAATGTATCACATTATTGAATTTGCTGTGATTCTGTTTATCTTGCTGCTGCTGCTGCTAAGTCCCTTCAGTCGTGTCCAACTCTGTGCGACCCCAGAGACGGCAGACCACTAGGCTGCCTCGTCTCTGGGATTCTCCAGGCAAGAACAGTGGAGTGGGTTGCCATTTCCTTCTCCAATCTTAATAACTGGTAAATGAAAGCCCTCAGTTGATATTATTTTTCAAATTGTTTTAGCTACTGGAATATTGGAACACTGTGATTCTCCATAAATTTTAATTATTTTATTAATTAAAATTCTTCTTGGTATTTTATTAAATAAAATAATTTTTGAATTATCACTTAATTTAAAGAGAATTGAAGTCTTTACAATACGGTCACTATACTTGTTGTGAAATAATTCTCAGTACATTTGTATTTTGCATAATGTCCTTTATAGTGACACATAAATTCTCCACAAAGGTCTTCTTGGATTAATTTCTAGAAACATTATAGTTTTGTTGCTAAAGTAAATGATCCTATTTTTATTTTCATTTTTAACTTGGATTTACTGATTAAAAGGAACCAGTAAGTGATTTTTGAACATTAGTTTTATATCTGGCATATTTCTGAAATTATATGATTTCTAATCATTATTCTGTTGTAGATGGTTATATATCCTCAAATAATTACTTTTTATCACTTTGAAATCTGTATTATTTTGTTTTTCTCTGTAAGCATTAGCCAGTATTATTTCTATAATACTGAAGAATAACAATGATAGTAAACATTTTTATCTTGTTCCTGACCTGTAAAGAGCAAATACTTTAGATATTTGGCACATTGCTTGCATTCACTTTATAATAAAACATATTAAATGTTAACATGAAAATAAATGTTAAAAATTTAACAAACCCATGGTAGAAAAGGAATAAGTATTTTATACTAAAACCTTAAGTATGTGTATAGTTCTCAATGATTTAATTTAGGAAAAAAATAGTTACAATGTTATGCATAAAACAAAAAGCAGTTTTATAAGACTGTCTCAAAACAAAGTCTCACTTTACATTCATCAAGAATGACCCTGAGCCCTTTGTCTCTTCATCTTGGAATAGTTTCATTTTATATTAAGCTCTATATTATCTTCATTAAAATGTTTCAGGTGATGTATTTTTTGGATAAATTATTTGAATCTGAAATAGAAAATCGTTTGGTAAACTTTACCTTGGGCAAGCCATTTAGCTTCTAATCTATGTACCTCAGGATTATTGAAAATAAATAAAATAATGAGGTAAAGAACACGGAACATATTTTTCCTTCCTCTTTTTTCTCTCATTAGCAAAAGCATCTCTTGATTTTCTTTACTTATACATATGACTATTAAGATTAATTCATATAAAATCATTAGATCAACAAAAGACATGATGTAAGCAAAGCTTTATTTTCTTGTGCTTGTTTGTTGGTTTTAAGAAATTTTAATAGTTTCAGCCATTAACTATGTACAATAAATTCATAACATCTCTACATCTTTTTATCCTGTTTCCCTGATGAAATTAGAGGAAATCCCTAGTGACATCAGTTGTCTTAAATAGTTCATTGCTTCTTCTTACTTAACATTTTGCTTTTTTGGACCATAAAATAAAATAAAACCTCATTTCAAAGTTTCCCAATGCCAGGGTAGAGAGACATACAGAATATCCTTTATATGTCTAATGAAAGAGTGGCAGGTAGAAATCTGGATACCTACTCCTAATAATCTGTGTATGCGGATGTGTTCTGTTTGTGTGTTTGTTTCTTCTTATTAAATTTGTATAAGTAGCAACCACTTGAACTAGATGCACTTTCTAATGATCTCATTCATCAAGTGTCTCAATTTTCCAGAAATTGCATTTCATATAATTTAGAGAAAAAGATGTCTGACTAGATTGTGCAGATTGATTATAACCTTTTCATTCTATCTCCTATTGTGCTTTGACATGTAATGCCAACATTATTCTCTTGCCTACAATTTGCATCCATGTAAGTCAAAATAAGAAGAAAGCTCTGATGTGTGCTCTGATGCTTTACAAACTGCTGGGGCAACGCTACAGATCAAGCAGATAACAACCGAATTGAATCTGACACGTTGCTCTGATTGTTATTTTGTTAAAAGTGTTAATGCTAAGCAAAATGCCGTCACATCCATAATTGCTCACAGCAGACCCGCAAAACAGAAATTATGAACTTCATTTGACATTGAGAAAAGTGAGGTTCACAAAAGGTGAGGTTAACAAACTACATCTACAACCAAATTTTCTCTATTCGACTTCAGAGTTCTTTCCCAAAGCCAAGAGAGAAGGATGTGTCCATCGTTTTACTCCTTTCTTTATTGTGGCACCATGGAAGCTTAGGGAACTGTGTTTTAAAAAGAAACAAGTGGTAACACTTTTTCTTTTTTTTCCTGAAGGAGAACATATTTATTTACATCATTCTTTTCGGTTTTACAACACATACACTTTTTTTAATTTTATTTTATTTTTAAACTTTACATAATTGTATTAGTTTTGCCAAATATCAGAATGAATCCGCCACAGGTATACATGTGTTCCCCATCCTGAACCCTCCTCCCTCCTCCCTCCCCATACCATCCCTCTGGGTCGTCCCAGTGCACTAGCCCCAAGCATCCAGTATCATGCATCGAACCTGGACTGGCAACTCGTTTCTTACATGATATTTTACATGTTTCAATGTCATTCTCCCAAATCTTCCCACCCTCTCCCTCTCCCACAGAGTCCATAAGATTGTTCTGTACATCAGTGTCTCTTTTGCTGTCTCGTACACCGGGTTATTGTTATCTTCTTTCTAAATTCCATATATATGCATTAGTATACTGTATTTATGTTTTTCCTTCTGGCTTACTTCACTCTGTATAATAGGCTCCAGTTTCATCCACCTCATTAGAACTGATTCAAATGTATTCTTTTTAATGGCTGAGTAATACTCCATTGTGTATATGTACCACAGCTTTCTTATCCATTCATCTGCTGATGGACATCTAGGTTGCTTCCATGTCCTGGCTATTATAAACAGTGCTGCGATGAACATTGGGGTACACGCAACACATACACTTTTAAATAATAAAAATTTTTTGGGAAAAGGGATAGTTTTAAATTAAGATATTTTAGCAGAGGATTTTCACAGTATGATTTTTATTTACATGAATTTTCAGAAGTTTTAAATAATTCATTTCCAACTGCAGATCATGACTAAAAGCTCTGATTTAGAGCTTGTGTCTTTCTCAAAACTTTTCATTTAGGAAATTATGCTTAGAATCAGAATCTTCCAGTTAAAATCCTAACAGGTGAGAATCTTATCATTTGTAAATACAAACCTGCTTCATAAATGGCTCATATTTAAAAAAAAAATCCTTCTAAAATGGTTTAAATATTTAACTCACTTCTTTCCAAAATATCACACTGATACTTGAAAAGCTACCTACATATTTTTATTCAGGTATGTATTTGGTTGGTTGAATCAGAGTTCCAGAGAAGGCAATGCCACCCTCCTCCAGTACTTTTGCCTGGAAAATCCCACGGACAGAGGAGCCTGGTGGGCTGCCATCTATGGGGTCACACAAAGTCAGACACCACTGAAGCGACTTAGCAGCAGCAGCAGCAGTATCAGCAACAGAATCAGAGTTCAACAAAGAGAAGACTCAGTAAGATAGATAGATATAGATAGATAATATAGACAGACAGACAAGCCAACAGATTTTTGAAAGTAATTGGCTGATGTGATTAGAAGGATGCAGGAAAACCTGAAATCCTCAGAGTGGTGTAATGGGAAGGGCAAACTAGAATTCAAGGGCATGAGTTGTTGTCCACAGGTGGGATCTCTTCCTCTATCAGGACCTAGTTTGCTTTTAAGTCATTTTATTTTATTTTAAATTCATTTATTTTAATTGGAGGCTAATTACTTTACAATATTGTATTGGTTTTGCCATACGTCAACATGAATCTGCCACGGGTGTACATGCGTTCCCCATCCTGAACCTCCTCCCACCTCCCTCCCCATACCATCCCTCTGGGTCATCCCAGTGCACTAGCCCCGAGCATCCTGTATCTTGCATCGAACCTGGACTGGCGATTCGTTTCATGTATGATATTATACATGTTTCAATGCCATGCTCCCAAATCATCCCACCCTCTCCCTCTCCCACAGAGTCCATAAGACTGTTCTATACATCAATGTCTCTTTTGCAATCTCGCATACAGGGTTATCGTTACCATCTTTCTAAATTCCATATATATGCGTTAGAATACTGTATTGGTGTTTTTCTTTCTGGCTTACTTCACTCTGTATAATAGGCTCCAGTTTCATCCACCTCATTAGAGCTGATTCAAATGTATTCTTTTTAATGGATGAGTAATACTCTATTGTGTATATGTACCACAGCTTTCTTATCCATTCATGTGCTGATGGATGGATAGCAACCTAGAGGTTGCTTCCATGTCCTGGCTATTATAAACAGTGCTGCAATGAACATTGGGGTACACGTGTCTCTTTCAATTCTGGTTTCCTTGGTGTGTATGCCCAGCAGTCGGATTGCTGGGTCATAAGGCAGTTCTATTTCCAGTTTTTTAAGGAATCTCCACACTGTTCTCCATAGTGGCTGTACTAGTCTGCATTCCCACCAACAGTGTAAGAGGTTTCCCTTTTCTCCACACCCTCTCCAGCATTTATTGCTTATAGACTTTTGGATCGCAGGCGTTCTGACTGGCGTGAAATGGTCCCTCATTGTGGTTTTCATTTGCATTTCTCTGATAATGAGTGATGGTGAGCATCTTTTCATGTGTTTGTTAGCCATCTGTATGTCTTCTTTGGAGAAATGTCTGTTTAGTTCTTTGGTCCATTTTATGACTGGGTCATTTATTTTTCTGGAATTGAGCTGCAGGAGTTGCTTGTATTTTTTTGAGATTAGTTGTTGGTCAGTTGCTTCATTTGCTATTATTTTCTCCCATTCTGAAGGCTGTCTTTTCACCTTGCTTATAGTTTCCTTTGTTGTGCACAAGCTTTTAAGTTTAATTAGGTCCCATTTGTTTATTTTTGCTTTTATTTCCAATATTCTGGGAGGTGGGTCATAGAGGATCCTGCTGTGATGTATATCGGAGAGTGTTTTGCCTATGTTCTCCTCTAGGAGTTTTATAGTTTCTGGTCTTATGTTTAGATCTTTAATCCATTTTGAGTTTATTTTTGTGTATGGTGTTAGAAAGTGTTCTAGTTTCATTCTTTTACAAGTGTTTGACCAGTTTTCCCAGCACCACTTGTTAAAGAGATTGTCTTTTCTCCATTGTATATTCTTGCCTCCTTTGTCAAAGATAAGGTATCCATAGGCGTGTGGATTTATCTCTGGGCTTGCTATTTTGTTCCATTGATCTGTATTTCTGTCTTTGTGCCAGTACCATACTGTCTTGATGACTGTGGCTTTGTAGTAGAGCCTGAAGTCAGGCAGGTTGATTCCTCCAGTTCCATTCTTCTTTCTCAAGATAGCTTTGGCTATTCGAGGTTTTTTGTATTTCCATACAAATTGTGAAATTATTTGTTCTAGCTCTGTGAAGAATCCCATTGGTAGCTTGATAGGGATTGCATTGATCTAT
Organism: Bison bison bison; assembly: GCF_000754665.1. Taxonomy (NCBI): domain Eukaryota; kingdom Metazoa; phylum Chordata; class Mammalia; order Artiodactyla; family Bovidae; genus Bison; species Bison bison. Next base: position 7,425,244 of record NW_011494896.1, read on the forward strand.
AGATTGCTTTGGGTAGTATACTCATTTTCACTATATTGATTCTTCCGATCCATGAACATGGTATATTTCTCTACCTATTATTGTCTTTTTTGATTTCTTTCACCAATGTTTTATAGTTTTCTATATATAGGTCTTTAATTTCTTCAGGTAGATATATTCCTAAGTATTTATTCTTTTTGTTGCAATGGTGAATGGAATTGTTTCTTTAATTTCTCTTTCTATTTTCCCATTATTAGAGTATAGGAATGCAAAGGATTTCTGTGTGTTGATTTTATATCCTGCAACTTTACTATATTCATTGATTAGCTCTAGTAATTTTCTGGTGGAGTCTTTAGGGTTTTCTATGTAGAGGATCATGTCATCTGCAAACAGTGAGAGTTTTACTTCTTTTTTTCCAATTTTGATTCCTTTTATTTCTTTTTCTGCTCTGATCGCTGTGGCCAAAACTTCCAAAACTATGTTGAATAGTAGTGGTGAAAGTGGGCACCTTTGTCTCATTCCTGACTTTAGGGGAATTTTAATTGGTTGAATCAAGCCCACTGAAGAAAAGTTACATGGCTCAAAATAGCCTGGAGTTAAAATTCCCCTTGGTCCTCCCCACCATTCTATGCAAAACAAAGAACTCTTTCACCCAAGAAGAAAAAAAAAAAAGACATTAAGGTTGATTACAGGGATCCCAAAAGTGAAGTGAAGTGAAGTCGCTCAGTCGTGTCTGACTCTTTGCGACCCCATGGACTGTAGCCTACCAGGCTCCATCCATGAGATTTTCCAGACAAGAATACTGGAGTGGGTTGCCATTTCCTTCTCCAGTGGATCTTTCTGACCCAGGGATCGAACCCGGGGCTCCCGCATTGCAGGCAGACGCTGCAGAGCCACCAGGGAAGCCCCCCAGCCTCTGGCCAATCTCCAGAATTTCTTGCCCCAGCCCTTTAAGAGATAACTAATCTGAACAACCTTGGAGAAGAACAGGCCCCCTTAAGACACTAGATTTTCACATATATACCTCTCTCTATATATACTTACTCTTTTCTTGGGTTAGCAGCTCACTAATCTGACTGCTGCCCCTTCTCTCCTCATTAAAGGTGATCTGTTCTTGTAAAGTGCCAGTCTTGTTCTTTCTCGGACTTCACTTTCTCTAATTCCCTTACTCTACACCCACCAAGATCACCTAGCATAGTATCTCTTATCTAAAGTCAACTAATTATGGAATTTAATTACACCTACAAAATATCTTTATAACCAACACCTAGCTTGCTACTAAGTTGCTGCTGCTAAGTTGCTTCAGCCGTGTCCGACTCTATGCGACTCCATAGACAGCAGCCCACCAGGCTCCCCCATCCCTGGGATTCTCCAGGCAAGAACACTGAAGTGGGTTGCCATTTCCTTCTCCAGTTCATGAAAGGGAAAAGTGAAAGTGAAGTTGCTCAGTCATTACAACTCTTAGCAACCCCATGGACTCTAGCTCACCAGGCTCCTCCATCCATGGGAATTTCCAGGCAAGAGTACTGGAGTGGGTTGCCATTGCCTTCTCCGAACACCTAGCTTAGTGTTTACTAAATGCCTGTAAACTGAAGCCTAGCCAGGTTTACTCCTCAAAAAGATTATCACAGGCTTGAAGTATAGACTTGCATAGACATGCATAGACCCTGGAAGCAGGCTTGCTGTAAGGATCAAGGAAAAATTTTAGATGATCAGTTCTGACAGTTATTGACTAACATTTTTTTCAAACCTTTCTGGGCCATCTTTCCTCATCTGTCAAATGGATATGGTATTAAGCTATTTGACAATGTTACCAGATTAAATAAGACAATTATTCACCTGCAAGTCTTCTCCAAAATTCTAATCCAAATTAGATGTACATGTTATATTTTTCCCTGGCATCAGGTAATTTTCTTCAGGTCAATTGATTCAGTGTTTACTTGTATATGTAATTGTGCACATGCATTTATATTTGATTCTCTTCTTCAGTTATAAGCTTCTGGGTCATGGTTGGCACATTTCTTTTTGCTCACCACTGCATCTCTGTGAATTTTCTTAGTCCAGTAGCAGATCTTAAAATATTGGCTGTAAAGATTTATAAACAGCCTGTGAGCTTTGTCAAGTGCTAAGGAATTTAAGAAATCAAGCTATCCATTAAAACAAAAAAAACAAAAAAACAGATTCCTCTGAACTAAAGTTAATTTGCTTGGGTGGAATCTGCTAAACATTGCAAAATAAACTAAAATTTCTGTTTTGAGCTTTAGTAGTGTATAATATGATAGTTTATCTAATTGGTACAAATGATAAATAAACTTAGAATAATTGAGCTTTGTATCCGTCTTCTCTGAACCATGAAATGCAATTTAGGATTTGCTCTTTCAAATTAAAATCAGGAAAAAAAGACAGAAACTGGAAGAAAACAAGGAAAAGGGAAGCTGTTCTCCAACCCTGCAGCTTAAAATCTGGACCCAGCAGAATCCACTGACAGCTGTCATTGCAAATCAAATGCCCCAGTGAGCAGAATCCTCTTCATTTCAACCGTGCTAACATGGTTCAGAGAAGATCCTGTTTGATAATAGAAATTCAAATAATGGAAACTTTGCTACCTACTGTTTATCACATCAACTGAGTGCCAAAATGACTGGTCCCATCCTCAAGGTGGGATTCAGTATATGAACATCAGTCAAAAAGAATGCCTTCTGACCCATGAGTATTTACATCAAACACCTCAACCTTCATCAGCTCTGGAAGAATAAGAACGCCACCTACAGAAGGTACAAAACATGACTGAGTTTACTCAAGGTCACATCACTAGTTGACATGAACCATGGGCATAGCAACTCTTTCCCCAGATCCCTGCACTAGTAATGACTATCTTCATTCTGAGTTAGAGGAGAAGATCAAAACCAGGAGTGGCCACTATGACATTCTCTCTATTGCTCAAATCAGCAAAGTTATTTTCTGGAAGAAAACAGAATTTTAAAGTATGCTCATTACAGAAGAATAAGCACTGTATGATTTCTGAGATGGGGAAATCCAGGAAAAGAAACAAAAACAGAAAAACATCAAGGTACACATGAAAATGCATCAGAAGGAAGTAAGAAAAGGTTTTCCTGAATGGTGGAATACAAAAATAGTGTGAAAATAACAAGACAAAATTGCTCCCACTTTTTTAAAATGTCCAAGTGGGATACTGCTCTCTAGCACAGGTAGCTCAGCTAGAAGATGGGACGGAGCGGGTAAGAGGAAGGTTCAAGAGGGAGAGATAATATATATTGCCCCAGTGGCTCAGCAGTAAAGAATTTCCCTGCAATGCCAGAGACCCAGGTTCGATTCCTGGGTCGGGAAAATTCCTAGGGAGGAGGGCATGGCAACCCACTCCAATATTCTTGCCTGTTGAATTCCACGGATGGAGGAGCCTGGAAGGCTATAGTCCAAAGGGTCTCACAGAGTCAGACACAACTGAAGTGACTTAGCATCCATGCATGCACACACACACATAAAACATAATTTTATATATATATATACATTTAGCTAATTCACTTTGTTGTACAACAGAAATTAACATAGCATTATAAAGCAATTATACTCCAATAAAAAAATAATAAAAGAAAAAAATTATGCCCACTATACTCAGTTATAGATTTCTTCTGGGGCACCATCTGATTTGGTGACTTTTTTCTAAAAATGATGACCATTTTAAATGCCAATAAAAGTGTTTTTATTCATTTTCAGAAAATAAAAATAAACTGTGCAAGTTACAAGGTGCCTGCATTATAAATTTGAATAAAAAATTAATTATATGATTATGTTACATAAAGTTTTATTTTAGGATTTTTTAATTGTAAGACTTCTTAATGCATTGATAATGAAATGTAATTTACAAAAAAAAAAAACAAAACACTCTGATTTATGTAGAACTGCTGAGAAACATATCTCTTGTCTAAAGTAAGATGCACCAGAACATGCCTGGACATGTCTCAGAAAAATGATCAAAATCCAAAGACAGCACCTGTCACTCCTGGCTATTTTTCTGATGTTTAGGTCACTCTAGCACTTAGAGATGGTTGATTCTGTCATGGTATAAGAGGACGCACATTCTCCTAGGAACTGGATGATCACATACAATTCTAACTCCAGAGGTATGATTTTAGCAAGGCTGACCCCATTTTACAAGCTGTTAAATGGAGATCAGAATATAGGTTAAACACGTCTTATTTTGCAGTTTTCATACAATGAATATAGATATGCTTTAAGAACTATATCTACTAGAGGTTACCTGTGTGTTACAATAATTCATTTTAATGAACCTTACTTTAAGCTTTGATTTTCTCCTTTGATTAAGCATCCAGTATTCATTCTCTTGTTTACACGCTGCACTGTTCTTGTTCATGTCAAGTGGCCAATTCACGTGTGAATCTTGGTGATTCCTTGCTAAGCCAGCTTGTTCATTTGCTTAACACATTCTGTTTCTCTTTTCTGTGGCCTCATGTTTATGCAGTTTGGCAGTGCTCTAAATTGAAGGTCATTTTCCTAACACATTGTCTTAGATTTGCGTGGAGAGAACCAATATTATTTCCCTCTTCAAACTCTGTATAAATTGCCTTTGTCTTTCTGATTCCATATCATGCTGTAAAGTTACACCCAATTTGTGTGTTTTGAATGCCAAGTGGATCTGAGCTGGAAGATTAGAGTTCTGGGTTCTAGTTCTGACTTTGTAACCAATTCTCTTGCGATTTTGTGTCTTCAGGAATATAGATCATCATTCATTTAGACAAATGTGTAATAAGTACCTCTGAAAAGCCCACAATAATGAATAAAATGTAGCTCCTATTCTCCTTAAGTTCACAGTCTAATGGTAAAAACAAATGCAAAGAAATCAGCAAAGTACACAATGGTAAATGAATTAACTTCAAAATATGCAAGACCACTGGGTATACTATGATGAGTTCTGCCTACAGCTTTGTTGAACTGTACTTATTTTTTGAACTGGGTCTTAGAGGCTGTATTACATCGTCAGCAACAGGAAAGGAAAGTATACTTCAAGGAGGGGTGAATGAAGATTTTCTGGAGCAAGGAGGAGAAAGAATAGAGATAAGACTGGAAGGTGAACCCCTCTCTGTTCTGTAGCATCAAATTTGGAACAGCTATTTTTCATATTATCACCACAAAAAAATTATAATTATTTATTTGTATGGAGTCTTTTTTTTTTTTTTTGCCAGAGTATGTCTCTCTTTAAATATATCATGAGGTTAGAGACCATGTATTTTCATTATTGTATAAGCAGCATCTTTCACCTATATGATAGATATATTTTGAAAGAATGAATAGATTGATACCTATAGAACAGGAACACATTTATATTCCATGCAAGAGATGTGCATGACTCTATTTCTACTATTTCTCCTTTGGAAAGATCACAGTAAGAGCAGAGTGAGAGGCGAAGTGAAGGCAGGCAACACAAAGCATGACAAGCAACAAACAAAATATATTTTTAACTTATGTGTAAAATTAATAAACAATTTTCTTTTCATAAAATGACTAATAGATATGCATACTGAAAACAAAGTCAATGATCAGGTGATTAGGAGTTTGGTTCTGTTTCCCCACTTGGGTACTAGGTCATCCGAAGCAGTTCAATCTTTCTGGATGTCAAATTCTTCACCTATTAAGTTAAAGAATTAAAATGCGGTTATCTCTAAATCCCTGTGTAGTTTTAACATTCCATGTGACAAAATAGATAACCAAGTAATGAGGGATATAGGAATGGAAATATTAATAGAAATAATTCAGAAGAAATACATACTGTTATATAATGGCATGCATTTTTCAAATGCATAGTTCATGTTGATGGATCAGTGTTGGATTATCTTCTTTTCTTTCTTAAACCATGCTCTGTTTCTGTTTGGGCAGTTTTTCCACTGGAATATTAAATGTCAGTGTGTAAATGTCTCGTGCTTTCTCATAGGAATGTCTGACATGTCTGGTGTTCAGGTTGTATACTATACAAAGAAGGCACACCTTAGGGGAATGCTATTTACATCCTAAATGTAGAGATTTGGGGCTTTCAGGCCAACTTATAGAACAGCAAGGGAGAACCTACCTTGCAGCCATCAGGCTCAGCTGTGATCTTGTCTCAACCGTGTTTCAGATGTACCCTGCGGTTGCTTTTCTCTTACCGACCTTTACTCTGAGGCTTGATTCTTTCTCTTCATTCAGTTCTGAACTTGACACAATCATCCTACCTGAGTAGGAGAATGGAAGGGGACAGAATGTGTTGTGTAGTGAAGGCAAGTGTGTGTCCTTGTAGCATCTGGGGCGTGTGTGGAAAAGGCTGCATTTGGGGCATATGTGCACATTCTGCCAGTGTGCTACTACTGGATTATGAAAAGTTGTTCTGAGTGTAGCTGTGGAGGAGCTGAAAAGTGCATTACAAAAAAATTTGCCTGATGAAAAGACGGTTTGTTCTAATTTGCACAGAAATGTTTCATTGGGTAGGAAGAAAGCTTTGTCTTTTTCTTTAATGTTTCTTTTAGTGTACCCACAGGTTTTCAGCCCTTTCTCTCATCTGAGCAACTCTGTTTACCCATCACTGTTTTTGACCAATTTTGTGTGGCCATCACCATCCACTCTCCCTTTACTACAAGGAAATCCAAATGGTTCAACTCTTCCCTGACTCATTCTATTGTTATGGTAGAGTTATGTACTATTTAATGCTACATGTCAAGGACAATATTGGGCATAACAAAACAGAACTTTTAAAGCCATAGTGTATTAAATTACTACTGTAGGGTTTTTTTAGGGATGTTGATTCCTCCGAAATATTTAGAAACACCTTCAGACGAACTTTGGTATTTAGCTAAATAGTTCTGTCAATGATCACACAATCAACAGATGGTTTGTATAGAGGGGTGGGTGATGTCACTCATTCAGCATTAAGTGAGGTACCTATTAAGAGCTTCTATGTGTCATTCCACACTTCCAAATAGAATTTTTTAAGTATTTGCACTATGAATGATTGTATATAAAGTGTGGTATATATTATCCAGCATAAGAAAATGCAATCCTATCATTTGGGACAACATGTATGCAACTTGAGGGCTTTAAACTAAGTGAAATAAGTCAGAAAGAGAAAGACAAACACCATATAATATCACTTATATGTGGAACCCTCCCTTTACTCCCTGAAAGAAAGAAAAAAAAACAGGTTCAAATTTACAGATACAAAAACCAATCAGTGGTTATCAGTGGTGGATGATGGGATGGGTGCGATGGGTTAAGGGGGTCACAGGCACAAACTTCAAGTTATAAGTTAAATAATTGATGTGGTTATAATGTAGAGCATGATGAATATCATTAATCCTGTACCATCAGCTCTCCATATCTGCAAATGTGGAACCCATGGATACGGAGGGCTGATATACTACACCAAGTGAAGGACTTGAGAATCCACAGATTTTGTTATTTCTTGGGGTGGGGGTCTGAAACTAATTCATGATGACTGTTTTGCATGTTTGATAATTACTAAGAGAGCTGATCCTGAAAATCCTCTTCACAAGAAAAAAAATACATCACTATATATGGAGGCAAATGTGAGCTAGACCTATTGTGGTGATCATTTTGTAATATATAAACATAAAATAATTATATTGTATACATGAAAGTAATGTAATGTTATATGACAATGTACCTCAATTAAAAATAATTAAAATATATATACTGACTCTAATTATCTCTAAAATCCTCTTGCTGCTATTTAGGACCTATATTTCATTTAAGGAACACAAATGCAATTATTCAGTTCCCCATACAATCCTAGAAGGATATTTAGAGTGTGGATTATGAGTAAATTTTTAACAAAATTCCCTTAACTGAAATTTCTCTTTTCATAGTTTCAGGTACCCATGGTCAACCTTGTTACAAAATTTTAAATGGAAAATTCCAGAAATAAGCAACTTATAAGTTTCAAATTGTGTACCCCTCTGAGTAGCTGATGAAATCTCACAACATCCTGCTCAGGACATGAAGAATCTTTTTATGCAGCTTATCACACCCATTAGTCACTTAGCAGCCATTTAGGTTATCAGTCATAGGATCACACTACTTGTGTTCAACCAACCCTTACTTTGCTTAATAATGACCCCAAAGTACAAGAGTAGTAATGTTGAAAATTCAGGTATGCCAAAAAGAAACTGTAAGGTGCTTCCTTTAAGTGAAATGTTGAAAATTCTTGACTTGATAGGAAACAAAACCTATACATTGAAGTTGTAAAAATCTGTGGTATGAACAAATCTCCTATCCATGAAATTGTGAAAAATAAATTTATTTTAGTTTTGCTATTGTACCTTAAACTACACAAATTATAGTTCTTGGTTAAGATGGAAAGGCATTAAAGTTGTGCTATGAGATATTTGAGAGAGAGACCATGTTCACATAACTTTATTATATTGCTATAATTGTTCTATTTTATAATTAGTTATAGTGATTAATCTTTTACTGTGCCTAATTTATGAATTCAACTTTGGCATAGGTGTGTAAGTACAGGAAAAACATATAGTATGTATAGGATTCGGCACTATCCAGTTTCAGGCCTCCTCTGGGTATCTTGGAAAGTGTGTCCTACAGATAAGAGGAAATTGCTTTATTCAAATATGGTTACAATGTGGTTTCCTTGCATATAAAGCTCATCATCAAAGGGACAAACATTAGTGTAAGTATGTCTTTTAAAATTTCTTAGGTCTGTTTCCTGACACTAAATGTTATTAACTGTTTCCTCCAGATTTCCAAGGTTTGGGTTTCATTTGTTTGCTACACCAATAGAAACAGACAGATATAGTAATATCATGAAAATCACTTAGTGGACTTAGGAAAAGTGTACTGAATCATTCATTTTTTGTATTTAGTTATTTTTACTTGATTTATGATTGCTTTACAATATCGGTTTGATTTCTGTATACATCAGCATGAATTAACCATAGGTGTATGTGAATCATTCATTTTTAACACAGAAGGAGATAATATTCATCATCTGTTGAGCACCAATGCTATCTGAGGCATGAACTACGTGGATCTATTCTTTCAAGACTTCTGTGAAGTCAGAAATAATGATATCCTTGTTTCAAAAATTAGGAAATTGAGCATCACAAGAGTTAAGTCACTTCCCTAAGGTAAATTAAATCACTGGGGATGGCCATCTCCAACATTCTTGTTCATGTACTGCAGCTGACGATGAACTAAATTTGAATGAAACAAATATCGTGTTTGGGAAAATACAGTCTCTCAAGAGACTCTCCATCGTGAATAAGACTACACTCTGCAGAAGCTTGGGAGAGGGCCATTGGAAGAAAGATGGACATCCCGTTAGTTAGGCTGTGATCTGGACAAACAGACATTTCCTGCCCATCTGGTTAGACAAACTCCAGTACCATAGCTGTGCGGCATTGTGGGATGGGGAGGGGTAGGTATTAGTTGTCCTACCATAAGGGGTTAGAGGGTATCCTTTTAAAAGAATCCTAAAATCAGAGGAAAACTTCTGGTATCAGGGAACCCCAGATCTTATAAAAGAGCCTACAATCCACCCCAACATCTATTTTCATGCTGCCTTGGAAACTTTTAGACCACTTTACCGAGACCTCAGTGTAGAACACATTTAAATAATTTTACCTGCCCTGACTAATCAGTGCAGATACAGTAATGACCTAAAGTGATCAAACAGATCCTTTGGGATGAACAATAATCACCATGAATTGATCAGAACACATATATTAAAGGGATAAACTGCTTGGGACCCAAAGGGAGCTCCAGAATTTCTATTTCAGGCACAACCAGCAATCTAGGCCCATTATCTGGTGCTTATCTGTCTATTACACCCACTAACAGGGTCAAGCACACTGATAGCCCCAATATGCCAGGAACCCAGCCCTAGGCACCTAGGAAAGGAGGTGAGCTTGACTGACATCATATGATCATCTTCCATCTTTTTTAATTAATTCATTTTAAGGGTTATTTTTCTCAAGATAATGGTTAGCAGAGATTTCATGTAAACACATTAACCAATATCAAGAAAGTATGTGGCATGTGACAGGAAAAAAAAAAAAACACTTTGGTTAGCTGGTGAATGTTTGAGCTCATATATAGAAAGTATTTAGTTGCATAGCAATATGATTAGAAGTGGGGAAGGGGCTTGGAATAGCATTAGTGCATCACTTTACAGAAAATAGAGACAATGCTCATAAATCATGCATTTTAAAAAAGCATAGATGTAGTGTTGTGCCTGGGGATGTAAAAAGAGGGTGACTAAGCACCTCTCAACGTATCTTACCATTGCCCTTCATACATTTAATTTATAAATGTGGAGCATTTTAACTTTAAATAGTATTTAAGCTAGTTATAGGGCTTCCATGAGTGTTCAAATGATAAAGAATCTGCCTGCAATGCAGGAAACCCCAGTTAGATCCCTGGTTTGGGAAGATCCACTGGAGAAGGGATCAGAGATCAGATCAGTCGCTCAGTCGTGTCCGACTCTTTGCGACCCCATGAATCGCAGCACGCCAGGCCCCCCTGTCCATCACCAACTCCCGGAGTTCACTCAGACTCACGTCCATTGAGTCAGTGATGCCAT
>NW_011494896.1:7435943-7460603 GCF_000754665.1 Bison bison bison
TGTCCATCACCAACTCCCAGAGTTCACTCAGACTCACGTCCATTGAGTCAGTGATGCCATCCAGCCATTTCATCCTCTGTCGTCCCCTTCTCCTCCTGTCCCCAATCCCTCCCAGCATCAGAGTCTTTTCCAATGAGTCAACTCTTCGTATGAGGTTGCCAAAGTACTGGAGTTTCAGCTTTAGCATCATTCCTTCCAAAGAAATCCCAGGGCTGATCTCCTTCAGAATGGACTGTTTGGATCTCCTTGCAGTCCAAGGGACTCTCAAGAGTCTTCTCCAACACCACAGTTCAAAAGGATAGGTTACCCATTCCAGTATTCTTGGGCTTCCCCAGTGGCTCAGCTGGTAAAGTATCCGCCTGCAATGAGGGAGACCTGGGTTTGATCCCTGGGTTGGGAAGATCCCCCGGAGAAGAGAAAGGTTACCCACTCCTGTATTCTGGCCTGGAGAATTCCATGGCCTGTAGAGTCCATGGGGTCACAAAGAGTCAGACATGACTCACGTTCAAGCTAGTTATAAGCAATTTATATGATTCTGCATCCATCACAGGATCAGGTTTTATTAATAGCAAAAAAAAAAAAAAAGTTTCTTTTTCATGAGCCTGTACTTTCATAAATTTCTCATTTCTTACTATATACACAAATAGTGAGATCAATAACTCTTTATAAAGAGATATAGAACTAGATTCATTAGAGATATAGAACTATATCTATATCTCTATATCTAGAGATACAGAACTAGAACTGACTCATTGGAAAAGACCCTGATGCTGGGAAAGGTTGAAGGCAGGAAGAGAAGGGGGTTGACAGAGGATGAGATGGTTGGATGGCATCACCAACTCAATGGACATGAGTTTGAGTAAGCTCCAGGAGTTGGTGATGAACAGGGACGCCTGGTGTGCTGCAGTCCATGGGGTTGCAAAGAGTCGGACATGACTGAGCTGACTAGTTGATAGAACTATGTTGAAATCCCATATCTAATCTAGCAACCAATCCTAGCATCTCCACCTACAAAGCACTCCCCAAATCAGAGAGCTTCTCACCACCCTGTTTGTAGTCCCCAGTCCAAGCCACAGTTCCAGGTTACTCAAGAAGATCAGTGCAGCTTCGTGACTGAGTTCCTTCCTCCCCTCCTCACTGAAAAAGCAACCAGAAGGATCTATTAAAAATCATAAGTTAAATCATGGTCTCACTCGTTAGAATGCTCTGGTGGATTCCCATAATATGTAGTTAACAGTTCAGACAATTAAGTTGGCACCCTATGATTAATATCTTCTGAGGTTCCTTTTCTATTTTTCTGTCTCTAGCTCTTGCATTAAGTTACACAGACTCTTACACTTCTTTGCCCACTGCCTGGTATAGTCTTTTTCTGGATTTAAGCTTGACTCTTTCATCGTTTTCATGTTTTTTTTTCTCTCAAAAGAGCAACCCTTGAGTGGCTTTTCTCAAACACCTCCTCTTTATCCCTTTACCCTGTTGGCTTTTTCTCTGTAACATTTATCATTACCTGAAATTGTTTGGTGTTTTTGATTTGTTCATTATCTACTATCTGTTTGCTTTATGAGGAGGGAAGAGCTTCTAGTTTTAATCAAAACTATTGATTTATTACTGGATGCATTGACAAACTAATTATGAAATGAAATATTTTAATAGTTAAGATCTGCTAGATTGTTCCATGTTGTAACGAGTACACATATTAAAGGCCAGTGATATATGACTAGTTCATCAAGTAAAGAGAGTCAAACTCCTTGGAGAAAGTTTGGGGGACTTAACAGAAACCATGGTGATGATGACAGAGCTGACATTGATGATGAAAACAGTTAACAGTTTCTGTGCCAGGCACTGACTACGTGTCTTATTTGCCTAAGATTATTTGACCTTGACAGTTGTATGTAATATGTAATAATTACACTTGTTTTACAAAGAAGGAAACTAAAGTCCAAGAGAAGTTAAATAATTAAAGTCCAAGAGGCTAAATAATTTTCCAGTTAGGAAAAGGTCTATTTCTGGGTCTGTCTGAGTCTACAGCCTGTGCTTTTAACCTTCCAGCTGTATTTTATAAGTTATAGCTTGTCCTGGGATAATCCTGCCATAAATAAACAGAGCAGTGTCCTGAGAATAGCATGTTTTAGATTGCTAAGTTGAGCTCTACTACTTTCTGCTAACTAGGCAGCAGATACATAATTTATTTTCTGTGAGTCTCAGTTTTCTCATGTATAAAGTCGAGTAACTTGTCAATGTCATGTGAATATTAAATTAAATAATCTATGTAAATCACTTAGTACAATGCCTATAACATAGTGATCACTCCCTACAGGCTCCTTCACCCACCTCAGCCCAGCCCTAGAACTGTAAATCCAATTATGATACATGTTTCTCATTGAACACGTTCTGAACATTTGTCAATGAAGGTCATTTTCTTCACAAATTCCACAATTCTGTAGACAAGTACAGTCCCACAGGAGTTTAAATATAGATTAATAACACATTTAAAAAATCTTTTTCTAAATTCAAGAGCAAATCAAATAAGAATATATTTTTAATTTGGTTTAGTTCTTCAGATTTTAAAATAAAATTTGGTTCTGAAGGCTACCTTAACAGTTACAGGTCCTTCATTTTTTTAAAAGGTTAACAATCCTTGACTGTCTCTGACTAACAATGCACATGGAAGAAAGGAGGTCTATTAATGACAGAGAAATATTTATTAGTTTTATATCATATTTGATTTATTTTATTTTATTTTGTGACCAGTTGTTTCCCAGTGCATTAGTCCCCTTGATATGTTAATGTGAACTCATCTGACTCTCAGGAGAGGAAACCTTCAAACCTTTTGCCAAAATCAGTTTTCTCTTTCTTTTATGCTGCTTTGAGCTTTTCCCCAGATCATGTGGCTCTTATTTCTCTTAGCATGACAGTTGTTGATCTATATTTAATGTAGTCAAATTTTTTCATCCCTCTGTATTTCACGAAGTCATAAGATTCAAAACATCAAGATCTTGCATGATGTATTTTCTGTAACATTTTAACCAATACTAGTCTTGTTATTTTGGAGAAGGAAATGGCAACCCACTCCAGTGTTCTTGCCTGGAGAATCCCAGGGACGGGGGAGCCTGGTGGGCTGCTGTCTATGGGGTCACACAGAGTCGGACAAGACTGAAGCACCTTAGCAGCAGCAGTCTTGTTATTTATACCGGAGCTGTAAAATACTGACACTTATTAGAAACCTGCTTGAGAAACATACACAAATATTTCTACTCTTCACTTATTTTATTATTTTCATTATGTGGCTTCTCCTGTTTTTATTCTTGATCTTGGCACTAGCAGAATTTCTATTATGATAAATTATATCACTCCTACCACCCTCTCATTCCAATCTCTAAAGCACAATGCCACATTAGCTTATTTATACTCAAATGATTTAATTAAAATGCACCCCATTGTTCTTAGTCATAGGTATTCTAGACTTGTTAAAGAGTATATCATTACTTTTAATTACCTAGGTGAGAAGTTAGAATGCTTTCCTTGTAAAGCACAAAATAGCAAATATTTTAGGCCTGTGGTTCAAATGGCATTTCTTGTAACTAGTCAACTCTGCTCTTATAATATGAAAACAGTCAAGGGCAATACATAAATGAATGCGTGTGAGTTCAGTAAAAATTTATAAATATACAAAAATTGCATTTTATATCATATTCATAGGTTGAAAATATTGGTTTTGACTTAAAAAAATTTTTTTTAAACTATAAAATCACCCCTACCTCACAGGCTCAAAATGACTCTGTGGGCTGTATTTGGCTCATAAGACTTTGTCTGCTGATCCTTGATATTGGCTTTCCCCTTTATCAGAGGTTTAGCAATATTGTAGTGCTACATTATGTAGAGACTCTTGATGTACATGTGAATTGTACATGTAATTTGTAGATTAGAACTGGATGTAAGTCTTTTAAGAACAGTAAGCTGGAGTTAGAAAGCCCATGTGGAATGACCAATCCAGGCCACAGAAATTGAACTAACTTGGATACGTTTCAAATATTACTTGTTTATGAGCTAGAACTTGTCCAGTCCCTAAAAGGAGAACATAAAACCTCTTCTCAGTAGCTACAGGTACATCAATAGGAACTTTCCATTGCCCCAGGGTTTGCAATGGGAAAAAAAAATACACTATGCATATTCTATTCATAGCTTTAATATTCACACTCTCAATATTCTCATGATCATGAATAAAATGACAATATATCCTATTTGGTCCTGGACAATCCTGGTTTACTCTTTGTATAAAATTCCCATTCACTTTCATAAGTATCTTGTTAAGATAATAAATTACAGTATCTTCCTTTCATAGCCACAAACTGAGAAATTAATACAGAAATTGATCGATAACTGATGGAGACTTAGGGCCTACCTACACTGAAGCAAATCAGAAACTCTTCTTCAGTGACTCAGGATAGAGAAGATTCATATAACACATACAGCACGCATACAAATAAAATAAAAATTCCTATAGATGAGTCCACACTCAAATTATAAACATAACATGATTAATCAACAATGGATAGAATAAGTTGATAACTAAACAGTGGAGAATTTATGATGTTAGGATGACTGATATCGTTACAACTGAAAGAGGTATTTTTAAGTGTTTGAGTAGATAAAGATAAAATAAAAACTTAACAGATAGATACAAAGGAGAGTAGTTTTTAGATTAATCCAGATTTGCTTTCTATGAAAACCTAATATCTGGATTTTTTTTTTTCCTTTTCTCATGGCCTAAGGAATAATTTGAATGTAATTTTGTGAATGTGTGTGGAAAATATAAACCAGGGATTTAGCCTTAATAAAGGTAACTTTTTGACACCTGTTGTTAATCTTCCTTTGTACTTTACCTTGCCTTTATCTGCACTCTGTTATTTTGAGATGTAATACTGCACAACATAATGTAAAAATAAAAAGTAAAATTATGTTTCAAATTAAAAAAAAATAAATAAAAAAATAAAAACTTAAGCAATGATCAAATATAAAGGTAAAATCACAAAATATGAAAAAATAATCAAATAGTACTTCTAGGCCAAATGTATAGCTATTGAAAAAAATAGTAATAACCTAAATTGATGACTTAATAGGTAGACCAAATATAAAAATCCTACAGGTTTTTGTTTTTTAATCAAATGATAAAACTCAAGAAATAGCTCAAGATGTAGTTCAGAGAAATAAAAAATAGAAAATACAAGTGAACTTATGAGACTCTAAAGATCCAGTGTAAAATCCCTATGTATTTGAATATATAATGACTGACAATTTCCTTATATTGAAGAAAGATTTGACTCTTGATATAGAAGAACACTGAATCTTGAGCAGGAAAAATAGAGATTTATGCCAGGCACCTTATAATGAAAATGTATAACATCAAACAAAAACAGAAAATTATTATTAAGTATTACGAGACAAAGATTACTACAGAGTAATAACCAAGATAATAATATAGTCAATTGAAATTAGACTTTTCTTTAGCATAAGACCATTGATTGATATCTTAAAAGTACTAGAAGAGATAATTATTAACCTAGAATTTTACACTAAGATAAATTATTAGTTAATAATCTAATACTTAAAGCCATTTTGGACCAGCCAAGATTGAGAAAGTAATTAATTCTAGACTGACCTTAAAACAACCAAGGAATAATATCTAAGAAAAAAGATTGTTGGACCAGAAGGAAGGAGTTCAATTAAAAAATTAAAATAATTATTAGCAAAGATATTAGTAGGCATATTGGTAAATGATATTTTTTTCTTAACTTCAAATTCCTCTCTTTTGGATTTGAAACACATTGAATTCATGTTTCAGATGTCCATCATTAAGCCATTGAGAGTCATTAGTTATATAAATTAAAAGAAAGGTCATTATTGTTATTCAAGTATGACTGGCTTTTATGTTCTGTTTTCTAAACTCAATAGTCCCTCCCACTTCCTCAAACACATTTACACACACACACACACACACACAACACATACAGTGTATAACATTGCACTATCAAAGGTTGTGTGGTATTAAGTAAAGTAGCCAATTTAAATTTGGATCTTATGAATAAATCACTTTTTAAAACCTCTTAATTTATGTTGTCTTAACTGACTGTACCCTGATGCTGGGAAAGATTGAAGACAGGAAGAGCAGGGGATGACAGGGGATGAGATGGTTGAATGACATCACCAATTCAATGGGCATGAGCTTGAGCAAACTCAGGCAGATAGTGAAGGACAGTGAAGTCTGGCATGCTGCAGTCCCTGGGGTCACAAAGAGTCGAAAACAACTGAGTGACTGAACAGCAACCAATAACTGACTATACAACAGCAAATGCTTATCAAAGGCATAGTCCATTTCCTACTCTGTAAAATTATACCCTGTGACTAATGTAGCATGGTCAACTATAATCCCAATGTGTAGGAAGTGTAATATGTAGATAGAGCTTGTGTAATCTACCTCATGAAAATACAATGACCAATAATATTCTTTAGTATGTTTGTCTAGAGACTAAGAACACTCAGTGATAATGGGAATTTCTCAATATTGCTCTTTACAGTAGCCGCTAACCACAGGGGACCACTGAACACTTGAGCTTTTACAATGTAGTTAATACAAATGAGATACTAAAGTTTTGATTTTATTTAATGTCAACTCTGATGCTTATGTTTCAATGACCACATGTGGCTTGTGGCTATTGTATTAGGTGTTACTGGACTGGAAATATACTTTGTAAGTATTAGGAATATGGAGGTTTCTAGTCAGGTGCGTGCGTGCGTGCTCCTACCTGCTAAGTTACTTCAGTTGTGTCTGACTCTTTGCGACCCTATGTACATAGCCTGCCAGGCTCCTCTGTCCATGGGATTCTCCAGGTGAGAATACTAAAGTATGTTGTCATTTCCTTCTCCATTCTGGTCAGGTAATTAGGGGTAAACATTATAATTAGATTGTTAAAATTCCTTATTTAATGCCAAACTCCTTCAATAGCTGATTAAGGGTTTTCCATTTCCCTATGGCATTAGTCTGTTTGTTTGTTTGCTTCTTATACAACTATCTCTGTACAAAAATGTTTGCGATAACTTTCTCCTACATAAAGAAAAAATATTTTATAAGTTGATAGATCTTATGAGTCCAAAATCACATTAACTGCTAACTCTGGAAGATTCATTTAATCTCCCTAAGCTTAAGTTTTCTCATTTTTATAATAATAATAATACAAATCACTTGTCCTCCTCAAAGACTAAGAACAAGAAATTGTTGACACGATTGGAGAAATAATACTCAGAAATGACACATCATGGTAACTCAGTGTAAAGATCAAATACACTGTTGTCAAAGGGTTATGCTTAAGTTGTAAGTGGCTATCTGTTTGGAAGTATTGCTCAATATCATAAAACAGCAAAGGAAAAAAACCCCGAAATATAATAAACAAGCACAATAATTAGCATAGAAGTTCAATTTGCTATCATACAAAGAAATTCTGGTGTCCATATGCTGATATATGTTTCTAAGCCATGGATATGGTAAATATATTTGTAAGAGTAAAGAGCATAAAATAATGCAAAGCCTTATAAAATATTAAAATATGAAACTTGGTATAATTATGGTGTACGATTATTAATTAGGTTGTTATTTCTAGTTATAGCTATTTTGCCCATGTCAACGTAACTGAAAGTTATCTGTTTACAAGCAATAATTGAATAATTTAATCAAGTTTATACTCTGATAGGTTAATTAAAGTATTTCTATATCCCTTATTGGAGTACTTTTGCAAACTAGATTGAAACAATTAGTATTACTTGTTGGCAATTAAAACTAGACCTTATATTGTTATATACCATTTTCACCCATGTATTTAATATCTGTTCCCAATGTTTTCTACACTTATTTTTCCTATAGTTGATTTAGTTGTAATCAACAGAACAAGTCATGAATCTCTAAGACCTGGATAAAAGTAAGCAGATTGTTAAAAATCTTAAACTAAGAAATGTTTTAGAAAAAAAATACACTAGAAAATTACACAGTTTCTGCCTTCTGAAAAGGAGTTTTCCACTGGTGTAAAGTGGAAAAAATGTTCAATGGGACTTATTCTATTTGCATATTTTCATCTCAAATACACATTTTATAACAGAGTTGCATAGGTAAAAAGTAGTCTATTTATTAGAAAAGGACAACTTAAACCCATATTATTCTATTTAATCAAAAGACAGTACATTTCTTGACAAGTATTTTCAGTAATTATGCTTGGCTGAAAGCAAAATCAATGACATTATTTTAATAATTATTTATAAGAGATGATAAAGGCTCATCTACTAGGCCTTACATAATGTTATATAACTCCCTACATCTTTAAGAGAGGGACTTGGGAAGTATAGATATGTTTTGCAAATAGATTTTACACTTTACTTTTTCCAGGGGGGAAAAATCATTATAACAATAACAGTTCATTTATAGGATTGAAGGAACTGAATCCACCTTTTAAAAGGCATTCTTATTGTTTCTTGGCCTTTTGGCTAAAATCAAGTATAAAAGGCATTCTCTACTTTGACCTGCGTTTTCTGTGTTATACTCTTCATATACAGTAATTTTTCTGTTTCTTTTTTCTGCCAGATTTTTATGTATGTTCCTAGAGCCATGGACAGATTTATCACATAGGAAAGAAAATCCTTGAGGCTGGATGGGGCTGGTTAAAACTGGATACTGAGTCCTTTGTAAATTTGTTTTCTGCATTCATTAGTGCTTGTAAGCATGTATATGAAATAAAGGAGAGAACTTTTGGCTCCTAGGTGACTTGACTTACCACTGATGTTAAAATTTCATATATCACATTAGAGATATATATCTATCTACATACACACACACATATATATATGTATACATCACTGTAAAAAAGTGAAGCATAAAAAATATCACTATAAAAGTTGTACCATTTCAGCCGTTGTTAGGCCTGTAATAAAAATATATTGCTGATCACACCAATATATTTTTATCACAGGCCTAACAACGGCTGAAACGACAGCACTTCTATAACAAGAGCTCATGGAAATAACTATTCCTTCTACATCTCCAATCACTCCCACCCTTACTTCTGTGGTTCCCAGTCCTGGGTCTGTGAAAGTCATTGACAGTCTTCCACACTATTCCATCTCAGACTGCGTCTTATACAAGCAAATGTTCCAGCCCCTTCTAAGTAGTTAGGATTGACATGCATAGTGCAAAATCATTTGCTGTCTCTTCTATCTGACTTTCTTTGATGTGGAATGATTACCTACACATAAGGACTTGAGAATAACCAGTAAGTTTTCAGCATCAAAAATTCCAATGTAGAATGTTAGAGCTGAAAAAATATTGTTAAACTTCTTTGTATTATCATGAAACTTGTGGTCTAGAGAAGCAAAGTAATTTATCTAAACAGATGTAACTTATTGTGATCAGCCCCCTGAATCTTGGTCTTCCTTTATGCTTCTTTCTCTTAGAGGCTGTTTCTCTATTGCCCTTCAGTATAAATTAAGAGTAAAATACTCTCTTTCTTGATATATCTGGCACATTTATGTATATAGTTCAAGTCACATGCCAATTTTCCTAAGAAATATTTTCTGTCTTCTCGAAGTAGGTTGAATATTTGCCTTCTCCTGCTGAAAATGCCTTTGTCCTTTACTAAAGTTTGTCCAGTTTATCATAATATATTGTAATTACTATAATTATGTGTTGATTTTCTCTCTTCTTCAAAATGCTATGAACAGCTCCAGGACTGAGGTTTCAAGAATTATTAGGACAGTTCGTAATACTCTGTCCTCGCCTTCCTAACACGTGGTAGGATTATACTTTTTTACCCGTTAATCGAATAGCCTTGTGATCTGGGCCACTTTTCTACCAAACCTTCAATACCCAGGGAGCAATGTGCCATATTCTTTTCCCCTGACTCATGGATTATGGTAAAATGAGTAAAAAATGGCAGTGAGATTTTCTAGATGACTATAGGAACACAAAACACTTCTGCTCATCCAAAATGGGTTATACAGTTTAAGAGAAACACAATTTTAAGCTACAAAGACTGGGTTCATTTTTTATTAACCACAGTAAAACCTAGTATATTCTGACCAATACATTGGTTCTGTCTTGTCCGTTCTTATATCCAAGTGCCTAAGGGATCGGTCCATAACAGGACTTTCTGAACTGATGTTAACTTGGTAATAATTCACTTATTTTACATGTTGTTCAGTGAACCATATGCATGGTATTTAATGAATAACAAGTTACATGTCATATAAATCAAATGTCTATATGTGATTTTCTTCATGCAATGACCAAGAAATTCAACTAAAATGTTCTTACACAGATTGAAGTAAGTCAGAAACAGAAAAACTGATATCCTATATTAACGCCATAATGTATATGGCATCTAGAAAGATGGTATTGATGAGCCTATAATGGAGATGCAGGGGCTTCCCTGGTATATATATTGACATCTATCAACAGAGAAATGTATTTCACATTTTTTAATTAGAAAGTTCAACACTAAAAAGTCTTCACACTTTATTATTAATTTAAAACAATGCAGTGAAATAATACTCAACACCATTTAGGTATTCCAAGTACAGTTACAATAATAATTTTGTAAAACTAAAAGTTACCAAAAAACACTATTATCATATTGCCAGATATAAAACAATACATGCCATATGATTAGTAAAAAAAAAAAAATCCAGACTTAAAAATATAAAGTATCATTTCAAATTACTGTAAAATTACTGAATATTAAACTCATCAGCTTACCATTTGTGGAAAAAAAGACATAATACTATGCTGCACAATAAAGTTTGATTAAAATGATAAATAGAAACTGAATCCATACAAATTATAGAAGAAAATGTATAGTTGAGTATTTACATAGTCTTCAAACAGGGAAGGAGTTTATAAACATGACTCCAAAAGAAGGAAGAGTTATGAATTTAGTTATATAAAAGTGTATGCCTCCTGCAAGGAGGATATATATAATCAAATTTCAAGAAAAAGGCAAGATACATATAAAAGATTGTTACCTTGAATGTATAAACATATTTTGCAATGTAATAAAAGCAGTGATAAAAAGCTCTTCATAAAACTGGATAAAGGACAGTAACTGAGAATTCATGAATGAAGAATTAGAAATGATGAATAAACCAATGTAAGAATGTTCTTCCACAGAGGGGTGTGAATTAAAATAGCAGAGAGATAATTGTTTTACATCTATCATGCCAGAGAAGAGTAAATAATTCCAAGAATCAGGTCATTTGATTTGTACTTACCTCAGTACATTTTTGGGGAAAGTGAGTTTTCTATTATGTATCAAAATACAAAGCTATAATATCATTAACCTAGAAATTCTAAAGATTTCAGAATGCACAATTTGTAAAAAATAAATTACTGCACATTGTTTGTGCGAACATGAGAATGATGGTTAATAATCACTGACCTCTTGTGATTTTCATAAGTTGACCCATTTAATTCTTACAGAGCCCTCTGAACAGGTATTATTATCTCTATTTTTTAAATGAGAAAATTGAGGGCCAGAGAAGTCACAAAACCTGTTTAAGTTTACACATTGTTTAAAATCACAAAAAACATATTAGACAAAGTCTTATTAACTTATTAACAGTGGTTTGGTTTATTGTGTGCCTGCAATACATAAAAAGGTATCCATGTAGTCATTAAAATGATATTATAGAATAGTTAATGACATGGAAAAATGTTCATGGTACACTGTCAAATGAAACAAGTTAGGTTCCCAATAGTATAAAGTTTATGATCCCATAAAAAAGAAACCAAAAATATGTCCATTTGGTTTAGGTGTTGTGACTACGGAATGGTTTTCGTTTTGGTCTTATGGCTTCTCTTTGTTTTAAACTTTTATACAGTGAATATTAGTATTTTACAATGAAAATTGTTTTTTAAAGTCAAGATATATTTTGATAATTTGTATACAGGAATCAGGGTGGGAGGATCTTCTAATTGTTGCTATATGTGTAACTTGATGCAAGAGATTAGAAACAAAGGGAGGGATTTCTCAAAGTCAAAGGTAGGCCATATTTATCACTTCAGGGTTCTGCTATAATTTTTTTTTTTTTCCTTAACCCCTGGCCTACAGATTTAATGGTGCTGAAAATAGACTTATTGATAGAGAAGGTGGAATTTTGACATCAATATCTTTTGGGCCTTTCTCCCTCACCCCATCTCTTGCACTAATCTCACTGCTTGTGCATGTCACACCATCATAAGTCTTCAGGGTTCCAAACATATGTCATAGATCAATTGTAAATGGAGGGTTGGTACTTAAGGAAATAATCTCAGATTAGCACCTACTAAATTCCAAACCATGTACTAAACGCTATGCACAGACACTCTTTGTTTCTCAGCGTGTTTAAGAATAGAGAAACAATAAAAGCCTATGGAAGTTTTTATAACAGTAAATTTGTGTAAAAATAAATGCAAACCTAGGAGAGGACTTTAGGAAGAGTGATTTCCAGTGACCTAGATGATCATTACTTATTTTAGAATGTAGAGTGGTATCTGTGGATTAGAGTGCTTTTATAAGACTCCCTGATTTAAGAGGGATCTTAACTAATTCCAAAATGTCCCACAGGTTTTGAACAGATGAAAGCAAGAGTCAAGGGTGGCCTAGTATAGTGGAAAGTGTGCCAGACTGAAAGGCAGAACATGAGAAAGCAAGTCCTTGTTTTGCTGCTGTCCAGAGGGAGAAACACAATCAAACAGATGATTTTATGGAGGTTCAGTTTTTTCCTTTATAAAATGCAAAAAAAATATCCTATTGACCCTACAAGGTTGTAGGAGAACAATGAAGGAATGAGAGATAGGATATAAAATGGCAAAAGCAGTTTGGGATCAAGTGATGTAGGCCACGATGTTTTGAAAATATGAATTACATTTAACCAGTAAAATGATGCTTTCAGGTAGAATTGTAAGGTCAGTCTTGCATGGGAAGGGTGGATGGCAAAACGGTTGATGACTTTGCCCATAGCTGTAGTTACTGAGCTATGGGCAAAGTACTGGGTTAGGTAATGGTGAGAAGGATCAAAGGTGGAGTAGACATTATTTCTGCTCTCAAGTACCTCCTAGTTTGTGGAATAAAGATAATTCAGGGTTTTACTGTTTTGTTTTTTTTTTTAATCTTTTAATTTTGTATTAGAGTATAGCTGCTTGTTCCTTGGAAGGAAAATTATGACAAAACCTAGATGAATTATGAAAAAGCAGAGACATCACTTTGCTGACAAAGGTCCATATAGTCAAAGCTATGGTTTTTCCCAGTAGTCATGTGTGGATATGAGAGTTAGACCATAAAGAAGGCTGAGCAGTTGAAGAATTGATTGTGGTGCTGGAGAAGATTCTTGTGAGACCCTTGGACAGCAAGGAGATCAAATCAGTCAATCCTAAAGGAAATCAATCTTGAATATTCATTGGAAGAACTGAAGCTGAAGCTCCGATGCTTTGGCCACCTGATATGAAGAGCAGACTCACTGGAAAAGACCTTGATGCTGGGAAAGATTGAGGGCAACAGAGGATTACATGGTTTGATGGCATCACCAACTCAGTGGTCATGAGTTTAAGCAAATTATGGGAGATAGTGAAGGATAGGGAAGCCTTGCATGCTGAAGTTCATGGGGTTGTAAGGAGACAGACATGATCTAGTAACTGAACAAACAAACACCTGATTAACTATATTGTGATAGATTCAGGTGAACAGCAAAGGGACTCAGCCATGCATATACATGTATCCATTCTCTTCCAAACCTCCCTCCCATCCAGACTGCCACATAACATTAAGTAGAGTTCTATGTGCTACACAGTAGGACCTTGTTGGTTATCCATTCTAAACATAGCAGTGTGTACATGTCCATCCCAAAGGATAATTAAGCTTAATGATTAAGTTTAGGGACTGTCCATGTTGCTGTAGATATATACCAAGGTAACTATTTCCCCTGCCCTCTGAGACATGAAGACATTTCCCCCTCCATCTGAATCTTGTTGTACAAGTAATACTTAACCAGACAGAAAAAGTAAAGAATAAACTTATCATATGAACAAGATAAGGCATGTGTTTTTGGGAGTCACATGGTCCATCAGAAATTACAAAGGGTTAGGTGCAGCTCACTTAGCCTGAGCAAAGTCTTTGCCCCACTGTACTTGTAGCAAGAGATAAGAAAAAGAATTAACCTTTTAGGATAGATTTCTAAAGGCCATAGGTGTTATTCACCACATGGCAAGTGCAGAAGGGACTGAGTTAACACCAGTATCAATAAAGACACAAGGGCTGCTAACAGCTGGGAACACTGACAAGACATCTCAAGATGATCTACTCCTGCTTAGCACTTGGCTCAAGGTGATTTACGGAGAAGGCAATGGCACCCCACTCCAGTACTCTTGCCTGGAAAATCCCATGGACGGAGGAGCCTGGTGGGCTGCAGTCCATGGGGTCGCGAAGAGTCGGACACGACTGAGTGACTTCCCTTTCACTTTTCACTTTCATGCATTGGAGAAGGAAATGGCAACCCACTCCAGTGTTCTTGCCTGGAGAATCCCAGGGATGGGGGAGCCTGGCAGGCTGCCGTCTATGGGGTCACACAGAGTCGGGCACGACTGAAGTGACTTAGCAGTAGCAGTAGCAAGGTGATTTATTCCTGGAGACCAACCCACACAGAAGCTCCTCCCTTGTGTCCATCAGAATTCAAAGACCACCTTCAACCTCCAATAAATCACACTTTGTTGGAAGTGTTAACTTATTTCTCTGCTTTTGATCTATAGGGAGGATGTTCCTGAGGGTAGAGATCCCTTCATCTCTCATCCTGTGGAGTAAAAAAGGAATTTAAAAGTCTCTTTCCTTCTCATAATATGTCGGTCTATAATCATGCTTTATTTCTACTCCTAGAATCTAACTCAGTATTTGGCACATTGCACAGTACCAATAGGGGCTTCCCAGGTGGGGCAGTAGTAAAGAATCCACCTGCCAACACAGGAGATGCAAGAGATGCAGGTTCAACCCCTGGGTCAGGAAGATCCTCTGGGTAGGAAATGGAAATCCACTCCAGTATTCTTGCCTGGGAAATTTCATGGAGACAGGAGCCTGGACGGCTACAGTCCATGGGGTCACAAAAAGTCAAGCACACTCATACACATGCAGGATACAGATAAATATTAAGGGGAAGAAGCAAATGGAAATATGTAGCCTCAAGATATGTATTAAATGACCAGAAGTGTCCTATTAACTGACTTGTCCTAGCTTCTGACCTAGTAGGGGAAAGCATGGCATATATGTAGTCAAAGAATACTTGAGGATGGTTTATGCTTAATATTGTGTTTAATTAGATTTAGATGAATATAGTATGTTCAAGTTGGGCAGATAAATGCAAATAAGTGCTAAAAGTGAGTAACTAAGGGTCTCCTCTGGTCTAGTGGCTGAGACTCCACGTTCCCAGTGCAGAGGGCCTGGGTTTGATCACTCCTTGGCCAGAGAACTAGATCCCACACGTTGCAACCAGTCGTTCACATGCCTCAACTAAAGACCCTGTATGACGAAACTCAAGATCAAAGGTCCTGCGTGCCGCAACTAAGACCTGGCACAGCCAAATAAATAAATAAAGGTTTTTTTTAAAAAAATGAGTAATTGAAATGAAAAATCAAAGCGAATTTTCAGCAAGTTCTAAGGGTATGTGAATAAAAGGGTTGTTGACTAAGCAGATGCAAATATGCCTCCAAACTTTGTGGAGAAAATGCTAGAAACATGCCATTCGACTCACCTGTGACTACTGTCAACACTGAATGTGAACATTGTGGAGTCAGTTTTTAATTCGGTTCTTTCCCTATGAGTAATATATCCTCCCTCTCGCTCTCATTTGTATCTTCACTGAAAGACTGAAGAACAAGGCATTATCCTTCCTACTACTTCGAAGAGAAAACTAAGGCACCAAGAGGTTCCTTTGCCTTGGGTGTTGAGGAGCCCAGCTCTTGGCCTCTGTTTCTTTTACTAACTGAGCCATCCTTTGATCTGCAGGCCTTGAGTCCCTATCCTAAGATGTGACTCCAGGCTTATTTTCATCTCCACTTTGTTC
Source organism: Bison bison bison (assembly GCF_000754665.1). Lineage (NCBI taxonomy): Eukaryota > Metazoa > Chordata > Mammalia > Artiodactyla > Bovidae > Bison > Bison bison. The sequence goes on from NW_011494896.1 coordinate 7,452,063, forward strand.
TGCCTCTAGCCGCTCTGCTTCACTCAGAAATCTATAGCTTTCATTAACAGGAGGAAACTACGTTAAGGGTGGCCTTTCAGTGGGCTTGACTCTTAAAAGTGCCATTTCTGTATTTGTCCTGGGGTTTGGGAAGGCTCAAAGGGAGCCCCTCCTCATTCCATTCTAAGGAAGTCTCAGAGTCAGCACTTCAGGACTCAATACAATATTTTAATGGAGAAGGGGCCCAGAGACCATTATCCAGAAGTTACTAAATGTCAGGACCATGGAGGCAGGCTTTATGGATTTCTTTAAAGAGCTTCATTAACTTGACTAATTGGAAAGTGGAGATTTGCAGACTTGTCAGCTCGTAGGGGTGAGAAGAAAAAGTCAATAGGGTGTGTGTGCAGGACACACGGGGCTGTGATAGGCCACGCACGATTCCCGCAGATGGACAGTATGTCTGCCTTTGGTCCATTGCAAACAGGGTGGTAACTGAGGCAGCAGCATGAGACAGGAAGAGCCAGAGACTTGGCTGACCTGAACTGGATAAGAATCCTGCCTCAACCAATTATTAACCTTGAGTGTATAAAACAACCATTGGAATTTTCTGAGCTTAATTTTTGCCTCTGTAAAATAGGAGGTATTCTACCTTAATTCTATCACAGCCCTGGTGATAATTCATACTAATGCACTCTGGGTGGATATAATGACCTAAAAAACACATTTACCTTTATTCCCTAAATGAAAATAAAACATGTCTTAAATATTAAATTATACAAACCCACAGAGAAAAAGGTAAAGGAGAAGAAATAAAAGCAATAATAGTTGGGAGCTGTGAAGTTGATGGACAGCTGTTAAGTGAGCATATGTAAGGAAGCTGAATTCTGAACTTGTAGTGAGAAAGACTTAAAAAAGTATTGATCATGTAATGCATATTAAACCCTCTTAAAGTAATAAATTTTTTAAAAAAAGGACAGGAATTGGGTTGTCATGTGGTTCTGGGAATGGGGATAAAAATGAGCAAAAATAAGGAGTGCTGGAAACTTTATATAAAAAGCATTCAAATTGCCATATAACGCCCCCTATTTTGTCTTCCAACTGTTAAAAGACTAAAAATGATAAAATAGAGATTTGTGATAAGTTATCAGTCATGGTTGTGGGGAAAGTACTTTACTGAAAATATGAGGGCTGAGTTTGTGTTTACCCACTGAACACTGAGACCCACAGTACTCTTCCCTCATATGAGCATTGCAGACAGGAATTTGGGAATTTCCTCTAAGGGGAAAGTGATTCACCCAAAAAGAAAGACATAAACTAAACAAACCAGGCAGATAATCCTACAATTACATGCACAGTTACAAGTCACAAACATTGGTTCTTCTAAACAGATTTTTATTTCCCAACTCTTAAATATAAGTAGACATCTAAAAGTCACAGACAACTAAAAATGCCTCCAATATGAAAGATATTTAACAAACCAACAGAAAGAAAAAGTAGCTCTGAGTAAGTTAAAATTATAAAAATTAAAAAATATTAGTTGACAATCTCAGAAGACTAAGAGTAAGATATTCTATTCAGAATAGAATATTATAGTAAGATATACTTAGAAAATAAAGCACTCTTGTAATGATAATTATTTTATGTTCATATATTCATATATAATTTTCCTTTATATAATAGCTTATAGATATAGATTTTTCATATGTGTATAGCAGCTGAAATCAAAATTTAATAAAATGCTTCATATATAATGTTGAAGAATTAGTGCTGAAAGTGAAATAAAAAATGTAAAGAGAAGGAAGATGAGACTGAACACATATGAAAATTAGAAGATACTTATGGGAAGTTCAGTATCAAAATAATAGAAGTTTTAAAACTAGCATAACCAAAAAAAAGTGAAGATTGAAAAATGGTGAAGGGAATTTTTATACTAGAGAAAATACTCACTTCTTGACTGAAGGGTTTTACTAAATGATGTGGCTCATGAGTAATTTAGGGACTTCAGACTGGACATGTGCTATCTAGTTGACCTTCTCTCATTTAGATTCCTAGCCTGGTCCATTTACGTATGTTTATTTGCCTCCTGAACTGAAGGCTTCATTAGACTTGCTCTGCCAGGGTTTGAATGCTATCCACCTGTGTTGTTATGCTCACTCCAGCACCTACAGTGTATTTTCAGTCAAGTTACTCAAACTCCCTTTGCCTCCGTTTCATGTGTGCATGTGAAGTCACTTCAGTCACGTCTGACTCTGTGAGACCCTATGGATGGTAGCCCACCAGGCTCCTCTGTCCATGGAGTTCTCTAGGTAAAAATACTAGAGTGGGTTCCATGCCCTCCTCCTAGGGATCTTCCTGACCCAGGGATCAGATCCATGTCTCATGTCTCCTGCCTTGACATGTGGGTTCTTTACCACTAGCACCACCTGGGGAGTCTTTGCCTAAGTTACTTTCTCTAAAAAATAAAAGTATAGATAGTACTTACCTCAAAGGGATCTAAGAAGATGAAATTATTTATTTCTGGCAAAATATTTGGAATTCTCCCCAATCCTGAGTGTTCATTGGAAGGACTGATGCTGAGGCTGAAACTCCAGTACTTTGGCCACCTCATGTGAAGTGTTGACTCATTGGAAAAGAACCTGATGCTTCGAGGGATTGGGGGCAGGAGGAGAAGGGGCCGACAGAGGATGAGATGGCTGGATGGCATCACCGACTCGATGCATATGAGTCTGAGTGAACTCCGGGAGTTGGTGATGGACAGGGAGGCCTGGCGTGCTGCGATTCATGGGGTTGCAGAGTTGGACATGACTGAGCAACTGAACTGAACTGAACTGGCAAATAGTAAGTTCTCCATTTGATCATCAACATCCTTCAAGATCTAGTTAGAATGTGGGTCATCTAAGCAAAACCTTTCCTCACTATCCACATCCCTACATAGTTCATTCTCATTTGCCCAACATTGTAACTAGTAAAAATCTTGACAAGCCTTAAAAATCTAGTATATGTCACTCTCCTCCATCAAATCACGATCTCATGGGTGACAAGGGCTATGTTTTATTCATCTCTGCATTCCCAGAGTCTGACAATATGAGCATTATACAAAAGGAAACTCACACTTAATGGATCTTTTATTCACTTGTTTTTATCTGGCATTTGTTACTGAACACGATACACATTAGGACATGAGTATGCCTTGAGACCAAATGGCAGAGGACAACAATCCATCAATGCATACCATTATTTATGTTAATGACATAAATATTTTATCCCCATGCTCATCTACTATTTTTATCTCCCAAAGATATTTTTTCAGGGCAAGAATTAATGCCAAGCTATATTTTTCACACTCTTGAAAGGATCTGCAGTGTATTCTACAAATGTATCTTCATGTCTCTAGCCTCTCTCACAGGGTCTGGCATATTAAAGGCACCTTCTGGAAGTTGTTAAAAAGTGAATAACTGAATAGATAAATGTTTGAATGGATACCATTGTCCATCTTGAAGTGGACTCCTGTTAAGACAGCAAGGACTCAAATCTCTAGTGAAGAACTCTGGAGCCATTCTTAATCCCACTCTCTCCCATAACCACATCATAGTATCTAAGGTCATTGCACTTCCAGAGCTACAAAAGTGAATGGTAGTGTCTCCTTCACCCTGTTAGGTTCTCACATAAAACCAGGGGAGGAAGTAAAGGTCTTGGAAAACTTTTAAAATAACTTTTAGGAAAGACGCAGCTGCTCATTGGAGAGCCTGGTAATAGGTCTTCAATTCAGTTCAGTCGCTCAGTTGTGTCTGAGCCCCATGGACTGCAGCATGTCCGGCTTTCCTGTCCATCAGCAGCTCTGAGTTTAAGCTGCTCAAACTCACGTCCATTGAGTCAGTGATGTCATCCAACCATCTCATCCTCTGTTATCCCCTTCTCCTCCTGCCTTCAATCTTTCCCAGAATCAGAGTCTTTTCCAATGAGTCAGTTCTTCACATCAGGTTGACAAAATACTGGAGTTTCATCTTCAGCATGAGTCCTTCCAGTGAATATTCAGGACTGATTTCCTTTAGGATGGACTGGTTGGATCTCCTTGCAGTCCAAGGGACTCTCATTCTCCAACACCACAGTTCAAAAGCATCAGTTCTTCGGCACTCAGCTTTCTTTATAGTCCAACTCTCACATCCATACATGACTACTGGAAAAACCATAGCTTTGACTATACAGACCTTTGTCAGCAAAGTAATGTCTCTGCTTTTTAATAGTTTAAATAGCTTTTAATAGTTTTAATAGTTCTTACTGAATGTGAAAAATAGTAACCGTTTACTTCCCTAATGAAGATATGAAAAGGACACATAGGAGCTATACACGTGGTGGTAGAGAGGCAGAAATTCAAAATGGTTTTTTGGATACCTAATCAGAAAGGCTTCTATAGAACCAATGCATTTGAATGCAGTTAGCAATTACTCTTAAGTATTAATCAATTTAGGGCTTCCCTGGTGGCTTAGAGGGTAAAGTGTCTGCCCACAATGCCAGAGACCCGGGTTCAATCCCTGAGTTGGGAAGATCCCCTGCAGAAGGAAATGGCACCCCACTCCAGTACTCTTTCCTGGAAAATCCCATGGATGGAGGAGCCTGGGAGGCTGCAGTCCATGGAGTTGCAAAGAGTCAGACACGACTGAGCGACTTCACTTCACTATTAATCAATTTGATACTCAAATTAACCATGAGAGTTGGAAAAGTATTAACCTAAATTATCTGACGAGGTAAACGAGGGTTTAGGATTTTTAAGTCCCAAAGTTTAATACATATTATACAGATTTCTTTGAAAAATGTATATGCATCTCAAATTAAGTAAGGTTGATCGACTACCTTTCATTTACTGCCCTCATATTAATGCCAAATGTTTCATGTACTGTGTATATAAGGTAAAACATTCTGAATATAAATTCCAAGGATCTGGGCCTTCACAATTATATCTAATTCCTATAATCATAACTTTAAAATTCTGTGATATGTCATACAAGGTGTAATTTCCGATTCTCAGGTTATCACTGTGGCTTTTCAGCTGTAGGCCGTGGGATAACCTTCCTGAGCAACTCTGCTGTGAACGTTGACATTAACCTTCATCAATTCCTCTTTCAAAAACAGATGGCTTTTCATTTCACATACCTCTTTCTTATTGTGAATAACCTTTATTGGTGCTTAGCTTAGACCCTTTGGGAATTCATTTTTTAAGATGTTAGTTTATTGCAACCTGGGAGAAACAAGGAAATATCCCCGACAGAGATGTCTGACACATGAGCGGGAGCAGAGAAAAAAACCACCATTTCCTTCTTTAGAGACTGGTGGCTACTTATATTACTACCATCAGAGCACAGTTCCCACATCCGAGGATATCCCATGGTGTAATATGGTCAATAAATTTGTAAAGTGTCATATTAAAGTGTCAAACAGCACCCTATATTTTTCTGTAATCATTCCCATCTTTCTTGTAAATGTGTTTTCAACATATGTTGTACTCCTCGATAACAAAGACCATGACTGCTTTGCTCACCACTGTCTGTCCCTGTGAATATCAGATACCGATATGTAGCCAAACCCAATACATTCAAAGGAACCAGGTGACCATGTCTCTATCCTCCATGGGATAGTCAAAATTCACCTTTAATTGTAAAGGGCATTGGCAGTCCCCCAACCTAGAAACCTTCACCTTCAGTGGATTTTCATCCTATTCTGCATGCCTCTCTCCCTGCAAGATTTTCAACTTAAAAGTTCAAGCACACAAAAAACTTGAAATAATTTTACAGAGAACCCTTATATAACTACCATCCCTATATATGCTACAAATAACATTTTACTATACTTGCTTTATTAAACATCTAGCCATCTTTCCACCCACCCATCATTCCATGGTGTTTTTTTTTTTCTTTTGTATTTCAAAATAAGTTGTAGACTTACATGTCTTCTGCATTTTCTGAGCATGCATATCAATAAGAGTGCTGTGTTTGTTCATGAATTTTTTTTACCTTTGCTAAATTTTGTGTATTTGGAATAAACAAATATTAAGCATACATGGTGGACTGAAAGGAGATCAAACCAGTCAATCCTAGGGGAGATCAACCCTGAATATTTATTGGAAAGACTGAGGCTGAAGCGGAAGTTCCAATACTTTGGCCACCTGCTACAAAGAGCTGACTCATTGGAAAAGATCTTGATGCTGGGAAAGATTGAAGTCAGGAAGAGAAGAGGATGACAGAGGACAAGATGGCTGGATGACAGCACTGACTCAATGGACATGAGTTTGAGCAAACTCCAGGAGACGGTGAACAACAGGGAAGGCTGGCATGCTGCAGTCCATGGGGTCGCAAAAGGTTGGACATGACTGAGCGACTGAACAGCAACAACAACAACAGAACACGCATTCAGTGAGTTAGACACTCATATTCCTATGTAACCCAATCCTCAATCAAAGCGCATCACTTTAAAGATTCTCCTTATTCCTCTTCACCAAAGTTCATACCCTTCACTCAAATAGACCTAACTATGTTTCTGACTTTTTTTCCTGTTTGTTGTTTTTCTCTTTTCATTTATTTGTTTTGGTTTGGGTTTGCCTGTTCTAGCACCTAATGTGTATTCTTTTGTTTATGGCAGTTTGGTTTTATTAGTGTAATGTTTTTAAGAATCATTCATATCTTGTTTCCTTTCTAGAACTGAAACAAATGCTTTATAGGAGTTTCTCATCGAGAATATATTCTGACCCCATCTAACCCTGAGGATTCAGACCCTTTCCACTTCCCAATGGCCCACTGTTTCAGCCACATTTTCTTCTAACAATCCCGGAAGCACAGCTCCCTCTTTCACAGATTGCTTTTGCTTTAACTTGTTGTCCTCTCTACCCAGAGCAAATGTCACGTGTCCCTACATCTGAGTCCTTCCTTTGTGGCTTTTGGGCCTCAGTCCATATATCATCTCAGAGGTCTCTCTCCAACCACCTTATCTGAAGTAGCCCTCTTGTCCCTGATAACTTACTGTCACAGCATTTTATTTATTAGCTCTTATCACAGGCTACCACGCTCTTGTTTCTTGGCTTTTTTATCTTTTAGTACTCCTATGAGAATGTAAGATATGTAAGCCTAGGTTCTAATTGTGTCTTTTCTGTTAACCTTGGTATCTTCAGAATAAGCACAACTGGGGGCATGCAGTAAGTATTTTATCAGAATTTGCTATCGAGATACATCTAACTTTGGACTTTTGTTGCCATATAGTATAGCTTAACAACATTAATACTCCTTGAAATTACTGTTTTATACAACAAAAATTGGTTTTGATTACTGTTAAAATGCAAGTTGGTTTTTTAGTCGCTGAGTTGTGTCCAACTCTTTTGTGACCCCATGGACTATAGCCTGCCAGACCCCTCTGTCCATGGGATTTTTTAGGTGAGATTACTGCAATGAGTTGTCCTCACCTTTTGCAAGGGGTCTTCCTGACCCAGGAATTGAACTCTCATCTCCTGCTTGGCAGGCAAATTATTTCCTGCTGAGCCACCTGGGAAGCACCAAAATGCAAATACCTGTAGAAAAAAAATTGCTTAAACTTTCTCAGTCACTTATATTTAGTGTGAATGTTTTCTTTCTTTTTTTTTAAGTATATATTGGTAAATAGCAACATTTATTGTGTTATTGCCTGATGGTCTTTCTGAAGCACTTTGACATATAATGTCTCATTTGATCCTAAAGCCTGGAGAATTATATATTATTGTTACAAATATTTTGCAGAAAGGGATAAATAGAGGTTCAAAAGAGAAAGGACTTATCCAAAATCACACGTCTGGTAATAAGTTCAACCATGTTTCCCATTTACAATTCTAGTTTTCTTTCCACTATTTTATGCAGAAAAACATTAGGACCCTCAGCAAAAGAGTGAAAAACACCACCAGCTGCAGAGATGGAGAAATGAGCTTTACAAATATCAAGTTAATCTATTCAGTAACTCTGTTTGAGAAAAATCACTGTCCCCAGTTTTTCAGTCTTACTGAGGTACAATTGACAAATAAAAGATGTATATATGTAAGATATGCAACATGATGTTTTGATGTAAGTATGATGTTCAAGCTGGTTTTAGAAAAGGCAGAGGAACCAGAGATCAAATTGCCAACATCTGCTGGATCATCAAAAAAGCAAAAGAGTTCCAGAAAAACATCTATTTCTGCTTTACTGACTATGCCAAAGCCTTTGACTGTGTGGATCACAATAAACTGTGGGATATTCTGAAAGAGATGGGAATACCAGACCACCTGACCTGCCTCTTGAGAAATCTGTATGCAGGTCAACAAGTAACAGTTAGAACTGGACATGAAACAACAGGCTGGTTCCAAATAGGAAAAGGAGTACGTCAAGGCTGTATATTGTCACGCTGTTTATTTAACTTATATGCAGAGTACATCATGAGAAATGCTGGACTGGAAAAAACACAAGCTGGAATCAAGATTGCCGGGAGAAATATCAATAACCTCAGATATGCAGATGACACCACCCTTATGGCAGAAAGTGAAGAGGAACTCAAAAGCCTCTTGATGAAAGT
>NW_011494896.1:7460703-7466693 GCF_000754665.1 Bison bison bison
TAAGGCTCAACATTCAGAAAACTAAGATCATGGCATCCGGTCCCATCACTTCATGGGAAATAGATGGGGAAACAGTGGAAACAGAGTCAGACTTTATTTTGGGGGGGCTCCAAAATCACTGCAGATGGTGACTGCAGCCATGAAATTAAAAGACGCTTACTCCTTGAAAGGAAAGTTATGACCAACCTAGATAGCATATTCAAAAGCCAAGACATTACTTTGCCAACAAAAGTCTGTCTAGTCAAGGCTATGGTTTTTCCTGTGGTCATGTATGGATGTGAGAGTTGACTGTGAAGGAAGCCAAGCACCGAAGAATTGATGCTTTTGAACTGTGGTTTTGGAGAAGACTCTTGAGAGTCCCTTGGACTGCAAGGAGATCCAACCAGTCCATTCTGAAGATCAGCCCTGGGATTTCTTTGGAGGGAATGATGCTGAAGTTGAAACTGCAGTACTTTGGCCATCTCATATGAAGAGTTGACTCATTGGAAAATACCCTGATGCTGGGAGGGATTGGGTGCAGGAGGAGAACGGAACGACAGAGGATGAGATGGCTGGATGGCATCACTGACTCGATGGACATGAGTCTGAGTGAACTCCGGGAGTTGGTGATGGACAGGGAGGGCTGGTGTGCTGGGATTCATGGGGTTGCAAAGAGTTGGACATGACTGAGCGACTGAACTGAACTGAACTGAACTGTTACATTGTGCAATGATTACATAATCAAGCTAATTAACATATCTATCACCTCACATAGTTACATTCTTTCTGGTGGTAGTGATGGTGAGAACATTTTGAATCTTCTTTCTTAGCCAGTTTCAAGGATATCAGTTCAGTTCAGTTCAGTCGCTCAAATCAGATCAGATTAGATCAGTCTCTCAGTCATGTCTGACTCTTTGCGACCCCATGAATCGCTCAGTCGTGTCCAACTCTTTGCAACCCTTGAATTGCAGCACGCCAGGCCTCCCTGTCCATCACCAACTCCCGGAGTTCACTCAGACTCACGTCCATCGAGTCAGTGATGCCATATAGCCATCTCATCCTCTGTCGTCCCCTTCTCCTCCTGCCCCCAATCCCTCCCAGCATCAGAGTCTTTTCCAATGTGAAAAAAGTGAACTCTTCGCATGAGGTGGCCAGAGTACTGGAGTTTCAGCTTTAGCATCATTCCTTCCAAAGAACACCAAGGACTGATCACCTTTAGAATGGACTGATTGGATCTCCTTGCAGTCCAAGGGACTCTCAAGAATATAATACAGTATTATTAACTTTAGTCACTAGGCTATCCATTAGATCTCCACAGCTTTTACATTCTGAATAACTAGAATTTTGTAAACTTTTGACCAACATCTCCCCAATTTTTCCAGCTTCTCACCCCATTCTACTCTTACTCTTTGCTTTTAGGAGTTCAACTGTTGATTTACAAATAAGTGAGATTATGCAATATTATTTTCCATGCCTAGCTTATTTCAGTCAATAGCATCCTCCAGATTCATCCATGTTGTAACAAACGGCAGAATTTCCTTCTTCTATGGCTGAATAATATTTCATTGTATGTGTATCTCACATTTTCTTTTTCCACTGATGGAGGTTTGTTGCTGGAGAACTATGATCCTGAGAGACCTTTTTGCATATTTGTTAGATTGATATTTAATAATACATGCAGTGATAATCAAAGCTCTATCTGGCTTCCCTGATAGCTCAGTTGATAAAGAATCCACCTGCAATGCAGGAGACCCTGGTTCAATTCATGGGTTGGAAAAATCCCCTGGAGAAGGGATAAGCTACCCAGTCCAATATTCTTGGGCTTCCCTTGTGGCTCAGCTGGTAAAGATATGGCTGCAATGTGGGAGACTTGGGTTCGATCCCTGGGTTGGGAAGATCCACTGGAGAAGGGAAAGGCTACCCACTCCAGTATTCTGGTCTGGAGAATTCCATGGGCTGTATAGTCCATGGGGTCACAAAGAGTCAGACACGACTGAGCGACTTTCACTTTCACTATTCCATCTTATAGTTCCCTGAGTGTATTTTCAAAACTGGGAGATCTTTAGTATGCTCCTAGAAAGAGAGAGAAAGAAGACTTTTCTTTTTAAACACTGTGTGACCACTGTATGCTTTAGACTCTGGAGAAAAATTGGTTAAGATGAAACTTCTCTGAATTTCCAAAACCGATTCTTTTTGCATATGTAGTTAAAGAAAACTGGTTTGATAAAATAATTTTTTTCAGAATACTGAGTCTCAGAAAATAATAATTTAAAAAAATTATAGGAGAAAGCTTGAATTTAGCTAAGTAAATTTAGCTAAGTAAATTTAACTATTGTTTTTGATTTTGCATTTGCCAATTGAATAGCCATGACACATATGGTCATGATTCCCTGTCTTTCCATTTTCCTATTGTTTGTTGTTAAAAACTGGGATCTTTGTTGGAAAAAAGTTGAGAAGATTGTTGGACTTCTCACTTGTTTTTGTCCTGCAGGAATTATATTTTGCTCTTTGTGTATATGCTTGCATTTGTCTTGTGTGTAAGTGTGCTGGGTATAGGAAACTCAGATTTATTTCCTAAACGTAGCCCTTGAGGTGCACTCTCCAGATTGGACCACTTACAGTTATATTATTACTGAGTTAACTTGTAAATGAATTCTATTTAATTGAATTAAAAGTAAGCACTTACAGATTAAATGTTTCTAATATTTAGAACATTGGCCAAAATGAATTTCAGGTACTTATGATCTGGAAAATATTCAGTACTGAATTAATATCTGGTATTGAAGCTGACTAAAGCTTGTTGGATTGATAAGTATAATATATCTGTTATATCTAGGTTTATTAGAAATCAAGTAAAATCTTATATCTGTTGCAAATTTGTCAGCAAGGAAAATAACTTGATATGTTGAAACTTTTAAGTCTATCTAAAGTAGCCCCTCCAGATTTTGGTAGCTTGAAACTGAGTGAAGGTAAATGGCAAGAATTCATTGACTGTCTGGGTCATTTCAAATAGGATGAAATATTGGAACATTGAATACTGGGAAGATCTAAGTTTACCTGCATTTGCCTTTTTAGGACAGGAAAACTAAAGCATAAGTTTCCAATGAGGAATGTGGGAATGACAGATCACAATTACTTGCCCCTTGGTTTTCAATAAAAATTAATGTTTTTAAGAATTGAGGATATTAATATAATCATAAAATGCAAAGTGTAATAGGAAATTATGATATATGTTTTGTGTAAAACAATGAGTTTGTTTGCATGGTCATCCTGAAATTAAACTTGGATAAATGCATTTTATTGTTAAAAGTAGGCTGGTGCTAGACTAGGTTTGGTTCCCTTCAGCTAAGGAAGCAAGTTTACTTAGAATGCTGCTTTTGATAACAGGTTATATGAACTTCCTTGCCTTTAAGTGATCTGTATTTGCTTTTGAGATCTCTTCTCTCTTTGGATAAGAGATACATATATATCTCTTTCAGTGACCCATAATCTTATTTGACCAAAAATTTTGAAACTTTTTGAAAAACTTCCCAAATATCAAATTTTATTTAAAGTTCTTTTGCCTTCCAGCTATCTTTGGGCAATGGCACCCCACTCCAGTACTCTTGCCTGGAAAATCCCATGGATGGAGGAGCCTGATAGGCTGTAGTCCATGAGGTCGCTAGGAGTTGGATAGGACTGAGCAACTTCACTTTCACTTTTCACTTTTATGCATTGGAGAAGGAAATGGCAACCCACTCCAGTGTTCTTGCCTGGAGAATCCCAGGGATAGGGGAGCCTGGTGGGCTGCCGTCTATGGGGTCACACAGCGTCAGACACGACGAAGTGACTTAGCAGTAGCAGTATCTTTGGGGCACTTTAGAGGGCCCCTGAGTAATCTCAGAGAGGAATATTTAACCAGTATTATTTGGTATGTTGAATTACATGACAGGCATTGTTCAATGAGTAATAAACCTTTTCAGGTTATATTATATGGAAAAATGCTACTAGTATAGATATTCTAGATTAAAATGTAGGTATGTCCTGGTATAATATATCAGTCATAATTCTGATTATACGACCACAAATTGATTAAGCTTCTTTGTCAACAATTGTGATCAAATCTTTAACAATGACTTTTTAAGTCTTTGATAGACATTTAAGCTGATATTTTTATTAAAGTGCTTTACCTTCAAGAAGATTCATAAGAAAGACCTTTTGACAAGTACAGGTCTGTAATACATCTCAGATTATTGCATTAAACTGGGTAAGAAATTTAAAATCTTATGGAGAAACTGATGGCTTCATAGAGTTATTAAAATAATTGGTTACTGAGTAAACTGGTGAATATGATTACAATGTTTATGGGTTTTATATGGAATTTTACTGTGTTTTCCACATTTAGGGAAGCCTTTCCCTTCAAGTTAGTCATGGCTTATAGAAATCTGGTAAATTTACCTCTATGAATAAAATTAAACTGTTTTTCTTTTTTCCCTGACTGGTCCCTCTAGAAACTTGAGGCTCTCAGGTAGAGTTATCAGGTGAATGGGAAAGAATGTCTCCTGGCATGTACAGGAATCTTGATATTTTGGGGACCAAGAATTCCACTGAGGCAGAGTCCGACGGCAGGCCTTTGGTGTGGAATTCCTGGCCCTGAGAAACCTTTTGGGAATTCATTCTGTTACTCCTGAGGAGCTCCACCAAAACCAGTTTGGAGGAGCCTGTGTAGTTGACTGATCAGATTTATTTTACAAATAAATTAGTCTTGATATGGTGTGTTGGGCGTGGGGGGCAGAAGACTGCTTGCTTGAAGTCCACTGCTAAAATCACATGTATAATGCTTGTGTAAAGATTGGGTATAAGTGACAAAATGTATGAACTATACAGTGTTTCCCACTAGCATACTTCTGAGCATGTTCCCAATATCTGATCAGTTTTCCCCCAACATAAATATCTAGGCGCATATAAAGGAGGCTTAGCACCTAGGAACATGATCTAGACTCACAAAAGCAGCTAAATCACCTTGGCATCAAGGGACATGCTTTGGTTTATTGAAGTATTTACAATTAAAAAGGGAAATGATGAAAAAGTCTGCACTTATTTGAGAGTGTGAGGAAGTCATTCTCGCTGATACATAATTTCAATTAAACTTCACAGACCAGAGTGACCAGTATTGTGGGCTTTCAGACATGCATTATACATCTGCCTTGGCCATGGAGGAGAGAAATATATTTGAGTCAGAAATGGAGTCTCCTTGGTTCAGACATCCAAGGTAAAATGAGGCAGCGATTTTGGATGTGATTTCAGACACATTTCTGTATTTCTGAGCACTTGGGTTTTTGGAGCCATTTCATACCTGGGCAGGATGCCACTAGCCATTCATTCTCAAAGCAGTGTCTGCTGGGAGATGGTTTTTACAGCCTTATGACCTCATGGTCTCCTCTGTTAACTGTGAAACTTTAGGCAATAAGATTGCTTTAGATCAGATGTTAACAGATAAAAGGAGACACATAGTGCCCGATGGGCTTCCCTGATGGCTCCGTGGGTAAAGAATCCGCCTGCAATGCAGGAGACATGTGGGTTTGATCCCTGGGTTGGGAAGATCCCTGGAGGAGCAAACAACAACCCACTCCAGTATTCTTGCCTGAAAAACCCCACAGATAGAGTGGCCTGGTGGGCTACAATCCAAAGGGTCGCAAAGAGCCAGACGCGACTAAGCACAAGCATAGTGTGGTGGCCAGTAGCTTCTGCTATGTGTGTTTTAATACCACTGCTGCTGCTGCTGCTGCTAAGTCGCTTCAGTCGTGTCCGACCCTGTGTGACCCCATAGACGGCAGCCCACTAGGCTCCCCTGTCCCTGGGATTCTCCAGGCAAGAACACTGGAGTGGGTTGCCATTTCCTTCTCCAATGCATAAAAGTGAAAAGTGAAAGTGAAGTCGCTCAGTTGTATCCAACTCTTCGTGACCCCATGGACTACAGCCTACCAGGCTCCTCCGCCCATAGGATTTTCCAGGCAAGAGTACTGGAGTGT
>NW_011494896.1:7466793-7497376 GCF_000754665.1 Bison bison bison
GGATTTTCCAGGCAAGAGTACTGGAGTGTGTTGCCTAAAACCTGCTTACATAAAATTAGACAGCTGGATACCTGGCAATAAGTCTCCACCAAAGTGCTAAGTCCAGACTGGATTTCAGGCTTATTCTTCTGAATTCCTTCTTATATAAGATTTGGATCTAGGGCATGAAATGCAGAAATATTTCCAACTCGATATCCAGTCCCCAAATCAAGGTTAGGATCATACCCCGTTTCAGCAAGAAAGAGCCTGAGCAGTTGTCATTCTATTTCCTGAAAGACTTGGGGAAGGTGAAACAGGATTGGAGGTTGAAGCTACAACCTACAACCAAGTTCCTGTGCTGAAATTGTCTTTAACTTCTCTATCCTAAGGGCTTCCCTGGTAACTCCAATGGTAAAGAATCTGCCTGCAATGCGGGAGATCTGTGTTCGATCCCTGGTTTGGGAAGATCCCCTGTAGGAGCAAACAACAACCCACTCCAGTATTCTTGCCTGAAAAACCCCACAGATAGAGTGGCCTGGTGGGCTACAATCCAAAGGGTCGCAAAGAGCCAGACGCGACTAAGCACAAGCATAGTGTGGTGGCCAGTAGCTTCTGCTATGTGTGTTTTAATACCACTGCTGCTGCTGCTGCTGCTAAGTCGCTTCAGTTGTGTCCGACCCTGTGTGACCCCATAGACGGCAGCCCACTAGGCTCCCCTGTCCCTGGGATTCTCCAGGCAAGAACACTGGAGTGGGTTGCCATTTCCTTCTCCAATGCATAAAAGTGAAAAGTGAAAGTGAAGTCGCTCAGTTGTATCCAACTCTTCGTGACCCCATGGACTACAGCCTACCAGGCTCCTCCGCCCATAGGATTTTCCAGGCAAGAGTACTGGAGTGTGTTGCCTAAAACCTGCTTACATAAAATTAGACAGCTGGATACCTGGCAATAAGTCTCCACCAAAGTGCTAAGTCCAGACTGGATTTCAGGCTTATTCTTCTGAATTCCTTCTTATATAAGATTTGGATCTAGGGCATGAAATGCAGAAATATTTCCAACTCGATATCCAGTCCCCAAATCAAGGTTAGGATCATACCCCGTTTCAGCAAGAAAGAGCCTGAGCAGTTGTCATTCTATTTCCTGAAAGACTTGGGGAAGGTGAAACAGGATTGGAGGTTGAAGCTACAACCTACAACCAAGTTCCTGTGCTGAAATTGTCTTTAACTTCTCTATCCTAAGGGCTTCCCTGGTAACTCCAATGGTAAAGAATCTGCCTGCAATGCGGGAGATCTGTGTTCGATCCCTGGTTTGGGAAGATCCCCTGGAGGAGGGCATGGCAACTCACTCCTAGAGACTGAGGAGTTTCAAGAAAAGGGAGAGGGTATTGTAACAGGGGCCAGGCCCGTGCAGAAATTGACTCAGGACGGTTAGCGCAGGATTGTTAGCAGGAGACTCGGAGCTCGGAGGTTAGAGGTCCAGCCCCACCAATGGTCAGCCGGGTGGGAGTGGTCCTGGGGTGCAGAGTGCAGTGAGAGAGTTTGTGGCCTTTTTCCTGGAGCCCTCTAGGCCCTCTGGCCTCAGGCTGGCAGGGGAATCGGTGAGGAGGCCGCAGAGAGGGGCAGAGGGCTGTGTCCTGCAGAGCTCCACCTAGAGCTCTCGTCATGGCCACGGGGCCCCAGCATTAAAGCACAGCGACCTTTCCCCCTTCTCCACTTCCACGACCTAATGGCAGCTGCGTCTCCATGGGTCGAAGTCCACAGAGCCCTTGGCAACTAGAGTATATGGACACTGCCATTAAGGTAACAGTTTCAACCAACTCAGTCTCTCTGTTCAAGTTTCAAAAATTGGTACAGCTTAGATCAGTTGTGTACCTCTGAAAAAGTGAATGTTGCTCAGTCGTGTCTGACTCTCTGTGACCCCATGGACTATACAGTCCATGGAATTCTCCAGGCCAGAATACTGGAGTGGGTAGCCTTTCCCTTCTCCAGGGGATCTTCCCAGGGACCGAAACCCAGGTCTCCCACATTTCAGGCAGATTCTTTACCATCTGAGCCACAAGGGAAGCCCATCTAAGAGGTGGCTAGAATTCAGGGTTAGGTTGCAAGGACGTTGCACAGCATTATTTCAGGTCCATCTCTCTGGCTGGGGCTATTCCCAAGGAAGAGCAGTTGTTGCGAGCTGGGTATTAACCTGATTTACATTCGCTCCTATTGATCAAGTTAATTCTCTCCAGTTTAAATAAACCGTCTGAGAGCTGGCTGCATCCCGGTCTCCTGACTCCCTCAGTGATGATGGCTGGGCAGGGTCTGGAGCCCTGGGCACCACCAGCTAAGATCTGCCTCCTCAGCCAGGCCTCAGCACTGGAGAGAAGACCCAGCCTGCGTGCTGTACGATCACTCCCAGGCAGGGTAACCAGCCTGCACAGAGTTCCCTTCCCCTTAGCCAGGGCCTGGACCTCAGACAAGTAAGACTGTTTCTATATCTTGGTTATTATAAATAGTGCTACAGTGAACATGGAAGTGTGGATATCTCATCAAGATACTGATTTTATTTCCTTTGGACTTACACCAAAGTGGGATTGTTAGATCACATGTAGTTCTATTCTTGATTTTTTGAGGAACTTCCATACTGTTTCCCATAATGACTTTACCAAAAGAGCACAAGGGTTTCCTTTTTTTTAGCCACAACCTCACCAAGTCTTGCTATCTTTTGTTTTTTAGATAACAGCTGTCCTAACATGTGTAAAGTACTAACTCACTGTGGTTTTGACTTTCATTTCTCTGATGATGAGTAATATTGAACAGCTTT
The DNA here is from genome assembly GCF_000754665.1 of Bison bison bison. NCBI lineage: Eukaryota > Metazoa > Chordata > Mammalia > Artiodactyla > Bovidae > Bison > Bison bison. The sequence goes on from NW_011494896.1 coordinate 7,469,578, forward strand.
TCCTATGACTGTTGGCCATTTGTGTATCTTATTTTGAGAAATGTCTGTTCACGTCCTTTGCCCATTTTGTGAATCAGGTTATTTGGAGTGTTTTTGCTATTGAGTATTTGAGTTCCTTGTGTATTTTGAGTATTGCCTCCTTATCAGATACATGGTTTGCAAATGTTCTCGTTCTTTCTGTAGATGGTCCCTTCGCTCTGTTGATTGCTTCCTTGTAAGTAAGCATTCATGGCAAACCCTGCAGTATTGTGAATTTAACATTTGAAATCAGGCTTATATGATGTACTTTCCATGAATAAAACCATACATTCAGGTGTATGAATCAGTATCACAGAAGGGGAAGAAATATTCCAAGAGAATTCTCCTTTGGCCATTCTTAGATATTCTGATAGACTTACAGTGTTCAGTGTTATCTGTGTGGATATTAGCTGGCTGACAGACCAGAGATTGTGTTTGATCTTGGGATTACAAAGATGAGAAAACACACAGTTCCTGTCCCTGTTAAATTTACATCTAAAAATAAAACAAAAGCATATATAAATTATGCCCTATAAAAGATACATGGTACGGATGTACACTCTGTAAAAGAAAACACCAGAACTCTAATTTACATAAGTGGGTCAGAGTTATTCTGGTTTAAAGTGACATTAGAGTTCAGATGTAAAAGCTGTGTTTAAGTTAGCCATACAGAGACTGGAGCAAAAGTGTTCTAGGCAAAGAAAATCATGTAAACAAAGGCCCTAAAAAGACAAGGATGGGATAGTTACCCACTCCAGTATTCTTTCCTGGAGAATCTCATGGACAGAGGAGCCTGGTGGGCTGCAGTCCATGGGGTTGCACAGAGTCCGACTCGACTGAGCGACTTCACTTTCACTTTTCACTTTCATCCATTGGAGAAGGAAATGGCAACCCACTCCAGTTTTTTTGCCTGGAGAATCCTAGGGACCGGGGAGCCTGGTGGGCTGCCATCTATGGGGTTGCACAGAGTCGGACACGACTGAAGCGACTGAGCAGCAGCAGCAGCAGCAAGCGCTTCATTTCCTTATTTGTAAAAATCAAATGACATCTGTGTTTATTTCATTGCATTGTTAAAAACAAAATAATATAGGAAATGTTTATAGAATTATGCTTACCACATAATCATAATTATTTTAGATATTTTATAATAATAGAATATTATTTTATGTTTATTGAAGGGTTTAATTTTAATAATGATTAAAATTAAAATAAAATGATAAAATGATTTAATAGCTGATAAAGTAATACCAAGGATAAGTCTAAGTTTCTGGCATGAGAATCACCCAGGTAGATGGACGGGTCAAGCATAGATATGAAGGCAGACAAGTGATCTGGAATGCGGTCTAACTTTGGGATTCATTGAAATACGGACGATGTTTGAAATGTGAATGAGGTTTCATAGGGAGAGGATGTACAGTAAGAAAACAGTAAAGCCATCACTGAAGCCTAGCACAACACAAATTAAGGAGCAACTGGGAGAGGAGGAGATTGTCAGAAAATGGAGCTAAGAGATGGGTGAGGAAAGACAAAGAAAATGAAGCCAAGAGAACAGAAAGTTCCAAGAAGGTGGGCATGACCATCTGTCCTAAATGATGTCAGATGAGATCTGAACAATACCTGCTGGATCCAGCAGCAGGTGATGACTGGTGACAGTAAGAATAGTGTTACAAAAATGGCGAGAGGAAAAGCACATTTTAGGGATCAAACAGTGAAAGGGTGGGGGGGCACAGATGCGGGCGGTGTCCGTAGAAACCTTGAGAATCTTGGCTCCGAGAAGGTTAAGGAATTGGGTAGTTGAAAAGAGTTTTGAGATGAAGAGAAGACTTGATTAAGAAGGCAATAGAATGTTTGAAATATTTCATTATTTGATATTTTTTCAAACCACAAACTTAAATATTAATATATACCTACTTGTAACAAAGCAGATTGTCACCCCACTTCTATTTGTCCTCAGCCTTCACTCACTCACACATGTATCTACCCAGTTTTAGCAGGATGGTATGAACCTTTTCCTGGGTTCATGCTGATATGTACAAGAACATATACTCATATGGGGAAGATATTAAGACTTGCTGTGTTTTTTGTCCTAAATGGAATCATACCATATACATGTGTTTCCAATTCCTTTGAACAATATGTCGCCTCTACAAATGAATAAATATGAAGCTTTTTTGTAGTCTGTTTATACTGATATGTAAATGTATATTTCATTTTGAAAGTAGACAATCATATTCAATATAAATAAGAGGGTTTTGTTTTTTCACACAGTTTTTTGCTGTTGTTGTTACCACTTCTTTTCCAGCCGTGATCCATCTGTCCACAAAACTCTTACTTGTAGCTTTTACAGGTTTGTTTACTACTGAGTGCTTATTATTTCACACTTTTCTTCATCTTCAAATAATCTTTTCTACCTTTTATTTACTGTAACATGTTTATCTCTTTCCTGTAAGAAAACATGCAGCTATTTAAAAATAAAACATAAAGACCTTAGTAACATATTTATTTTTCCTAAAAAGATGTCTATCCTCACCTGCATTCATAGGTGGTTCAAAACAGAATTGAAAAAAAGGAAAGGCCATATACCTTTAATAAATAAATATGTGGAGTTCAAATAGCGTAAGGCAGTTTAATTTATGTGAAGAATTTCAAAATACTATGCCTCTCCATGTTAACCAGGTTAACTAAAGAATATATAGCAGCTTCCCAGAGAGATCATTTCATCTGACTCAAGTGTTCTCCCCTGGAGTAGAATAAAATAGCTATGTGATAACCAAGAGTAACATGAACTGTGTCTTAAAATGGGAAATGAATGGTTCTATTAGGGCCAAATGAATCTGCCAAAGGAATTTATGCAGAATGTGTTTTAGATTTAGAATTTGCATGCCATGCTAGTTTTTATCACTATTAATGTGCTATTATGAAGCTGGAAATTTGATGTTTTAAAGTGCCTCCTGATAGTGAATTAGTCAACACGTAAAATGCTTTTGAAGTAGCATCCCAATTTTCCAGCTGAAATCTTTGCATCCCAAGGTGATTAAATGACTCTGATCAGGTATTTCAATTGCTGTACTTCACACCGCTGCAACTTTCTTGGTAGGGGTACATGTACTTTGGGGTATCTACTGTGTTCCATGTTCTGAATTTGAAAGGTGTTTTGCACATGTGATCACAAGTACGTCTTATCATTACATGAGATAGTTATAATTTGCCTCCAGTTTAAAGGCAAAGAAACTAAGACTTAACTATTTTGCAAAAGGAGGTCAGAGCTGCTATTTGGCAAAGCTAGAATTGTGAGCATGAGTCTGTGGGATGCTCACAGCTGGAACCTTTCTAGTGGGTCATGCTGCATCCTTCACATCCAGGTGTGTGGCCTGGCTCAGGAACTTGGTTCGATCTACATTAAACCAAGTTTATATATATGAGCAATGACAAATTTTAAGGACATTTGAAATATTAACAACTTATTGACCAGAGACATATTAATACATCTTCAGTTATCTGAATATTATTGATCAGAGTGTTTCAATATTCACTTACACAACAAATTCCCCGTCACCGGCGTTAGTTTCTGCAAAAATCCTGAAGTCAAATAATGTGTTGAGCATCGGGCATACATTTATTTTATATTTCACTAAAGTTCCTTAACATATGTAAAAATTATTCATGTTTTACATAAACAAAGACTTGATTATGATTGACCTGGAGGGTAGGGAATAAAACAGAATGATTATGTCTACATTTGTCTCTTTCTGAAACCCAAGTACTAAGCTACCATTCTCTATCTGTTCTACTCTTCTGTTATCTATTCCACACTCCTCCCCAAAAGTATTTTGGTGCTTACTATATACTTACTTTGGGTTTCACCAGTGGCTCAGTGGCAGAGAATCTGCCTGCAATGCAGGATCCATGGGAGACAGGTTCGATCTCTGGGTCAGGAAGATTCCCTGGAGGAGGGCATGGCAACCCACTTCAGGATTCTTATCTGGAGAATCCCATGGACAGAGGAACCTGGCAGGCTATAGTCCATGGGGTTGCAAAGAATCGGACATGACTGAAGCAACTTAGCATCCACACATACACTTATTTTACTCTAAACATTAATACTTGTTCCTTATCCTCATTGCATATAATCTCAATACTGGCTGCAAGTCTGCTAGTGGCTTCTCATTCCAGGCCAAGAATAAAGAAGCAGGGTCTATGGGGGTTACGTTTTACAAACAGGTTAGAGGCTTGACTTGGCCATACAATCAAATACACACTTTTTTGTGGAGGTGGCATATATCATGACAGCCCAGATTACATTAGTTGAAGAAAGTCCCCTGCTAGGGCCAAGAATGGGGCCGGGAAATACATTCCATCTACTGGGAGACATGGCAAGTCACATTTAACCGGATGTGCAGGTAATCGTGTTATATGTAATAAAGTGGATAGCTATGGACTATATAATCTACCATATTTGCAAAAGCATAACTAAATCTGAGCATTTCTGGCTGGATTTTTAAACCCCTATAATCTGGATACACCCTATCAACTCACTGGTAGTTACTGTCTAAAGTAATCCATCTGCTCAGCCCACACTACACTGTTATCTACCACTTACTGATCATGCTGTGGCCTCCACCTTGGATATTGTCTTCCTTTTCCCCTACTTCAGTACATTTCAGGGACTTCCTAGTGGCTCAGAATGTAAAGAATCTGCCTGCAATGCAGGAAACCTGGGTTCAATCTCTGGGTGGGAAAGATCCCCTGGAGAAGGGAATGGCTACCTACTCCAGTATTCTTGCCTGGAGAATTTTGTGGACAGAGGAGCCTGGCAGGCTACAGTCCATGGGGTCTCAAAGAGTTGGACATGACTGAGCGACTTTCACTTTTGATACATTTCACTTCATCTTTCTTAACATCCTGTTCAGTCACACTGTAAGATGTGAATGGGCTTTAACAATGGAATATGGGAGAAGTGATGTTTTTCACCACCAAGTCAGACCATAAAATACACTGAATGATGTCATGTTAAAAATTGCAATGTCATAACACAAAAGGAGCCTGGATCCTTGAGGACCAAATTGGGTAAAGGCAGCCAGGGATAGCAGCCTGACCCTAACAAAGAAGTGCACTCGCCATCCACACACACACGCACACAACACGTGCGTGCACATACACACACAATGAGGCAGGCTAAAATGCCCATGAGAAAAAAGAACATTCTAAAAATAATTTATTAAACCTGAAGTATAAAGAAAAGAAATAACACAGAAAAGAAGAAGCAAGTAGAAATATTATAGACTAAAACCAAACAGAGTAATAATTATATTGATACATGACACAGATGATCATGCTAGATAAAAAATATCAGGAGCCAACTATATGCAATTTACATGAGAGGTATGTTAAATCTATAGATACACATAGTGTGAAAGTAATACAAAGATACAAAATGATATATCATGCAAATACTAAACATATAGCTATACTATATGAGGCAAAGTAGACTGGGATGCATGGACTATTACCAGAAACAGAGGGTTGTTTTATAATGTTCAATGTCATTTTATCAACTTGGAGCTTTGATGTAACTGCATAATATTAAATGTTAATTTATCACACCATAATAATCCTGAATAAATCTGGATCTGTAACAAAATAGTATATTTGTTGTTGTTGTTCAGTCACCAAGTCATGCCTGACTCTTCGCAACCCCATCGCAACCCCTTCACGAGCCTGACTACAGCATGCCAGGCTTCTCTGTCGCATACCATCTCCCAGAGCTTGCACATGCAGTTCATGTCCAGTGATTGGTGATGCCAGCCAACCATCTCACCCTAGGTCGCCCTCTTCTCCTTCTGCCTTCAATCTTTCCCAGTATAAAAGTCTTTTCCAGTGAGTCAGTTCTTTGCATCAAGTGGCCAAAGTATTGCAGTTTCAGCTTCAGGATCAGTACATACAATGAGTATTCAGAGTTGACTTCCTTCAAGATTGACTGGTTTGATCTCCTTGATCAAACTCAAGGGACACTCAAGAATCATCTCCAATACCACAGTTCAAAAGCATCAGTTCTTTGGTGCCCTGCCTTCTTTACTGTCTGGCTCTCACAACCACACGTGACTACTGGAAAGACTATAGCCTTGATTATACCGACCTTTGTTGGCAAAGTGATTTTTGCTTTTTAACACACTGTCTAGGTTTGTCATAGCTTTCCTGCCAAGAAGCAATTATCTTCTTATTTCAGGGCTGCAGTCACCATCTACAGTGATTTTGGAGCCCAAGGGATGAGGGAATCTGTCACTGCTTCCACCTTTTCTCCTTCTATTTGCCATGAAATGATGGGACCAGATGCCACAATCTTCGTTTTTTTAATATTGAATTGTAAGCCAGATTTTTCACTCTCCTCTTTTACCCTCATCAAGAGGCTCTTTAGTTCCTCTTCACTTTCTCCCATTAGAGTGGTACCATCCACATAACTGAGGTTTAAAACTGTATACACATTCTATATACCCATCTTATACACATTTCCAACCAAAAACGGATGGAATCAAAAGGAGAAAGAAATGAACAAATTCAGTGAGTTTAGCTTTGTTCTCAAGTGATGACAGAACAAACAGATAAGCTTATTGTTAAAGCCTCAGGCACTTAGTTTTACTCCAAAGCACAGGGAGAAAACAAAGTGGTGAGGAATCTACATTTACTAGAAGTTGAGCATATCACTCCCATTTACATTCAACTGGTTAGCATTTAATCACATGGGCACACCCAGCTGCAAGAGGATCTTGTTCTCTATTGCAGATGGCTCAGCATATATGCATGATATAGATAGAAATATTTTTACATATGGACTTCCCTGGTGATTCAGTGGTAAAGAATCCACCTGCAATACAGGAGATGCAGGAGATAATGGGTTCAGTCCTGGAGTTGGTAAGATTCCCTGGAGAAGGAGATGTATTCCACTCCAGTATTCCTGCCTGGAAAGTCCCAAGGACAGAGGAGACTGGTGGACTACAGTCCATGGGATCACACAGAGTTAGACATGACTGAGCAACTAAGCATACCTGCACATAGACGTAGATGCATATAAAGATATAGACGTCTGTATGTACGCCCATTAGTGTGTGTGTGTTGTGTGCATATAACCAGAGAAGAAGGCAAATCAGGTGCCAGTTCATTGTCTCTACCACAAGAGTGATCCACACGTTATGTAGTTTGTATTTGAAAAAATATATATGTGCTCACTTACAAAACCAAAAATGTTAAATTTAAATGAATAAAGCTAAGTTTGTCCTCTAGGTAAAGATAATATGCAACTTCCTGAGCAAAAAAACAAATCTTAGTCTATTTTCATTAATGAGCATAGCTTCAAAGATACTAAATAAAATACAAATTGAACGCAACAGTGTTCAAAATAATATTACAATGTTTATCCTAGGAATATAAGAATGGCATGTTTAATGGACTATAAGAATGGTGATACAGTTAGTAAAAAACAAAAAACAAATGAGAACATGAGATGAAAAGAAAAATGTATAATTTTCAGATAATATAATTGTATACCCAGTGGATGCAAGTAAATACAAGAACATCTAAAAAGTTTACGAATGAGACAATTCATCAAGATAACTTAAACAAAGCATCTCCGTGGTGGTCTCTGCTTCCCCTGCAGGGGGCACAGGTTTGATCCTTGGTGGGGAAGTTCTCCATACTATAGCCAAAAAGAAAAAAAAAAAGATTGCTTAAGACCACAATACAATTTTAGTAAGCTTCCTATAACAGTTAATTAGAGAGATAAAATTACAAATGCCTAAAATATAAAGTGCAAAGAAATTAAGAAATATGTATGACATTTTAAAAAATTCTTAAAAATATTTTAAAGACTATAAAAGAAAGCTGGAATAAGTACAATTATATATAACAGCTGGAGAACTCAAAATAATGAGGATATCCAGATAATCAAAATTTAATTCAATTTAATCAATTTCAATGAAAATTCTCAACAGGGTGTTTAGTAAGCCATAATGTATTTCTAAATGGTATATGAAAGAGAAAGTGTCCTAGAATCGCAAAGACACTTTTGACATTACTTCAACAGATACCAATTTTTCTTACAAAGCTATAAGCAATGCAAACAAAATCAGCCCAGGGAGAAACACAAAGAAAAAGACCAAAAGTTCAGCAACATACCCACTGCATATGTGAACTTGATATCTATTATAAATTGCTTTACACTCAACAGCAACAGATTGGATGATTCCACAAATTAGGTAGGGAAAATTCATTTTTCATTTCATAAATATTGTACACCACTTTCTCATAAAACTTGTATTATTATTTTTAAGGAAAAGCATAGGTAATGAGTTTAGAATGTCTGAGATGTAAACAGTTACTTAAACAAGGCAGTTTAATAAAACGTAAATCACAAAGGATAAGATTGACAATTCCAAGTACCTCAAAATATAATATTTAAAGCAAAACAAAAAGATAGCAATGAAAATAGTATTTTTAGAAAAGGAGGAACTGATTCCAGAATTATATTTGCAATCTATAGGAGATTTTTCAAAACCCTATAAAATATTTTAAAATTAACAACTGAATAAAAATGAGGACTGAGTGTAGGAACATGTAATGCACGAAAGAGGCAATCTTATTTCCCTAAAAATAAAATCAGCCACACTGGATAACTAGGAAATTCAAGAAGAGTGATCAACTGTGCCAAGCTGTAGAAAGCTTTTATAAGAAAAGGACTGAACATTGGCCTTTGATCTACAGTAATTAATTATTGGGAATCTTGATAGGAGTAGAATTGGGCACAAGTGTTATGGGTAAAAATCCAATTGGTGTAAGTTCAAGAGAAAATTAAAGGAGAAGAAAAAAGAAACAAGATTATTTGTTAAGAGAATGAGTTAGTAGGATAGTGAATGAAGAAAAATGTGAGCTCGAGACCGCTTGGTAACTTTGTTTTTTAAATTATAGTATGTTTGTATTAATACAAGAAATGATTACATAGAAAGAGAACGTGTAACAAGCAGGAGAGAAAGAATTGCTTGTGTGGTGTCCTAGGTTGGAGCTGAATGTCTGTGGAAAGGCGGCCTTAGAAAGAAAGGCACTGGGTTTATTTCCCAGGAAAGGAGGTAGAGACGATACTGTGGTATATATGGAAGCACGTGGGCAGATTTTATAATAGGATTGTGGGGGAATTCTCGTTGTAATTGCTCTCATTTTCTCAGGGAAATAGGAAGAATCATCATGAGCTGAGAATTAAGTTATTCGAAGTTTGGGAAAAGACAGGCAAGTTCTAAAGAGTCATAGAATAGCAAGGAGAGTGAATGGAATAGGAACACTAATAGGATTGTTAGCTTGAAATAATTGTTTACTTGAAGTAATAAGTTTACATTTTTCAACTTATATTAAAAACTTATATTACATTTTTCAACTTCAGTTCAGTCTCTCAGTTGTGTCCAACTCTGTGACCCCATGACCACAGCACACCAGCCTTCCCTGTCCATCACCAACTCCCAGAGCTTGTTCAAACTCATGTCCATCAAGTCGGTGATGCCATCCAACTGTTTCATCCTCTGTCGTACCCTTCTTCTCCTACCTTCAATCTTTCTCAAATTCAGGGTCTTTTCCAATGAGTTAGTTCTTCTCATGAGGTGGCCAAAGTATTAGAGTTTCAGCTTCAGCATCAGTCCTTCCAATGAATACTTAGGACTGATTTCCTTTAGGATTGACAGGTTTGGTCTTCTTGCAGTCCAAGTGACTCTCAGGAGTCTTCCCAAAAACAAGTTCAAAAGCATCAATTCTTTGGTGCTCAGCTTTCTTTATAGACAAACTCTCAATCCATACATGACCACTGGAAAAACCACAGCTTTAACTAGACAGACCTTTGTCAGCAAAGTAATGTCTCTGCTTTTTAATATGCTGTCTAGGTTTGTCATAGCTTTTCTTCCAAGGAGCAAGCATCTTTTAATTTCATGGCTGCAGTCACCACATGCACTGATTTTGGAGCCCAAGAAAATAGTCTGTTACTGTTTCCATTGTTTCCCCATCTATTTGCTATGAAGTGATGGGACCAGATGCCATGATCTTAGTCTTTTGAATGTTGAATTTTCAGCCAGATTTTCCACTTTCCTCTTTCACTTTCATCAAGAGGTTCCTCAATTCCTCTTTGCTTTCTGCCATAAGGGTGGTGTCATCTGCATATCTGAGGTTATTGCTATTTCTCCAAGTAATCTTGATTCCAGCTTGTGCTTCATCCAGCCCAGTATTTTGTGTGATGTACTCTGCATAGAAGTTAAATAAGCAGAGTGACAATATACAGCCTTGACCTTCTCCTTTCCCAGTTTGGAACCAGTCCACTGTTCCATGTCTGGTTCTAACTGTTGCTTCTTGACCTGCATACAGATTTCTTAGGAGGAAGGTAAGGTGGTCTGGTATTCCCATCTGTTTAAGAACTTTCCACAGTTTGTTGTAATCCACACATTCAAAGGCTTTGGCGTAGTCGATAAAGCAGAAGTAGATGTTTTTCTGAACTCTCTTGCTTTTTTGATGATCCAACGGATTTTGGCAATTTGATCTCTGGTTCCTCTACCTTTTCTAAATCCAGCTTGAATATCCAGAAGTTTTCAGTTCATGTACTCTTGAAGCCTGGCTTGGAGAATTTTGAGCATTACTTTGCTAGCATGTATATTGAATTATAGTAATAATAAACTGAGAGCAAGTATACAATCTAAAACCATTTCATCAGTGCAGATATTTGCAGAGAATAGAGCGAGGGATGGACAGAACAAATGCTGAGGTTATGACAGACTAGTGCAATTAAGTAGAAGAAGAGGAAGGAGGTTGAGCATGGATTCAACTGTGTGATGGCAATGCTGGTTGGCGAAATGTAACTGTGTAAGGGGGAAATGACAGAATGAGGAGAATAAGAGTCACTGACAAAGTAAATGAGCTAAAGAACATTTGTCAATAAGAATAGGGCTCAAAACCACAGTTGAGTGAGGAAAAGGGTTGTGGTATTATGTTTTGCCATCTTGCGAGGGCTAATACAGAGGCAATAAAATCCCTTTTGCTCATGAGCATGCTAAAGCATTTCTATTACTGGCATAAAAATGCTTTATAAGTAATAGCTATGACTTTAAATCACCTGATGCCGTAAATTAGAATGCTTGAGTGATGAGTACATGGACGTTGGCAACAATGTCATAAAATCTTGAAAACCTTGAAATACTTAATGAAAGAATAAAAGATATAACTCATTTTGGCAGAATATAAATTTGACACGGACAAGATTAAGGCAGGATGACAAGCTGGAAGCTGATTTCACTAATGCTTATGAGCTGTGGTTGAGATTCAGCTAGAAAAGTGGCAGAAGACAATGAGAATAAAGTCATCCAAGGAATAGTTTGGGTATAAAAACGGCAAGGAGGGGAAGGAGGGGAGGCTGATACCCAGGTTGCAGATCCCTGTGTAGACAGTGGTGTCATTAATTGAAGTAGGTCCTCTTCACAGCAGATTTCTTCAAGGAAGATGATGCCTTCTGCTCTTACATATGTCCATTTCAAACTCACAATTAAGAATGAGCAGAAGGAATTCCCCTTGTACACCCTGTGATAGTGGTTTTACTATGAACTTTGAACTACCATGAGTACAGATTATAGAACACATGAGTGATATGTTCACAAATTGGACAGAAGCTTGTGGTTAAGAGAGATGAGTGCTCATGACAAGTTTTAGAGGATGGCAAGATTTATAAGGAGATGAACCTGTAGGCAGTCCATAAGGATGATGATATTCTCAGTACAGTTGTGAGCCATTACAGTTCCTGCTGTAGAGGTGATGTTTAGTCTAAATTTGTCAGGTAAGTTTTCCAAGATCACAGCAAAAGACAGTCTTTGAGTCACTTCCATAGCATAAAATAGATGAATGGACTAATGGAAACAACTGCCCAGTGTCTGCATGTAGGTGCTAAGTCATTCGGTCATGTCCCACTCTTTGTGACCCCATGGACTGGAGCCGGCCAGGCTCCTCTGTCCAGGGGATTCTCCAGACAAGAATAGTGGAGTGGGTTGCCATGCCCTCCTCCAAGGGATCTTCCCAACCTAGGGATTGAACCCGGGTCCCTGATCTCTCCAGCATTACCAGGCGAGTTCTTTACCATTAGCTCCACCTGGGAAGCCCAATGTGGACCTAATGTTTATTTTTTTAATGAAAAACAGATAACAGCAGACTTTATGTTTCCCTAAATGTGTTTTTAAGTTTATAATAGTTACTGGAAATTTTTTAAGATTTCAAAAGTAACTATAAGTATTTGCTTGGCCATGCCAGTTTTTAGAATGAGCCATTGCATACGGGAGGAGCAAGGGATAAAAAATGAGTTCAGAGGACTGAAGATGCAGTGAAAGGAAAGCCATAAGAAAAGGATTTTCCTGTGCTTTGGCAAAAGTTACTTCTCAGTATATAATTTGGATGAATTCAGCATCTGCTTTGGACAAATTGAGAAGAAAGACATCATCTTAAAAGATAGAAAGGTAATTATACCTCTGTGTATTAATCTCAGTAAACCTTCTTTAATTTTGGGTTTCCCTGGAAGTTCAGCTGGTAAAGAATCTGCCTGCAATGCAGGAGACCCCAGTTCAATTCCTGTCTGTAATTTTAATGTTTTAAATATTTAGGCAAGAACATGAACACATGCATTATAAATACCTATTAGTGAAGAAAAGTTTCTTTTTTCCCCCCTATGAAATTCAGTATGTTGCTATATTGGTTATATTATCATCGACTAAGTCATAAACTATTAATTTAATTTATAATTTATCTTATTAAATTACCTAGACTCTTGAGTCTTTAAGCAAATACAAATTTTACCATCTTTTATATTATTTTTTAAACCATAATTAAAGGCATGACAGCCCAATTTGGCCATCATAAGTTATTAGTCTGGCATAAAAATTACTACATAGTTACTTCATTATTAAAGTGAAATTAAAGATAATAAATATCATTTACAAACTGAATGTTTTAGTGATGAGAACATTTATTGGTTCTCTCTCCTCTTATTATATCAGACTCTATAAAAGTCTAAAATGTGCACCACACCCATCAGGAATTTTTAATATAATTTCTAAGCTTCATGATTTTATTTTTTATGTTGTTCCTAGAGTTGACTAAGTTGATAATTAAAATTAAATATTTATACACATATTCATTTAATAGAATCCACATCCCCTGGATTGTTCTCTTCCCTGGGAGCAAGACTGACCTGATGTATAAGCAGAAGAGACAGCCACAGGCTGCAAGAGCTTCAATGATGTCAAAAATTATTCAGTGTTTCCTTCCCTCAAGCACCCAACTGAAATGCTCAAATAGTAATATCACCAATTTATTTTCTTTTAAAACAAACTTCACACATATATTAGCTTACCTGAACCCTCAAAATTACACTGTGACATACTGGGAAGGGAAAGGATTAAACCCAAGCAAAGTTCATAAGCCAGAGAGTCAGGGTTCTAATCTAACTAGCAAAACATATTGAAACCAGGATACAAATCTTCATCTTATGCCTGATTCTGTTTGTTTTTTTTTTTTTTCATTTGAAGTATACTGAACATTTTTCAGAGGAACTCATAATGATTAATGACTTTGTTATATAAAAACCTGTACAACTAGCTGAACAAAAACACACTTTAAGTGAGTTAAAAGCCTTAATATAAATGCTTAGCAATAAGGGGAGTATTTAGTTAGGTAAACAGCTCATCTTGCTAGAAATGAACCATACTAATCAAATTAACAGGAAAACTGAAATCACACATTTAGTCAGAAGATATTTTTAAGAAAAATATTCAGTTCTATTTAGATTGTGTTGAATGTGGTACATGGATATATTCCTGAGAGAATTGTCTACTGGTAAAACTTTAAAAAAGCAGTTGGTAATATTTGTGTATTTACAGCATCTTCAATTATACCCTGAACAAATAATTCAAAAGTAAGGCAAGTCCATGTTCATGAGCGTGTAGTGCTAGTGACAATGGTTAGATAGTGGAAGTAGTAAGTGTTCAAAAATGGAGACAGAGTAAATTAAATTATTTGTAGTCTATGATACAATATGCTTTCATTTAAATGTTATCTGTAGATACTGTGAGGCAGCATAGAAGTGTTTATGGAGATGTGCATGTTTATTAGGATTGCCACATTTCAACATTATATTCAAGAATACTGTTAAAATGTGAAAAGAAAATAGTATTTCTGTCATGGTGGTTAAGTTGCTAAGTCATGTCCAACCCTTTAACTACCCCTTTTGCAACCTACCAGGCTCCTCTGTCCATGGGATTTTCCAGGCAAGAATACTGGAGTGGGTTGCCATTTCCTTCTCCAGAGGCTCTTCCCAACACAGAAATCGAGCCCGGACCTCCTGCATTGCAGACAGATTCTTTACTGACTGAGCTACAAGGGAAGCCAGTATTTCTGTTAGTGGGGTTATATATTTTTCCCCTATTTTTCCAACAGCTACATATTATAAAATGTTTAAAAGGAAGGTCAATAGATTGGCCTGAAACCAGAGTTTCCTTGTTTCCATTTCAATGTCAAAACATCATGCAATTTGGACACTCCTGCCTCATATAAGGGCTTTCCAGGTGCCTCAGTTGTACAGAATCCACCTGTCAATTCAGGAGATGCAGGTTTGATCCCTGGATCAGAAAGAGCCCCTGTAGAGGGAAATGGCAACCCATTCCAGAGAGTCAGACACGGCTGAGTAACTGGGCAGGACTGCAACGCACGCCTCCTACACATTTCCCTGGTTTATCTGGCGTGCTCCATTCCTCCCCCACCACCCTGAAGCAGGCCACTACCATCTTTTTCTTTGATTATCATAACAACCTCCAGGATAGACAGCCGTTCCCTCCCTTTCCAGGGTCAATTCTAACCTTTTTCCCCTTCGTATTCTGCTTTCCTACAACAGAGAAATTGTTTTTCATTCTCCACTGGATCATGCTTTTTTCAGCTTTGAGCACTTTCCTATGTCTCCTCTTTTCCAGAGTCTCCTCTTTTTCCTGCCACTGCTAACACTTCAGAGCTCACTTAAACATCAACTGCTCTTTCCAAAGTCCCTTTGTTGGCTCCTCTTTTTTACAATTTTAAATTTTGAAGTGTTTGAAGATTCAGTTTTTGGCTCTTTTCAATCTTTCCTCTCTTTTTAGCCAATTTCCCCCCAATTTTATAGTTTTCACTTTTATCTAAATTTTAACGACCCCCAAATTATCTCCAGCCCCAAATTCTCACTAAAGCCACAGACTTAGCATATCACTGACTCCTTAACATAGCAATATATAATAGGCTTTGTTACTTTTTCACGTTCAGAGAGAACTCGTGATTACCTGCCCATCATCACTATGCCACTTTCATCTGTCTCTGTAGGTGGCGTCTTGGTTTGCCCGGTTGCTCATTCCAAAAACCTAGGAGACATCTTTCTATCTTTGCTTTCCCTCACAACCAATGGTGAATCAATCTATCAACAAATCAGTTTTTTGTTCTAACTTCAAAACGTACTCAGATTTGATCAGTTCTTGCCAGATCCATTGTCATTGCTCTATTCCAAGCCATGAACATTTTTTCCTTGTCTATCCTCCATGTTACTGAGGGGCTTTTTTTCTTCTTTTCCACTAATCAATTTTATTCTGTGTGGTGTTACCATTTTTGTTTCGAATATGTTCATTGTATCAACATTATTGGGAAATAAGGAAGAATACCTGATTAGGTATCAGGAAGAGATATCAGTAACACTTACTGGCTATTTTATAACTGATTAAAAAATGCAATTTTTTGTTGTTGCCTATGCTGCCTTTAGAGTTCATAACAAAATTGAGTAGAAGGGGCAGAGTTCCCCACACATGCAAAGCACCCCAGCTATCAACATCAAAACCACAGCAGTGCATTTGTTACATTTGTAACTGAGAGACCTCTTTTAAAAAGGTAAATTTGATCACTTTACTCAGGAGGTTCAAACCTGTTAATGACTTCCCGTCACACTTGGATCAAAATCAGGATCTCATTTTTGGACCAGTTATCTCCCTGATCTCGCCTCATGCCACTCCCTCTCGGGCCACTGTGCTCCAGCCATAAGGCTCTTGCTGTTCCTAGCACCCACCAAGCCCTTGTCAGTTTCAAAAGCCTTTATACCTGTTGCATTCTCTGCCTGGAATTCTATCTCCCTAGATTCTCACAGGTCTCACTCCTTCATGTCATTCTAGTCTCTATTAGAGTTTGGGATGGGGAACACATATATACCTGTGGCGGATTCATGTTGATGTATGGCAAAACCAATATAATATTGTAAAGTAATTAACCTCCAATTAAAATAAATAAATTTATATTTTTAAAAATTAAAAAAATACCACTTCCTCAGATTCTCCTTGTCTCAGCTCTCTTAGAAAAAGGATCTTAGTCCCATGTCGTTATACTTTATTTTCTTCATCGAATCAATATGCACAGCTCTTGAAGACAGCTTTTGTTTTTGTTCATTGATAAATCTCAAGCACTCACTAGTGCCCCTAGCATATAGAAGGTGCTCAACAAATATGTCAAAAGTGAAGAAGTTTTATAATTATAAATTACATTACTTATTTGTATAATAATTGCTTAACTGCTTCATGAGAATGCAGGCTCTAACTTGTTCACATGTGTATTCCTGGTGCCTGGAACAATAGTCAGCATATAGTAGTCTCTCAAAAAATAGTTCTTAAAATAAGGAATAAAAAAACCTTTATTGGTAAATTCCTTTAATCCTAAAATTAAAGGTATTTTAACTTAACCTCTTTATACTGCTACTGCTACTGCTAAGTCACTTCAGTCGTGTCTGACTCTGTGCGACCCCATAGACGGCAGCCCACCAGGCTCCCCCGTCCCTGGGATTCTCCAGGCAAGAACACTGGAGTGGGTTGCCATTTCCTTCTCCAATGCATAAAAGTGAAAAGTGAAAGTGAAGTCGCTCAGCTGTGTCCGACCCTCAGTAACCCCATGGACTGCAGCCTTCCAGGCTCCTCCGTCCGTGGGATTTTCCAGGCAAGAGTACTGGAGTGTGGTGCCATTGCCTTCTCCGAACCTCTTTATATTGACATATAATTAAACCTTTTTAAACTACATATCAGCTTTAAAATCTATATTGATAATGCATTGGGGAAAAATTGAGGAAAAATATGTTGAGGTTTTTGACTGCTTTCTACTTCTCATGCAAAGACATACTGAAAGAGACTTTGAACTCTAAATAGCTGCTCCATACCATGTTTGTCAATTGTCTTTGATTATATCATATGCCATTCATTTTTTAAATTTAGACTTACCACAGTTCCTTATCAGAGAATACTTACTATTTATTATAACTGAGGGATTTTATGATTTATTATAACTGGGAGACTTCAAAATGCTGAATTGTAAAACTGAAGTTATAAGAAGTTTCTACAAGTCAAAGTAATGAAACTTAATATTTCTGAGCTTCCCTATTTCAAGTGTTTGCCACTATTTTCAAATCCAGTGATCTATTTGAATCACTGGCAACCTATATACTTAACTTTTTAAACCATTAAAAATAAATTTTTATTGTGAGTGTCCATTGACTATAGCATACTAAATAATAGTTTTTATATATGTATAAATTATAATTAATGAGTATACTTTGTCTTTTATAAAAATAAAATTATATATCAGTTCAGTTCAGTCACTCAGCTGTGTCCAACTCGTTGTGACCCCATGGATTGCAGTACTCTAGGCTTCCCTGTCTATCACCAACTCCTGGAGTTTACTCAGACTCATGTCCATTGAGTTGGTGACGCCATACAACCATCTCATCCTCTGTCATCCCCTTCTCCTCCTGCCTTTAATCTTTCCCAATAACAGGGTCTTTTCAAATGAGTCAGTTCGCATCAGGTGGACGAAGTATTGGAGTTTTAGCTTTAGCATCAGTCCTTCCAATGAATATTCAGAACTGATTTCCTTTAGTATGGACTGGTTGGATCTCCTTGCAGTCCAAGGGACTCTCAGGAGTCTTCTCCAACACCACAGTTCAAAAGCACCAATTCTTCAGCACTCAGCTTTCTTTATAGTCTAATTCTCACATCCATACATAACTACTGGAAAAATCATAGCTTTGACTAGACGGACCTTTGTCGGCAAAGTAATGTCTCTGCTTTTTAATAAGCTGACTAGATTGGTCAAAACTTTTCTTCTGAGGAGCAAGCAACTTTTAATTTCATGGCTGCAATCACCATCTACACTGATTTTGGAGGGCAAAAAAAATAGTCTGTCACTGTTTCCATTGTTTTTCCATCTATTTGCCATGAAGTGATGAGACCAGATGCCATGAACTTAGTTTTCTCAATGTTGAGTTTTAAGACAACTTTTTCACTCTCCTCTTTTACTTTCATCAAGAGGCTTTTTAGTTCTTCACTTTCTGCTATAAGGGTGGTATATTCTGCATATATGAACTTATTGCTATTTCTCCTGGCAGTCTTGATTCCAGCTTGTGTTTCATCCAGCCCAGCATTTAGCATGATGTATTCTGTATATAAGTTAAATAAGCAAGGTGACAATATACAGCCTTGACGTACTCCTTTCCCAATTTGGAACCAGTCTGTTGTTCCATGCCCAGTTCTAACTGTTGCTTCCTGACCTGCATACAGATTCCTCAAGAGGCAGGTCAGGTGGTCTGGTATTCCCATCTGTTTAAGAACTTTCCACAGTTTATTGTGATCCACACACTCAAAGGCTTTGCCATAGTCAGTAAAGCAGAAGCAGATATTTTTCTGGAACTCTTGCTTTTTCGGTGATCCAGCGGATGTTGGCAATGATCTCTGGTTCCTCTGCCTTTCCTAAATCCAGCTTGAACACCTGGAAGTTCATGGTTCACGTACTGTTGAAGCCTGGCTTGGAGAATTTTGAGCATTGCTTTACTAGCATGTGAGATAAGTGCAGTTGTGAGGTAGTTTGAGCATTCTTTGGCATTGCCTTTCTTTGGGATTGGAATGAAAACTGACCTTTTCCAGTCCTGTGGCCACTGCTGAGTTTTCCAAATTTGCTGGCATATTGAGTGCAGCACTTTCAAAGCATCATCTGTTAATATTTGAAATGGCTCAACTGGAATTCCATCACCTTCACTAGCTTTGTTCATAGTGATGCTTCCTAAGGCCCACTTCACTTGGCATTCCAGGATGTCTGGCTCTAGGTGAGTGATCACACCATCATGGTTATCTGGGTCATGAAGATCTTTTTTGTATAGTTCTTCTGTGTATTCTTGCCATCTCTTCTTAAAATCTCTGCTTCTGTTAATTATACATAGATAAACATTATAATCAGATATTAAACATGTTTTACATTTTGAAATAATATTTTTCTTTCTTTTTTTTTTTTTTGTTTTGACTGTGGCATGCAGCATGTGGGGCTTTATTTCCCTCAACAAAGAAAGAACCCATGCCTGGTGTGCTAGGGTCTCAACCACTACAGCACTGGGGAGGTCCTTGAAACAATATTTCTTAAATTAATATCTTCAAGTTTTCATAGTTGTGTCAATGTCTACCTAACTGCATCAGTGAATTATTACTGAGGTGATTTTACCACAGGTCTAAATATGCTATAAGAACATATATTTGCACACTTGACTGCAAAGCAGACAAATAGATTATAAATGAGTCCTGTCTGACTGTCATGGCAGTGAAAACATCTGATTCTAGATCTAACTATTTTGGTGGCTTCAGGAACAAAGTAAGCACAGAGAATCAAGTTTTAGGCTTGATTGAATTTGGAATATAGCACATTTCTTCATGTCTTATGAAAAACAAGGAGTTGACTTCAGACTGAAGAAATTTTCATTGATAGAAGCACCTAAATTCTAAATTGGCTTGAAGACTTGTTTAGACCTGATATGTTGTTATTGTTGTTCAGTCACTAAATCATGACTCTTTTGGGACCCCATGAACTGTAGCCCACCAGGCTCCTTGTCCATGGGATTTTCCAAGGAAGAATACCAGAGTGAGTTGCTGTTTCCTTCTCTAAGGGATCTTCCTGGACCAGGGATTGAACCATGTCTCTTGAATTGGCCGGTGGATTCTTTACTGCTGAGCCATCAGGGAAACCCTGAGACCAGAGAACCAGTCCAGTAAAGTAAAAGCAAAGTAAAGTGGAGTTGCTCAGTTGTGTCCAACTCTTTGTGACCGCATGGACTGTGGCCCACCACACTCCTCTGTCCATGGGATTTTCCAGGCAAGAATACAAGAGTGGGTTGCCATTTCCTTCTCCAGGGGACCTTCCTGACCCAGGGATCGAAGCCGGGTCTCCTGCATGGTAGGCAGATGCTTTACCATCTGAGCCACCAGGGAAACCCCAACCAGTCTAGTAAGTTGTGTAAATAAATGATCTACTGCTGCTGCTGCTAAGTCGCTTCAGTCATGTCCGACTCTGTGCGACCCCATAGACGGCGGCCCACCAGGCTCCCCCGTCCCTGGGATTCTTCAGGCAAGAACACTGGAGTTGGTTGCCATTTCCCTCTCTATTGCATGAAAGTGAAAAGTGAAAGTGAAGTCGTTCAGCCGTGCCCGACTCTTAGTGACCCCATGGACTGCAGCCCACCAGGCTCTTCCGTCCATGGGATTTTCCAGGCAAGAGTACTGGAGTGTGTTGCCATTGCCTTCTCCAAATGATCTACAGGCAGTGAGAAAGCTGCTATCCAGCTCCCTCTTTCTTGGTCTTAGTGATGAGGTCCCCCCTGCCACTGCTCCGAATGTGATGCAGCATGGTCATGCACTTGCCCTGGGGCAAGGCGCAGTGAGCAGTTTTGTCTGCTCCGTACTGTGCAGACCCGCTGTCACCTGTCACAAGCAAATAAGCAGCTGTTTATTTTATCTTCTGCTGCTTCTTAACATGTTTTTATATACCATATTATTACGCTTAATATTGTGTATAGAAAGTGCTCAATAACTTATTTTTTTTAATTATCAATCTACAAAAGCGTTTTCTTCCTATCCTGAGACTCTTTGAAGGTCCCTGTCACACAGCAGTTATGCACTAAATACTTGGATAAATTCCATTTCTTTACTGGAGTATACTTTATCTGGAGAAAGAAAAAAACAAATTCATTTTTTAAAAAGTACCTTTGAGAAAAGCTTATTAGCCGTCACCTTAGAATATAATAATGTATGTGGTATAAATGAAACAAGTAGGGCAGATAAATTTAGTTTCTTTGGACTTGAGAGTGAAAAGCACATGTACCTTTTTGCATAGCAGGCTGAAAATGCATGGATTTGCTATAATCCAATACGAGAAAAATGCATATATCCTTATAAAACCAGGACTTTTAAAACTACTTTAAATAAATGTTTACCAGTGAGAATGTAGGATGGATTTGATTCTGTTGAGGATACAATTTATTATTATATTTCGGTTAATGGTGACTTTACTTATTCCTCATTTATCACACAGGGAGATATTTTAAATATTCAGTAAATTGATGTGTATGTTAGTCCTTTGGAAGCTGGTTTGATTGATATTGAGTGTTTTGTTGTTATAACAATATAATGCCATTTTCTATGAATATTTGAAAAGGACTGCTATGGTAAATAACCAAATAAAGGTAATCAAGATGAAATATTCTAGTTGTGCTTTAAATCTCATTTACAATTATATAATCTTTATATTTTATAATTCTAACTATAGTAAATACATCCTTGGTTCCAAATACTGTATACCTTGAAAACTATAAATGACTTTAGGGATGATATAATACTCAATATTGTCCTATTTGTATGATTTGGAAGATAATCTATTTTTTTTTCCTTTTATTTAGTACCTACTGATACTAAACATTTACTGGATACCTAGGACTAGAGATACAAAAACTAGCATTTCTTGGATAAAAATGCCTAACATAGTAGGCAAAATAGACATGTAAATGTTTATGTCAATTTCTGTTAACAGCTGATTAAATATGTTGCATTTATTAACTTTTAGCTAATAGCAAGTGAAGATTTAGAGGTTTAAGTATTATGCCCACTATCACAGAAGGTATTAAACTGGTAGAGCTGGAGGTATATGTACATAAACATATACACCTGCACATAATCATACACCAAAAGATTCTGAAGAAAATATACTCTGTTCTTCTCTAATTGCACTTCTCTGATCATTTTCAGATAGGCTTGCTAATCCCTTATACTAGAAATAGTGGGTACAGAGCAAGTCTTCTCTGACCCATTTTTCAAAGTATGGGAATCAATGGGTTCACGTAAGGGGGATATCAGCAGAGAGGTTTTAGGTTAGCAAACCTAGCAGGAAGGAAAACTATTTTCAAATAGGAAATTCTGTTAGAATTCTGATACCTAGCATGATAAACTTTGTGTCCATGGGGAAAATTTACTGCTAAGGTCCACACAGAAAAACATCTATTTCTGCTTTATTGACTATGACAAAGCCTTTGACTGTGTGGATCACAAGAAACTAGGGAAAATTCTGAAAGAGATGGGAATACCAGACCACCTGACCTGCCTCTTGAGAGATTTGTATGCAGGTCAGGAAGCAACAGTTAGAACTGGACATGGAACAACAGACTGGTTCCAAATAGGAAAAGGAGTTCGTCAAGGCTGTATATTGTCCCCCTGCTTATTTAACTTATATGCAGAGTACATCATGAGAAACGGTGGGCTGGAAGAAACACAAGCTGGAATCAAGATTGTTGGGAGAAATATCAATAACCTCAGATATGCAGATGATACCACCCTTATGGCAGAAAGTGAAGAAGAACTAAAGAGCCTCTTGATGAAGGTGGAAGAGGAGAGTGAAAAAGTTGGCTTAAAGCTCAACATTCAGAAAATGAAGATCATGGCATCGGATCTCATCACTTCATGGCAAATAGATGGGGAAACAGTGGAAACATTGGCAGAGTTTATTTTGGGGGGCTCCCAGATCACTGCAGATGGTGACTGCAGCCATGAAATTAAAAGACACTTACTCCTTAGAAGGAAAGTTATGACCAACCTAGACAGCATATTAAAAAGCAGAGACATTACTTTGCCAACAAAGGTTGGTCTAGTCAAGGCTATGGTTTTTCCAGTGGTCATGTATCGATGTGAGAGTTGGACTATAAAGAAAGCTGAGTGCAGAAGAATTGATGCTTTTGAACTATAGTGTTGGAGAAGACTCTTGAGAGTCCTTGGACTGCAAGGAGATCCAACCAGTCCATCCTAAAGCAGATCAGTCCTGGGTGTTCATTGGAAGGACTGATGTTGAAGCTGAAACTCCAATACTTTGGCCATTTGATGTGAAAAGCTGACTCGTTTGAAAAGACCCTGACACTGGGAGGGATTGGGGGCAGGAGGAGAAGGGGGTGAGATGGTTGGATGGCATCACTGACTCAATGAACATGGGTTTGGGTGAACTCCGTGAGTTGGTGATAGACAGGCAGGCCTGGCTTGCTGCGGTTCATGGGGTCACAAAGAGTCGGTCTCGACTGAGTGACTGAACTGAACCGAAGGTCCACATGGTCAAGCCAGTATATCCAAATCTAGTTGTAGGAAATGCAATCACGGAAAGGCAATGTGAAGTAAAGATATAAGAAAAATGCAGACATATCAGTGCCCAAAAGCAAAGGTTCACTTGTTTAGAGACATACACTATATCACCTGTTGTTACAGAATGGAGTATTTATTTGAAGGGGGTATTTGTGGACAAAGAAATTTAGAATTCTTCACAGCTACTTTTTAGCCCACTTTTTCATAAGAAACCTTAAATTAACCATTCCCAATATGCAGAATCTTTAAAGAAGTAGCAGATTAAAGAAAGTTAAAATTAAAAAAGAGGAGGGAAAAAGAGGATGAGGAAAATATATATACTCTGTGCTTCTCATCTAACCCCACTTCTCAGATCATTTTCAGATAGGCTTGTTAATCTCTCATACTAGAAATAGTGGGCACAAAACAAGCCTTTTTTGATGCATTTTTGATAACTAACGCATCATCTGAGGAGAGGGAAGTCCCAACATCAAAGTATAAGAGCAGGGGCAAGGCTCAACGGGTCATTTATTATTTTTTACTTCCTCAAATGGTTATTTAGCTCCTGCTATTGCCAGACAATTTGCTAGACCCTGGAGACATGAGAGTAAATGGGAAAGTCCTGATGAAAGAAAACAGGACTCCATCTCATCTTATTTTTGTAGCCTTAGAGATACCATTCTTACTGCCATTTTTATTTGAATGAAAATACCCTGAAATTGCAAAGCAGATTACTTTAAGGAGTAATTGCTATTTGCGACAAGGTGAGTCTGAACTTTCTAAATGCATTATATTATCAAGAAATGCAAAAATAAATCAAGTTTTGAGGCTAATATTTGATCTGTCATTCATTACACTATTTCACATTTGTGTCTACCTCAATATATTCCTCATTTTTCCATCTACTCCTCTTTAGAATATTTTTATTTACTTGTTTTTAGGCTGCGCTGAGTCTTCGTTGCTGTGCGGGCTTTTGTCTAGTTGCAGTGAGCAAGGGCTACTCTCTAGCAGTGGCGCTCAGGCTTCTCTTGTTGTGGAACCCTGATTCTAGGGTGAGCAGGCTTCAGCAGTTGTGACATGTGGCCTCAGTCATTGTGGCTCCTGGACTCTTGAGCACAGGCTCAGTAGTTTTGGCACGTGGACTTACTTGACCTATGGCATGTGGGAGCTTCCTGGATCAGGGATCAAACCCACATCTCTTGAATTGACAGGTGGCTGTTTCTACCAGTGTGCCTCCAGGGAAGCTCATCTACTAATTTTTGAGAAGTGAATATTATAAATTTAGCCTGATATTAGCAATGATGAGACTTTTATCTTTTTTAAAATTTTGCATTTCTTTATGTGATTTTTCTCCTGGATCAAAGTGTCCACTGACTGGGGGATGGGATGTCTTATAAAAGAAAAAAGTAGTTTTCAAATAAAGTGGTATTCACTTCCAGTATTATCTACCTTAGCAACTTAATATGTGCTTGTCATTGAATGATTTTTTAAAATTACCTTTAATCTCCATGTCTATAAATTAGTGAATAAGGATACCCAACTCACAGGAATAAGGGTATAAAAAGTTGGCATTATTTAAGTTCTTTTATGTTGATTAAAGGGAACTGATCCAGAATAAAAGTCTAAATCCTGAGGCAACAGTTATGAAATATTTGAAATGGTTGAACACTTCAGGAATTTTGTGCTTTAGGGGTAATCTTAAAATTCAAATTAGCTAATTGTTTCCCAAATATGGATAGTCATAAAGAAATAAGATCTATTATGGAAAATAATTTGGTAAGAGTGGAAAAACTAAAAACTGTGAATAGAGATTTGAGTTCTAGTTCTATGTCTGGAAGCCTTTGCATACCGCTTTTCCCCTCTGAAAAAGGCTGTCTCGTCCATAAACAGTAAAGTTGGGTTAATTCTCTGAGGAGGGACCTCTAGACCTAAGAGTCTGTCACAGGCTCTCTCATGTTGAGTCCCGTCTCCTTTAGCCATTCTTCTTCAAGTATAAACTTGAATAAATTCCTGAATTTAGTATAGTCTTACTTATTTTAAAAATGCTTTCTTCAGTTTCATCTTTCAATAGAAAGTTGTAATGTAGTTTACCTGTTGTTGATAATAAGGAATAGTTGTAGAGATACTGGGTTCTGGATTTTGTTCTTTAGAAGGCATACACAAAATCCTGCCTGAATGGTTGGCTTAGATTTCTTGGATGATATGAATTAAATTAGGTAGAGATCTTAAGGAAGTGAAAGTCATATTGTAAGCAATCAATATTAACTATCATTACTGTTAGTAGTATTAGACTGAGTGCTAATTTATAATGTTTTTACAAAATTTAAACTGATATTTGCTATGCATTTTAATTACATACTTAAGGCATTTTAATTACAGAAAATTAAAAAATAGGAATAAATAAAACATCAAGAATAAAAAAAAATCATCTGTTAATATATTCTTACTCTCAGGGATAAAATCTATTAATATTTAGCTATATACAATTCTATATTTTCCTATATACATATACTCATATTCCTATAGAGACATGCATATAAACCATTTTGAAACATAAATAAGCTTTATAATAAATAGTCCTTGTCACAAATACTTTTGACAGTTTTTGGCTGCATATTTTTTTGAGAAGGTGTATCATAATTTATTTACTAGAATTATATCATTAGACTGTTAGATTGCTTCTAATTTTTCAGTTTGATTAACAATGCTATAATAATGCTATAATGAACATCCTTTTGTGTGTATATGGTCTGTGTGTGTATGTACATATACATGTACATATGCATCTACTCACATATATGTAGATATGTATATATATGTACTTACGTATATATATGTAGATGTGTGTGTGTGTGTGTGTAGCTACTTCCTACAGGTAAAAACTCAGAATTACAAAGTCAAACGGAAGTCCTCCTAGTGCAGTAAGTCTTTTGTAATGAAATAATTTGAATGCTCACTCATTACAACCAAAATGGCAGAATTTCCTCCTTGTCATCATCAATTTTTCTTTCCAACTCAGATGAGATAGTGTACACATCTCAGTTCTAATGGAATTTGTATACCAAAGAAAAAAATCAGATACTTGAAAGATACGCAGAATAATATACAGGTTAAATGAGCAATTTCAGAAGATAGGTTTTTGAAGTTAGGAGCATCAGTCACAGGTACATAATGATAGAATAAATTTGAATAAACCTAAATTTAAATAAAAAGGGGAACCATTTAAAATCACCAATGAAGGCACAATCCATTAGCTTTAGAGAGTATTTACTAAGTCCCTACAAAGAAGGAAAATAACCAAAGAAACCTTAACTTTTACAACACTTGGAATGAGATATAAATCTCAAGGATGTTGTTTTATGAACTGAATTGTGCAACTTCCATTGAAGCCCTAACCCCCCAAATCTGACTATATTTGGAGATAAAGAAAGTAATTAATGTTAAATGAGGTCATAAGGGCGTGGTTCTATTCTGAGAGGAAGGCTGCTGCTGCTGCTGCTGAGTGGCTTCAGTCGTGTCCGACTCTGTGCGACCCTATAGGCAGCAGCCCACCAGGCTCCGCCGTCCCTGGGATTCTCCAGGCAAGAACCCTGGAGTGGATTGCCATTTCCTTCTCCAGTGCATGAAAGTGAAAAGAGAAAGTGAAGTCACTCAGTCGTCTCCGACTCTTAGCGACCCCATGGACTTCAGCCCTCCATCCATGGGATTCTTCAGGCAAGAGTACTGGAGTGGGATGCCATTGCCTTTTCCCCTGAGAGGGCTAGTACCCTTATAAGAAGAGGAAGAGATACCAGAGATGTCTTTATCTCTCTAGGCATACACAGAGGAAAGGTCATATGAGAACACAGAAAGAAAATAACCCTCTGAAAGCCAGGAAGAGAGCATTCATCGGAAATCAAATCTGTGTAGGCATCTTGATCTAAGTCTTCTAGCTCCCAGAACTATGAGAAAATGCATTTCTGTGGTTTAAGCCACCCAGTCTATACTGTTATTATGGTAGGCTGGGCTGAATAATATACCACATGAAGTCTGTATGTAAGCTCATTTATAAAGCTTACAAAAATCCCTGTTGATTTTACTTAAATCTGTAAATGGGCTATAAGTTTAATAAATAAGAGTTCAGTTCAGTTCAGTTCAGTCGCTCAGTCATGTCCGACTCTTTGCGACCCCATGAATCGCAGCACGCCAGGCCTCCCTGTCCACCACCAACTCCCGGAGTTCACTCAGACTCACGTCCATGGAGTCAGTGATGCCATCCAGCCATCTCATCC
>NW_011494896.1:7497476-7520806 GCF_000754665.1 Bison bison bison
TGGAGTCAGTGATGCCATCCAGCCATCTAATCCTCTGTCATCCCCTTCTCTTCCTGCCCCCAATCCCTCCCAGCATCAGAGTCTTTTCCAATGAGTCAACTCTTCACATGAGGTGGCCAAAGTACTGGAGTTTCAGCTTTAGCATCAGTCCTTCCAAAG
Source organism: Bison bison bison (assembly GCF_000754665.1). Classification (NCBI taxonomy): domain Eukaryota; kingdom Metazoa; phylum Chordata; class Mammalia; order Artiodactyla; family Bovidae; genus Bison; species Bison bison. The sequence continues at coordinate 7,497,636 of NW_011494896.1, forward strand.
AAATCCCAGGGCTGATCTCCTTGAATGGACTGGTTGGATCTCCTTGCAGTCCAAGGGACTCTCAAGAGTCTTCTCCAACACTACAGTTCAAAAGCACCAATTCTTCAACGCTCAGCCTTCTTCACAGTCCAACTCTCACATCCATACATGACCACAGGAAAAACCATAGCTTTGACCAGACGAACCTTTGTTGGCAAAGTAATGTCTCTGCTTTTGAATATGCTATCTAGGTTGGTCATAACTTTCCTTCCAAGGAGTAAGCGTATGCAGATTAAAAAAACCACATAGCCACTGTTTTTGTTCACAGGAAGATACGACTTCCTGTAGTTGGATATCGCTACATAAGTAAAGATATCTAGGTAGGGGAGTTTATCTTTAAGACTCTGTGGTGGACACTGTATCCTCCAGTACCACTCAGATTCCCCATCCCTGAGACACACCTTTTCCCAGTTGCTGATGCTGATGTCAGGCCATAGCCTTTTTAAAGACTTCAGCTATCAGCTCCTTCAGAGATTGCCTTGGCTGCAGAGAGCTGCCACACCCAAGGTCAAGCCCTTTCCTGGCATGACCCACACTGAATAACTAATCAGTCCAGGAGTATAAGGTCCTGGACCTTGATCCACCTTGGGACAATGCAGAGGGGCTATTGGGCTACAGTCCATACAGTTGCAAAGAGCTGAATATGACTGAGCACTGAGTGCATTCTAGCTCCAGAACTCTCTGTGTGGGTGCAGAGAGTTACTTGACTTCTCCCTGTGCCAAACAAATTCTACTTCCCACCATCCCTTCCACAGGTGTTGCTCCCAAGGGCACATCTCAATAAACACCCTGCATGCTAAATTCCATTTCAGACTTTGCTTCCCTGGGAACCTAACCTGCTGTAGAGAGTGGGTAGAAAAGGTTACAATAATATTTGCAGGTGTTACAATTGCATCACTGCCTGATTGCTTTTGCTCAAAACAGTCCCCAGAGGGAACCCAGGTCCCCTATGCCAAGCCATTTGGCTCACAAAATTACATATCTAACAGTTGTAGCATAGGACTATATAAGGCTAATTTTTCCCATTCTAATTATGCAATGTGTATAAGAATTTAATAATAAGTACCTCTTAAAACAGCAGTTTCATCACTAGCATCATTATAGGTCATTCTGTTGAAAATATACTGGAGAAGGGCATGGCAAGCCACTCCAGTATTCTTGCCTGGAGAATCCCCACGGACAGAAGAGTCTGGAGGGCTACAGTCCATGAGGTTGCAAAGTGTCGGACATGACTGAGCAACTCAGCATGTTGAAAATATAGACTAGGAACAATGCTAGATATATGGATAATCAAATTATACTTAGAGATCCAATAAAGTAAAATTCCAATTGCTGTTGAGACTTTTTTCAAGTAACTATAATATTCACAAAGTATATCTTCCCACTCACTTATAGAATTCTTGGTACCACTTTTGCTTTGAACCATTTATTGTGTATTGGGATATAGCCGATTAGCAATGTTGCAATAGTTTCAGATGAACAGTGAAGGGATTCAGTCATACATATACCTGTGTCCATTCTTCCCCCAAACTCTCCTCTCATCCAGGCTGCCACATAACATTGAGCAGAGTTCCCTGTGCTATACAGGTCTTTATTGGTTATCCATTTTCAATACAGCAGTGGATATGTACACTCTCGAGACCACTTTTATTTCTCATTGCTCTCTTTTTGCTCCTCCAGTGTCAGCCCCTCCACCCACCGCCTAAACCAAAAGACAAGTTCTTTCCATCTTGGCCATGTCTTCAAATTCATGATCTGACACTTTCTTCCTATGTGACCTTGATAAAGTCATTACTTTCTCTGAGGCTTTCTTTTCTTTTGTGTAAAACAGGAGGAAATTAACTACCGTAGCTGTGGTGTACATTAAGTGAGATTAATGTATGAAAAATGCAGACCATGGAACCTAGTATATGCCAGGTACATAGTATTGGTTTTTTTTTTTTTTTCCCCTCAGTTTCTTCCTATAAGAAATGTTGAGCTCTCAGATAGAAAAGACTCTAGAACCCATTGAAAGTAAGTGGTGCATGCACTGAGGTAGGGGGCAATCTTTCCCTATTTTGTAATTAAACTTCTATTATTGGACAGTTAACTGTTTGGTGTACAGTTGAGGACAAGATAAAGCCTCTTGATTCAAGGAGTTTATCAAAGAGTGAAGGAGTTACAGATAAGAAAATAGCAGTGCGGGAGAAAGCAGAGTGTTGACTACATATGTATAGAAAGAATGAGATGGGACCATCTTTCTTTTCTTTTATCTTTGTTTCTTAAAAACAACATTCAGAGGGAGAGCTAGGTTGCTGCTTTTGGATTAACATAAAGGCACTGTAGACTATAGGCATGAGAAGCTTGCTTCCTTAGAATAAGGAATACAAAGGCTCAGCCAAGGAGAATTGCAAAATATCTCTAATTAACCACCAAGCACATTCCTTAGCTAAAACACCTGGCCTTTCTAAGCCTGACACCTGTCTTTTTAGTACTGCTAATAATGGATAAATGATTTTAAAAGAAAATATGGTTCTAAGTGGTGGTTTTGATGAAATAGAGGCTTTTGTAAATTGAGGGGAAAGAAAGTATATCTTTATGAACTGTTACCTCAAAGTGAAAATGTTAATTGCTCAGTTGTGTCCGACTCTTTGTGACCCTATGGACTGTAGCCTGCCAGGCCCCTTTGTCCATGAGATTTCCCAGGCAAGAATACTGGAGTGGGTAAGCCATTCCCTTCTGCAGGAGATCTTCCCAACCCAGGGATCAAACCCAGATCCTGCATTGCAGGCAGATTCTTTACTGTCTGAAACACCAGGGAAGCAAACTTAAGCACTACTGGTGTGCCGAGTAGTACACACATTATAAGAAGATGAAATAGAGTTGTAAAGGAAAGAAAGGGGAAAGAAAGGGTAAGGTATTAAATATGCAGCCTGTTACCTGGACTCCTCACCCTACCCCCATACAAAGGGCTCTGTATTTTCAAGTGAGTATCGTTAATTCAACACAGTTTTATGGAAACCTTTTGACTTTGAAATAGATGAAAATGTCATTTCCTTGCCTTATTCTCTTTTGGTCCTATGAAAAGCAATATGATTATACAGCATGGTGTACACTATCATTTCGATAGGGAAGAGATTAGTCCTGGTTTATGAGAGAATACTCTTCATACTGTTTGTGGGGTCACAAAGAGTCAGACACGACTGAGCTGAACTGATGATAGCGTAACACTCTTTGGGATTCGATACAGCATGAAGGTAATAAAAATAAGGGTTATTTTGTTTTAACTTATCACCAGGAATAAAAGAGAAAAGATACCAAACCAAAATGGAGAAGGAAGGGTGGATAGAGGGCATATTGTCAGAAGACTGAAAGCGGTGCAGATGGTGTAAGAGGTGAGACAGAATCGAATAGAGGAAGGGAAGGAGGAAAGAAAAGGCGAGGTGTTGAACGCGTGTTTAGAACTTAATGTTTCTTCTCCTATTAGCTCATTGCAGTTGTAGGATATGCAAAGACCCTGAAGCTCAGAAAATTTTGTTGCTTGCCCAAACTGACCTCGCTAGTAAAGTTATGGGATTGAGCCCAAATCAGGCACAATCCACGGACTAAGCTTATTATTGTTACACGTCCCAGATTTCTGAACAACCACTGCTGCTGCTGTTGCTAAGTCGCGTCAGTCGTGTCCGACTCTGTGCGACCCCATAGATGGCAGCCCACCAGGCTCCTCTGTCCCTGGGATTCTCCAGGCAAGAATACTGCAGTGGGTTGCCATTTCCTTCTCTATGAACAACCACTACTTGCCTGTTAAGGAAATTGGTAACAGCCCTTCTAGAGATTATCCTGAAGCAAATCCATCATATGCTGCGGCTTGAGTGTCTGTGACTTCAGTGTTTCCTCTAACATCTCCACCACGGAGGGAAGTGTGATGGTCAAAGAGGGGAAAATACTTGATAAACCCAGTTGGATGCATTAATTCAAGTCAAAGTTGATCTTTACTAGACACAATATTTTCCTCTTTTCCCAGATTTCAATGTAAGAAGACTACTAGACACAAAATCGTCCTCTTTTCCCAGATTTCAAGGTAAGAAGACTTCTATATACTATTCTCTTGGGTCAAAAAGTGTAGAATACACTATTTTTTCCTCAGTTGCCTAAACAAGAGGCCATCCTTCCTGCTCCCACAGTTTTGCTCCTGCTGTTTCCTATGCCTGAAATATTTCTTCCTTCTGCATACTCCCCTCTGCCAGCACACACAGCCTTGTGGATCCCAGCTGCTCTTTTAGGTCAACATTCTCTCATCACATCAGAAGGAAAGACGAGTTCAGATCTGTTCTTTCCATTCTAGCTCTCTAAGTACTAGGTAGCACTTTTGTTTTTTAAATCACATTGACCAGAGTTGTAAATTCTGCATAATTCATGTGGATTTTTAAGTTTATGCCTGCTTCTCACAAACCCCACAAGAACAGAGGCTGCGTATTTGTGTTATTTTGATTCTCAGGAATGTAGCTTAACCAGAAGCTCAAGTGAATGAATAGTAGTTTCAATACTTTTTTTTTTTTTCTGCCTTTGCTAGTGAACACACTACCATGGGAAAGCTACATTTTTTTTCTCTTTCTCTTAGTATCTGAATAACCTTGTTATATATTGAAAATACCGTGAGCTTCTGCATACTCTCATTCTGAATCCTAGTTCTGACACTCAATGTTAGACTTTGTGTAATTAATTTACTTCAAAGACTCTGATTATTCTTCTATTAAAGTGGATATAAATTCATATCTTATGATTGTTCTGACTCTTAATGACATATTGATACATCATACGCCATGAGTAACTGTGCATTTCTTAATTCTACACCATGTTTTTTTTTTTTTTCCTTACAAATAAGGTTGATGGATATGTAAGTTTTTGAGTTATTGGTGCAGTTTCTTCCCCCGGAGCATTAACTGGCTTCTAAAGGTTCAATTTGACATAAGTTCATTAAGATCAACATTTTACCTCCTCCTGGAAACCATTCTTAGCTAAAATGTATTGCTAGTTTAATAACTGTCCATAATCTCTTTTGATCCTACCATATGCTTTTTTAATTCTATTTTTCTTTTTTTTAAATTTTAATACAATCCTAATTTCAGAATATATGTATTTGCCTTCTTTCATTCAAATAACCAGGGACCTTGCTAGGTTTTGTGGGATAATACAAGAATGATAATTGGAAAAAAGCGTACCATTCATCTTGCAGTCTGTTGGCATAGGCAGAGGTTGAAATAACATAGTAGCAGGGTCATATTAATAAGTGATTCTAGAGATATTTTGTATAGTATGGTTACTATCTATCAGAGACTATATAAACACCAATGACAGATATCTTGAAGGAAAAAAAAAATATACGTACAAAGCCATGATAATATGAAAGAGGATGGTGGGTGTTAGAATGACTGCAGTATCTAAGGGGTGATAGGCTTATGCAAGAGATGAGAATGTTGAGACTAATTAGATGGAAAGCTGAGCTAGATCGTAGAGATTTTGCCAGTCGTTCTATTGAGTTGGCCAAAGGTTCTTTTGGATTTTTCCATAACATAGTGAAAAGTGAAAGTTTTAGTCATTCAGTCATGTCCAATTCCTTGCGACCCTATGGACTGTAGCCCACCAGGTTCGTCTGTCTATGGTGTTTCACAGGCAAGAATACTGGAGTGGTCTGCCATTCCCTTCTCCAGGGGATACTCCCAACCTCAGAATCAAACCCTGGTCTCCTGCAACTGCAGGCAGATTCTTTAAGATCTGAGCCACCATAGAAGCCCATAACATAACATAGCATCTTATGAAAAACACCTGAATGAATCTTTTGCCCAAGCTAATATAAAGTTTGTTTTCTAAAAGCAATATGATACCAAAAGTCTTTCGGCAGGAAAACAACTGATCTCATGCCTGTTTAAAAAGGCAAAATTTGTCTCATTTAAAAATATTGTCTTTTTCTTAAAATCATGTCTTACATTAAGGCAAATGCCACATTTTCTCCTTTTATGCATTTCCCTAAGCATTTACAAATAAATAGGTACAGAATGGTCCTCAACACATCATATATGTTGTATAGTATGCAAACTAATATTTAAATTCCTAATAAGACTTATAAGCTATTGCAAATAACAAAACAAGATACTAATTGTGTTAAGTGTTTATAGGTAGAGCTTTACAGACTTGAAGAGCTTTCATATAGATTGTGTGCTTTGCTCCCATGATCTTCCTCCTCACGGGATGGGAAAGGAGGAAGCCAAATATTGAATACGTGCTTTGAAATCCTAGTAGGGCTTTTAGACGTGGCCAACCTTGTAAATGCCTTTAAAATTGGGATTATATGGAAACCAGAGGCCTCCAGGGTATCCTCGAGTCTTGTTCTGTCCCGTCATATTTTTATTCTTCCATATCCACAAGATCTTGTCAATAAGATGAATGCTGATGTACCAGCATCTAGAGCTAAAGACAGAGCTCAAACATCCAAATTGATGCATTTTTTATCAGACCAGACAGTAGCTATAAAATCAAATCAAAACAAGAGTCTGAAAAGTGTTTTTTGCTGGTTCTGTTAGACAGTCCTTCAGTGATTTTATCATTCTATTTTAAAGAAACTGAAGAAATGAAAAAGGGATTTGGAGACAAGATGCTCCTGTCATGGACTGTACATCTTAAAATTAGAGAAAGAAAATGTGAAATTTATCATAGTGAAGAGTAAAGTTTTAGAACTCAGAATGTAAAATTCTGCACCCTTTCCCTTCCTATCTTTCCCTCCCTGCCTCTCTCTCTCTCCCTCACTTTCTCTGTGTCTTGCTCTTTTTTTTTTTTTTTTTTTACACTGTCTCACTTCATTACATTATATTCATTACATCAGTTGATGTAGGGACTCTTCATATTTCCCACAAAAGCAATTATTAAGCACTTATTTTGTGACAGTCATTGTAATAAACACTAGGGAAAAAAAGAAATAAGACTGTAAGTTATGGAGAGAGTATAAATTTCCTTTGTACCCAAAGAAACTAGCAATACTTAAGTTTCATGAAATAAAAACAGTAAGAACTTTAAAAATGGTAGTAATAAAATTAATAATTGAGTGTTTGATATATGTCATGGTTTTCAAATTTGATCACCAAAGCAACAGCATCAGCATTAGAATCAGCCGAGCTACAATGAGGTATCACCTCACACTGGTCAAAATGGCCATCATCAAAAGGTCTGCAAATAATAAATGCTGGAAGGGGTGTGCAGAAAATGGAATCGGCCTACACTGTTGGTGGGAATGTAGGTTGGTACAGTCACCATGGAGAACAGTATGGAAGGTCCTTAAAAAACTAAAAATAGCATACTAGGGTGCATATACCCACTCTGGGGTATAAATCTGAGAAAACTCCAATTCAGAAAGATATATGCACTCTAGTATTCATAACAGCATTATAATAGCCAAGACGTGGAAGCAATGCAAATGTCCATTGAAAGATGGATGGATAAAGAAGATATGGTACATATATGCAATGGAATAATACTCGGTCATATACGCAGCACGTGGATGGGCCTAGAGGTAATCATACTAAATGAAGTAAATGAGACATAGAAAGACAAATATCATATGATATCATTTATATGTGAAATCAAAAAAAGTATACAAATGAACTTATGGATAAAACAGAGATTGACTCACAGACATAGAAAACAAACATGGTTAGCAAAAGGGAAAGTGGGAGGAGTAATTAATTAGGAGTTGGGATTAACAGATACACATCTCTGCTGCTGCTGCTGCTAGGTCGCTTCAGTCGTGTCCGACTCTGTGTGACCCCATAGACGGCAGCCCACCAGGCTCCCCCATCCCTGGGATTCTCCAGGCAAGAACACTGGAGTGGGTTGCCATTTCCTTCTCCAATGCATGAAAGTGAAAAGTGAACGTGAAGTCGCTCAGTCGTGTCTGACTCTTAGCGACACCATGGCCTGCAGCCTACCAGGCTCCTCCGTCCATGGGATTTTTCCAGGCAAGAATACTGGAGTGGGGTGCCATTGCCTTCTCCAACAGATGCACACTACTATATATAAAATAGACAACCAACAATGACAGGAATTATACTTAATATTTTATAATAACCTATAATGGAAAAGGAGCAGGAAAGGAATAAGTATGTAACTGAATCAATTTTCTGTGTACCGGAAACTAACACAGCATTGTAAAGCAAGTATACTTCAATAAAAATTCACAAAGAAATAAAAAAGAAAGAACTCAAATAGTTTTCTGGTGACACATTTAAGATTTTTTATAGTAGTATCATACCACCTGCAAACAGTAACAATTTGACTTCTTCTTTTTCCAATTTGAATTCTTTTTATTTCTTTTTCTTCTCTGATTGTCATGACTTGGATATTCAAAACTATATTGAATAAAAGTGGTGAGAGTGGATATCCTTGTCTTGTTCCCAGTCTTAGAGGACTTGCTTTCAGCTTTTCATCATTGAGTATGATGCTAGCTATAAGCCTGTCATATATGGCCTTTACTATGTTAAGGCACATTCCCTCTCTATTCACTTTGTGGAGAGTTTTATTTTAATCATAAACAGGTGTTGAATTTTGTCAAAATCTTTTTCGTCATCTATTGAGAAAATTACACCATATATCTGTAATTCTTCAGTTTGTTGATGTAGAGTATCACACTGATTGATTTGTGGATATTGAAAAAATCCTTGATATCCCTGGGATAAATCCCACTTGATGTTAGTGTATGATCCTTTTAATGTGTTGTTGAATTCAGATTGCTAGTATTTTGTTGAGGATTTTTGCATGTATTGTCATCCATATTATTATTTGTTGTTATTGTTCAGTCACTAAGTCGTGTCTGATTCTTTTTGACTCCATGGACTATTGACCTGCAATTTTCTTTCTTTTTTTGTCATATCTTTGTCTGATTTGGGACTTCCCACGTGGCTCAGATGGTAAGTAATCTGTCTGTAATGCAGGAGACCCAGGTTTGATCCCCTATTTGGGAAGATCTGCTGGAGAAGGGTAGGGCTACCCACTCCAGTATTCTTGCCTGGAGAATTCCATTCCATGAACAGAGGAGCCTGGTGGGCTACAGTCCATGGGATCACAAAGATTGAACATGGCTGAGTGACTAACACTTTCACTTTTACTTTTTGTCTGGTTTTGGTATCAGCATGACAGTGGCCTCATAGAATGAGTTTGGGAGTATTTTTTCCTCTTCAAATTTTTGAATAATTTCAGAAGGATAGGTGTTAGCTCTTCTCTAACTGTTTGATAGAATTCACCTGGGAAGCCATCTAGTCCTGGACTTTTGTTCTTTGAGAGTTTTTCAATTACAGTTTCAAACATTAAATGCTGGAGAGGGTATGCAGAAAAGGTAATCCTCCTAACACTCTTGGTGGGAATGTGAACTGGTATGGCCACTAGACTCAATAGACATGAATTTGAGCAAACTTGGGGAGATAGTGAAGGACAGGGAAGCCTGGCGTGCTGCAGTTCATGGGGTCTCAGAGTCAGACATGACTTAGCAATTGAAGAAAAACAATATAATCTAGCAATCCCACTCTTGGGCGTATATCCAGAGAAAACCATGGTTTGAAGGGATACATACACCCCAACATTCATTTCAGTGCTGTTTACAATAGTCAAGACATGGATGCAACATAAATATTCATTGACAGATGAATAAATAAGATGACGAGGTACATATATAAAATGGAACACTGCTCAGTTCTTAAAAAGAATAAAACAATGCTATTTGCAGCAACATGGTTTGAACTGGAGATTATCATACTAAGTGAAGCAAGTCAGACAAAGACAAATGTAAGATATCACTTATGTGCTTATGAGTGGAATAAAAAATTATACAAATGAACTTATTTATAAAACTGAAATGGACTCACAGACTTAGAGAACAAACTTACTATTATTAGGGGGAAGGGTGGTGGAGAGGGATAGATAGGGAGTTTGGGATTGGAATGTACACACTGCTATAATTAGAATAGATAGTCAACAAGGACCTAATGTATAAGCACAGGGAAGGATGCTCAATATTTGGTAACAACCTAAATAGGAAAATAATTTGATAAAGAATAGATACAAGTATATGTATAAATGAATCACTTAACTGTACACCTAAAACTAACACAACATGATTAATCAACTCTGCTCCTATAAAAAATAAAAAAAAAAAAAGAAAGAAAGAAATTAAGCATTCAGGCTTCCCTCTAGACTAACTAATCAGAAATTGTGGGGTGGAGTCCTGGAATTTGTTTTTTAATAAGCCCGCAGGTGATAGAATTGGACGCTAAAGTTTGAGAACCATGTCTCTATGTTTAGCAGTTTACATGACTCATCTAATTCTCATAAGCCTTATGAGTCAAATACTCTTCTAGCTTTGCATTAGCTATCTATTGCTGCCTAACTAATCATCCCAAAATGTGGTGATTTAAAACAACAGCAATCGTTGTGTCATTATCGCTCATGATCCTGGGGTTAAGTAACCTCACTCACAGTGTGCTTTTACTCATTCAAGGTCTCTCATATGATTGCAATCAGATGATGGGGCTGGAAAAATCTGAGGGCTCACTTACTTGCTCATAAGTCTGTGGCCTGTGCCATGAAGACTTAACAGCTGGGAAGCTGAAAGAGCTGCAGCTCTTGATGCAACTCTGTTTCTCTGTAGTCTCTTCATCCTGGTAGCTTCACGGTAGCTAGGCTTCATGGAGGACGGTTTTAAAAGCAAAAATCCAAGGGGAGAGAGAGAGAGAGAGAGAAAGGAAAGTAGAAGCTGTATCACCTTTTATGAGTGAGCCTGGAAAGTCACATGGCATCATTTCCCCATGCCTACTAGCCAGGTGGTCACAGAGGCCTACCCAGGTTGAAAAGGAAGCATAGACGCCACCTTGTGATGAGGGAAGTGGCAAGCTTTGAGAAGAACTAGAAATATGGTTACACTAATCTTTGCAGAATATAATCTGATACGATCTCCATTTTTCATCTAAGGAAATGAAGATGGAAGTAGGGTAGATACCTTGCCTAAGACTTAGTGAGTAAATGGTTTTGTTGTTCAGTTGCTAAGTCTGTCTGACTCTTTGCTATCCCATGAACTGCAGGCTTCCCTGTCCTTCACTATCTCCTGGAATTTGCACAAACTAATGTCCACTGAGTCAGTGATGCCATCCAGCTATCTCACCCTCTGCCACCCACTTCTCCTGCCCTTAATCTTTCCCAGCATCAGGGTCTTTTCCAATGAGACAGCTCTTCCCATCAGGTGGTCAAAATATTGGAGCTTCATCTTCAGTCCTTCCAATGAATATATAAATAGTTTGTTTATAGTTCTTCCCAGTCCGGCTGTAGTTTAATACTCAGGGTTATTTCTTAACATTAGCTGTGTTGCCTGTCAACTTTCTTGTTCTTATCAGCTTTTTCAGGGAAGTTGAGCTAGAGAATTAACTCAAGGTCAGGTTCTCATGAAGCAGGGGTGGTATTTCATTGACACTTTGCCAAGAGTAGTAGTCAGAAATGTAACATAATATTAACCCCATTTTAAAGCACTGGCTACCATGTCAGGCTCTCTCTAAACAGTGTAAATGCAAGATTGCATTTGATACTCAAAGCATCCCTGTGTCCCAACTATTATTTGTATCCCCATTTTATATATAACAAGTTAAGTCTTGAGAGACTAAGGGATTTTGCAAGGTCATCCAGCTAGTGACAGCGTCTGAATCTGGACCTGAATCTGTCTGCAGAATCTGAGCTCTTAACCACTTGCTTACTGTCCGACTGTGTATTGACCTTCACCTCTGTTGTCAAGAAGTTTGCTAGGAGCTAGGGATAAAGAATTGAAGAAGACACATATGGAGCCCATATACTATGTATAGCAATAACCTGTGCATATTTACAGATTGAAAGTGCCCAAATACTAAATTATATAAGTATCACCGATGCCAGAGATGTGAGCAATAAACTATTAAATTAATTAGCTTCCTAAATAAGATGACTTGGGGTAAACAGGACCAGCCCACAAACTCTGCATATTCCTTGTGTGTGTGTTAGTCACTCAGTCATGTCCAACTCTTTGCGACCCCATGGATTGTAGCCTGCCAGGCTCCTCTGTCCAGGGAATTCTCTAGGCAAGAATACTGGAGTGGGTTGCCATTCCCTTCTTTCCTAGATCTGATCAAATAAAAGAGGCAAATGAAAATTTGAGTTACTTCTTTGAGCCATTGTACTGTTTCTCCTGTAATTTTGGAAGATTTTGTGAAATTCTTTATTATTACCTCAGTAGAAAAAGAAACAAGCACACTATTCTGTACTATATTCTTTTGAGGAATGAAAGTTAATTTAATAGTAATGGTTACTTCAAAATAAATGAGTTGTAGCTATACCTTGATTTAAGAAAAATAATGCAAGATTACATACAATTTCTTTTTATCATGACTTTGACCGGTGTCCCATGGACACAACCGAGTCCTCATTCTCAGTCTTGGCATGGGAAGATGAAGATTTATGGATTCAAAAGTGGCCTCAGAGTAGTGTTGCCAGATAAAATTCAGGGCATTCAGTTAAATTTGAATTTCTGATAAACAGTAAACAAACTTCTAGTATTCCCCCTTCTCAGATGGTGCAATGGTAAAGAATTTGCCTGCCCAATGCAGAAGACATGGGTTCGATCCCTGGGTCAGGAAGATCCCCTGGAGGAGGAAATGACAACCCACTCCAGTATTCTGGAGAAGGGAGTGGCTACTCACTTTAGTATTCTTCCCTGGAAAATTCCATGGACAGAGGAGCCTGGTGGGCTATAGTCCAAAGGGTAGCAGAAGAGTCAGACATGACTGAGTACACACATTCCATTCAGTATATCTCAAATATGAATAAGACATACTTTTATTAAAAAACAGTTTGTTTTTGACTAACATTCAAATTTAGCGGGGTGCCCTGTGTTCAGGGATCCAGGTGCTTGGCATTGCCAACTTAGTTTTGCAGAGCTGGGATATACTCTGCCCTCTGGGAACTCATTTCTTTTTTTCTCTAGCCAGTAAATGTTTATAGAGGGCCTGCTGTCTGACAGGTCAAAGATGGAAGCACATATTGATACAGTTATAGGTGATTATAATGTAAGGTGGAAAATATTATGAAAGTCAAGAAATGCATCAATTAAAATGATGAGTAACTGCTGTGTAACTCCGGGAACTTTACTCAGTGCTCTGTGGTGACCTAAATGGGAAGGAAATCTAAAAAAGAAGGGATATACGCATATCTAAAATGGATTCATTTTGCTGTACAGCAGAGAATAACACAACATTGTAAATCAGTCATACTCCAATAAAAGTTAATTTTAAAAATAAATAAAATCATTGGTATGTTAAAAAATGACCACGAAATGGTCAATATTTATCAAGTCACATTCTCTCTGCAGATACTCTGTTGAGCACATAGACACATTTTTTCCCTAGATCTTCACACTAACCCGGTGAAGTAGGTGCATAGTTTTTCATATATGGAAAAACTGAGATGTGAGACTTGGAGGTGGTAAGTCACTCACACTTCTGCATGTGGAAGATACGTGGTGGAGCCAGGGAGGAAGCCTTGGGCTTCTTAATTCCAGAGTCTGAGCTATATACCACACTAACAGGGCACTGGATAAATACAGTTGGCCAAGAAAGACTCACTTATGAAAATACCTTAAATTAGATTTCATAGAGCAGTTAGTAAGGGACAGGTCAATAAAATGGGTGATGGAAGTGAGGACAGAGTTGAGAAAATGCTCTGCCTGAAAAGTAGTGCACATATGGAGAAAGGCACAAAAAGGGACAGAAACGTGGGTAGGAAACCAGATGGTGTCATTCACCTTGTCAAGAAATAGTTTCTGATTGCTCCATCTTGGGCAAACACTGATAATTTCTACTTACAGAGAACCATAAGTTAGGATCACTTTATTTTAAAGATAAAGATATTGTGCAATCAAATACTTAAAAATTAGTGTTGTCCCCAGGGTGAATATAATAGCAAATAAGAATGATTATAACCATGATGATAATGTACAATTATTTGTTATGACCAGAAATGATTCAAATTACTTTACATGTATTAGTGCATACAGTTTCCTCTGTATTAGGAATACAGAGGAAATGACTGTATTCACAGTAGCTCTCTGAATTAGTTACAAATTTTGCCTAATTTTAAAGGAGAAAAAAATGGAAGGATGGTATGTTAAAATAACTTGCCTGAGAGTGACACTTCTGAAAGAAAATGTTCAAGTTGTAGAATACTCTTCTACGTTCTAAATATCCTTATTTGTCAGCTGATTCATGGAAGTCTGATTTTGAACTAGAAAGGCTGGGTATTCAATGTGCAGTGTACAATAATCCTAGCAGCCTAAAATCCAAACACACACAATGAATTTTACATAATGATTTTATTTCAACATGTTTTTCTTTTTTTTAAATTGAGTGCTGACTCAGGGAAAAGCATGCCAGTTGGAAACCTTCTAGAATTCTTTGCCTACGCAGATTTTCATATTCAGAAGGCAACAGGAGACAAGAAACAGCACAGACTGCTGCAAATGAAGTGCTAGGCGTATTTAGATGTTGGGCGGCTGGGAGAATACTCAAAGGAGGCAGGTCGTGATCAATAAATGAGATGTCAATGGGCAAATCCAAAGAGCTTAGTAAATATTTCAGACATACAATTGTCTGATGGTCATATATTGTGTGCAAGGAAACAACAGTGAGGAACTGATATAAGTAAAATGTAAGACTAGGTGACTTCTTCTTTGCACTAAATTATTAATTGTGTTATCACAACACAATGAATGGACATTATTACGCCCATTTTACAGCCAGTGACTGAGGCATAGAAAAGTTATGTGCAGTGACCAAGGACATAGAATTACTAAGTAGAAAACAGTATTATTACTAATGATCACTTCTCTTATCACAAAGACATATCTACTTCTCATTGATTAACTTATTCCTCAAATAGTTAATCAATTTATGTGGAAGCATATGTATGTTGTGGTAAACAAAGCAGCCACAGTTCCTGACATCATGGGGCTGTCAGTCTACAGGTTCTGTCATCTGATCATAATTGTTTCATTTTTTTATTTTTATAGTTGTGAATATTTTGTTTTATCTAGCTTAGAGCCCATCTGTTCTATATTCAGGAAAGATGGAGGTACTGGCTTAGACTCTAGCTAGATAAGATCCAGGGCAGAAAGTATTAAAAAAAAAAAAGTCTCAAATTTGTGTGACTATCAATCTGGTAAATTGTCCAAATGCTACATGGAAAAGCAAACCAATAGTTGTCTACAGTGGGACTTTTGGAAACAAGTCATCGGGCTTAATTAAAAGGCCAAACGGAGGTCTATCACCACATCAGAAGTCTATGACAGCTTCAGTTCAGTTCAGTTCAGTTCAGTTCAGTAGCTCAGTCGTGTCTGACTCTTTGAGACCCCATGAATCGCAGCATGCCAGCATCAGATGGTCGCATTTACAGAAGTTGTAATGATGTGGAGACAAAAAGGGAAGAAGGTGGAATGGTACTCAGAGCTCTGGAGAGCATTCAGAGTTCCATTAGCCCCTTCTCTAAACACCTGGGATTTCCTTGGTACAACTGCTCATTTGCATCTGTGAATCTGCAGAGGTTCATCCTTTTCACCTTCCAAGGTGCCCAAGAGAAAGGAGTTCAGCCACACTGTGAGGGTGGACTGTGACAGATCATGGGCTTTCTTCATCTGTTAATTCAAGATGAAAACATTTTTACAGTTTAAATCCAAGGAAGGAAGGCTTGGGCCAAAATTCCTGCAGGGAGAATATTAATTTTTAAACTATTAATGGATCACAAGTTTCATAACCTACGAAAGCTTTCTATGACCTTATCACTTCTCCTTAAGCGCTGATCTCACCTTGCACAGTGGCCTGCCTTGCTCAGTTCTCCTGGTCCTCTGGTTTGTTAGTGAGACCACCAGAGGACCTTTGGACTTGCTTTTCTACCTCAAGCTCTTTTCTCCAAATATCTGCCTCCTCAATGGTCAATGCCACACTGACTGCCTTATTTCTAAATTATATTAAGAAAAACAGTCCTGACCAACTCTATTTTATCCATAGTAATCATGGATTTCAAAAATATCTTATAATTTATGTTCTCTATTTACTATTTATTGTCTGGATTCCCTAATAAAACACATGCTTTCCTGGGAATGGATTACCTTTTGGTCTGTTTTTGCTGATGAGCCTCAAGTGTTTAGGAACATCCCCTGCATGTCATAGGCTCTCAGTAAGTGTTTGTTGAAAGAGTGACAGCATTTTCTCATATATAATATCTCACAGATGCACAGCTACACTTGCTTCATCTTGCCTAGGTTTTACATTAATTCTAATTCATGGCTGTGCTCAAAATAAAATATAAAGTGCTCGTAAGCTGCATAAAAAGTTGATCTCAAGGTGAAGGTCTGGTTTACCAGTGCCCTACAGGATGTTAGGTCTTAGTGAACATACTTTATCTTCATTCTTTACGTTTGTTTGCTTATTTGGAGGGACAACCACAACTCGGAAATCTCTACCATGATATCTAGTGTAAGAATTTGTTTTTCGCTTATAAAATTAGAAATCAATAAAAAACTGCCCAGAAAAACAAGTCAGTCAAATTCTTCCTTTCCAAGCCCTTTACAATAATTTGGTACCAAACAAAGTTTAAAGAAAACAACAAGTGAAACTCCCAACTATTTAGAAATGAGAAACGGTTAGCTCTCTACACGTGCTTTTGGTTATAATAAAACAAAAATGTATAGACAGATTAATTGTTAGAAAACAAACTAAGTAAATTTTACCTGAGTTCCAAACTCAAAGAATTAGAAAAAAAGAATAACTGACACGAAGAAAATAGAAGTAGATTTGATGTCTAAAGTAATTTTTAAATGAGAGTTTTGAAATAAATGATGAAATAGAAAATCTGTTAAATTATCAAAAGGAAAAGTGAGAAAGATATAAAGGAGGGAGAAAGAGAAAATATGTAAGAGAGAGAATTCAAATAAATAAAATTGGGAATAAGAAAGGGGGCATAACTACAGATATGGAAGAAATGATTCCTTAAAAAAAAAAAAAAAACTAGGAATAAAACCACCATATGACCCAACAGTCCTGCTCCTAGGCATATACCTGCAGGAAATCAAAATGTAAAAAGACACATATATCCCATTGTTCACTGCAGCACTATTTACAATAGCTAGAGCATGGAAGCAACCTAGATGTCCATCGACAGATGAATGGATAAAGAGGTACATATACACAATGGAATATTACTCAGCCATAAAATGAATAAAATCATTTTTTGAATGGAGAAGTGATATGACTCGATTTAGAAATGAGCTGATCTATTGTCAGAGTGGAGAGTGGATTGTGATGAAACAGTTTGGAAGTGAAGGAACCAGTTAGGGCAGTGAATTTTCCTTGCGAACACCTCAGAAAAACCAAACTGAGATAAAAGATCAGTTAACAGCCCTCATTTCAGAAATTAGATTTTCTAAAAGAGACTGATCTGTTTTCCATGTGTATGTTATATATACACGTACATATGTAACAGGCATTTTTAAAGTCCCCACAAGACTCTGGTGACCAGCTAAGTATGAGGATGTCTGAGCCAGAAAAGCATTTACAATCATCCAAATATTCTTGAGCTTTGTAGAGCTCAAGAATAAAAAGAAAGGGGTAGAATGGCGAATGTATAATGGAGAGAAATTATACTAGAGCAGTCTTTTAGAAAGAGAAACCATTCTTAACTTTTCAAAATCAAACAGGTTTGGATGATACCTTTACCAATACTTATTTGCCTATTCATTTTTTTAGTCTTCATTTCTGGAATGGGTATTTTCATTTTAGTTCAGATTTAGGATGTATCTCTCTTTCTCTTTCTCACTGAAGAGGTGCAATTCTTTTTATTTTTAGTTTATTTTATTGAAGTATAGTTGATTTACAATGTTGTGTTAACTTCTGCTATTAAGCAAAATTATTCAGTTATACATAAGTATACACTACTTTCCATATTCTTTGCATCCATTCTATGCATTAATAGTTTGTATCTGCTAACCCCAAACTCCCAATCCATCACTCCACCCCCTTTCTCCTGGCAAAAGTCTGCTGTCTATGTTTGTTTCTGCTTTGTAGATAAGGTCATTTTTATAATATTTTGGATTCCACAAATAAGTGATATCATATTGATATCATATGATATTTGTCTTTCTCTTTCTGGCTTACTTTATTTAGTATGATAATCTCTAGGTTCATCCCTGTTGTTGCAAATGGTCTTATTTTATTCTTTTTTATTACTGAATAGTATTCCATTGCATGTATATACCTCATGAAGAAGTAACAATTCCAATGAGAGGATGGAAAGACAGGCTGGGCTGAAGAAGAAAGTGAAATAGTAGAGAAAGGATCTTTGGCAGAACAGGGAATCATATAAATAAACAGTGTTCTATTTGATTACTACTTCTTGTAGTTTACTTATTGTCCTGTGTGTATATCACACCCAATACCTACTACTGTCTAAAATGTCTCTTGGGATCTGGACCTGAACTTTGTTCAGCCTTCTTTTGGATTAGGCTTCCCCTTTCTTCCTCTGATACTGCCGAACAGACATTCTGGCCTGAGAGTCTTTGCTCTTGTTCTCTTGTCTGAAACCATCTCCCTGCTGCTTCAAAGGTGCCACCTTCTCAGCCTACAGATCTCAGGTTGGGTGTCACACCCTCAGAAATATTGTTCTTGACCTTTCTCCATAAAGGAAGTCTCCCTATTTATTTCTTTCAGCTCTCTGCTCATTTCCCTCCTAGCTCTTATCACAGTGTGTGATGCCTTTGTTGACTGAGGTATCTTCAATCCTCAACAGTAGGTTACGGGGTCATCATGGAGGCTGTGCCTCCTTGTCCATTGGGTAGAGCCATCCCCTGTCAGAATGCCTGACAGTTAATATTCAAATAATGCTTGTCAGAGAGGTGAAATTTGAAGGAAAAAAAATAATCATAAACTACAAGCAGCTAAAATTAAGAACCTAAAATTCAAAGACTGTTCTATGTTAGGATCAGAAGGCAAAATATACATATTCATGTGTGTGCTAATCATGAAGTTAGGTTGCTCGGGGATCCAATATATCCCTCTTCTGAGATTATCCATTTCTGTTTTGGCTGCACCAGAGTTTGTTGCAAGATGATTTGTCAAGATTTTTCCTTTTTAAAAAAAACTAATGGCTTTGTCATCCCCAGGAGGGACCTGAGACTGCTTGTGGAGGTGTACAGAGGTTTCCACTGGCAGCTACTTGCTAAACTGAATATATTTAGCTACCTTGTCAAGTCCTAGAATTGTTTGATTTCCTGCAGGAAATGTTTGCCTTTGAAAACTCCAGTGGGGAAATAGCTTTTTCACCTCTGCTCAAGAGAATGAGTTTAACATTGTCTGAAGATGAGATTCATCCCCTGGAGGAGGTACTGAGCATCTAATGAGCTTAGGAACAAATCAGAAAAAACAGCAGGGGGTGGATTTCAATCCCACCTCACCTTGGTACCATAAAAAAAGTCTGTTTAGATGTTTGCCTGAGTGAACTACCCATTTACACTGAATTTTATCTGTGTACTGTATCGTATATGTATAACTCTGATATGGAAACACATCTAACCACATTATACACATTATCCATTGTGAAAGGTGTATGATTTTGCTCCTTGGGGTGCATTCTATTTAAGTATTCATTAGTACATTATCCACTAGGCATGCACTTTTATCTTTTATGTCTAATATGAATCCTGCTTTTGGTACTGTAAGTGAGAGCAATTTATACCCTCAGAGTCACACACACACACACACACACATACCTCCACTGAAACAGTGACCAAATAAAAGTTATTCTCAACAATTACTTCCACGACCTCAGATTGAGCTTATTTATTAGCTAGAACCTTGTCTTTCTTCTGTTAAGATTTCCTCCCAACTCAAACTTTTCTCTGAAATTAAGCACTTGATATTGGCCCCTTGGAATTGTCTTTGTATTTTTTCCAGGCTGGCATTTGATTCTTGCTTCCGTTTTGCTACAATCCTTGTTACCTATGGGAGAAGTCCCTTTCCTAGTGCTGCCCTTTCAGAACCCGGGTTGTAATAGTGGCCATTTGATTGGTGGTTTTAACTCTACAAAATCAAAGGAATAGGTGAGGTGAAAAAATTGTTTTAACCTCTAATCATGTACATTTAGAAAGAATATGTGTAATCCAAATGGAAATTGGGTAGGAAAACTTTTAATAGAAAAGCTTTACCCCCTGCAGCAACCCTGGCTTGGTATTAGAGGAGAGAGTACAAATGAGCCAGTGCAAGAGAATCTTATATGTAGTATTATGTCTAGATAATGCTAGAACTTGTTTTGTTTTGATTTTAATTTTATAGTTAAGTAGGGAATTAAATCCCTTCAACTATAGAGGAACAAAAACATGTTTTTTCTTTGTCTTATTTGCTTTGGAAGGGAATAGAATAGTGTTATGCATACATCTTAAACATTTTCTAAATATCTTAAAGCATTCTCACAAGCAGTAAGTGACAATTAAGTACCCTAGTCCTTACTATTATTATGCATTCTTGGGTTATATATTCCTGGGTTGTCCTTTGACTTATGTCCCTGCTTTTGCCCTTGACCTCTTTAGATTTTTTCATCTGATTGAGGGTAAAACCAAAGTCCTTACTGTAATTTTTAAATTTCTCTATGATTTTGCCTCAGTTTAATCTCTGATCTCAACTCTTGATATTCTCCTATTTCACTTTTTTCTGCCTTCCTTTTTGTTTCTTAAACTTGTCAGGCACAGATATCTTATATCCATTACACTAATTTCTATTACTGTTCCCAGAAATCTAGTTCTCCGGGTATCTATATAGTTAGCTCCTTCATTTGCTCTACGTTTTTACTCAAAAGCAAATTCTTGTGATTTCTCCTTTTGAAATTACGGAGTGTTTGGGACCAGACTTATTCTCCCAAAATTAATAAATAGAAAACTAGACCAAATAGGACTTTCTTAAAACAAAGCAAAATTGTTTTCAGATGTGATCAAAAGACAAGGAGTGTAGCCCTTGAAAGAAAGGGAACAGAAAAAGTCAGCTATGCAATTTCCTTGGAGTTTTGTCTAAGCCATTTTCTAAGCAAAGCAGCAAGGACAGAAATCCCAAGAAAAGCACAGAAGACCTAGAAAAACTGAAAAGATGGAAAGAAAAAGTTGGAGAGAAAAAGACAACGTAATTTTTAGGGAAGCATACCAGAAAGAAGTGCATGAGTGCTCAGTCGTATCTAACTCTTTGCAACCCCTTGGACTGTATCCCACCAGGTTCCTCTGTCTATGGAATTTTCCAGGCAAGAATACTAGAAAAGAAAGTGAAGTCACTCAGTCGTGTCCAGCTCTTTGCGACCGCATGGACTGTAGCCCACTAGGCTCCTCTGTCCATGGGATTGTCCAGGCAAGAACACTAAAGCAGATCGCCATTTCCTATTCCCGGGGATTTTCCCAACCCAGGAAATCAAACCTGTGTCTCTTTCATCTCCTGCATTGGCAGGCAGATTCTTTTCCACTGTACCACTTGGGAAGCCCTCACCAGGAAGAAGAGAGTTGTCTAAAGAAGTAACAGAACTCTACTGAGAAGCCCCTTGACTATGGCTGAATACTACACATGGTATTATACATGTATGGAGCTACTACACATAATCAGAATTGTAAACTAAACACTGTTGACAGGCATTTTTGTTCTAACAAGGCAGAAAAGACTTCTTGCTAAATGCCTGGAAGATTTCGCAGAGATACCAGAGGGTCAAACCCTAATAGTGCTGAGCTAGCCATAGATTAAAAGCTACTCTAAACCTGTGATAAGAACCATGAAAAAATTAAGTGGATCCACAAGTTAACTTCTGACAGAACAAAATGTTTCACTATTTGAAGGAAAACAAAATTAAACCTGTTATAATGTTCAAAATTCACTGAAAAATTGTAAGATATGTAGAGAAATAGGAAAATTGATCTATAGTGAGGAGAAAAATCAACCAATAAAGAAGATTCAGAAAGGGCCTGCTGTTGCTGCTGCTGCTAAGTCTCTTCAGCGTCTGACTCTGTGCAACCCCATAGACAGCAGCCCACCAGGCTTCCCCGTCCCTGGGATTCTCCAGGCAAGAACATTGGAGTGGGTTGCCATTTCCTTCTCTAATGCATGAAAGTGAAAAGTGAAAATGAAACCATTCAGTCGTGTCCGAACCAGCGACTCCATGGACTGCAGCCCACCAGCCTCCTCTGTCCATGGGATTTTCCAGGCAAAAGTACTGGAGTGGAGTGCCATTGCCATAGATAATAGTTAATATAAAAGAATGTAAAAAATAACATGATTATGTATAAAATCTTAGAGGAAAAATATATATATAATGAAAAATAAATAAACACAAATAGAATTTCTACTTACAGAAGTCAAGTATCCCAAGGGTGGGGAAAGGACAAAGTACTGCTGGGATCAATATCAAATGAGACACTGCAGAAGACGGATCAGTAAACTTCATGTCTTAACAATGCAAATTTAAACATATGTATATATTTATACACATATACATATACATGACTGAAAATAATAAATAAACTGAGCCTCAGTGACTTGTGGTATGAAGAACTCCAGCATTTGAGTACCATAGGAAAAAGATAGGGGCTTAGGATTGAGTGAATAGTTGAAAAAAATATGGCTGAAATGTTTTCCAAATTTGCAGAAAATTATACAGATGACACCACCCTTATGGCAGAAAGTGAAGAGGAACTAAAAAGCCTCTTGATGAAGGTGAAAGAGGGGAGTGAAAAAGTTGGCTTAAAACTCAACATTCAGAAAACGAAGATCATGGCATCTGGTCCCATTACTTCATGGGAAATAGATAGGGAAACAGTGGAAACAGTGCCAGACTTTATTTTTTTGGGCTCCAAAATCACTGCAGGTGGTGACTGCAGCCATGAAATTAAAAGATGCTTACTCCTTGGAAGAAAAGTTATGACCAACCTAGATAGTATATTGAAAAGCAGAGATATTACTTTGCCAACAAAGGTCCATCTAGTCAAGGCTATGGTTTTCCCTGTGGTCATGTATGGATGTGAGAGTTGG
>NW_011494896.1:7520906-7529496 GCF_000754665.1 Bison bison bison
GCTGAGTGCTGAAGAATTGATGCTTTTGAACTGTGGTGTTGGAGAAGACTCTTGAGAGTCCCTTGGACTGCAAGGAGATCCAACCAGTCCATTCTGAAGGAGATCAGCCCTGGGATTTCTTTGGAAGGAATGATGCTAAAGCTGAAACTCCAGTACTTTGGCCACCTGATGCGAAGAGTTGATTCATGGGAAAAGACTCTGATGCTGGGAGGGATTGGGGGCAGGAGGAGAAGGGGATGACAGAGGATGAGATGGCTGGATGGCATCACTGACTCAATGGACGTGAGTCTGAGTGAACTCCGGGAGTTGGTGATGGACAGGGAGGCCTGGTGTGCTGCGATTCATGGGGTCACAAAGAGTTGGACACGACTGAGTGACTGAACTGAACTGAACTGACTGATAACCATTGGGTGCAAAAACTTCAAGGAAACACAGCAGAATCATAAAGACATACAGAACACCTCATATGATAATCAAGTTGTGAAAGCCAGTGATAAGGGAAAAATAAAAACAAAGCATAAAACTAGCCAGATTAAAAAAGATACATTATAAATACAGGAACAAAAAATAATAATAATTAATGCTGACTTATTACCTGAAGCTATCCAGTGGAACATCTTTAAAATACTTTAAAAAAAAATCTTAGAATTCTAAATACACAGAGATATATTTTAAAATATAAAGGAAAATAAAGCCTTTTTGAGAAAAAGAAAAACTGGGAGAATTCACCAGCAACACTAGGAGGAATGTTATAGAAATTTTGGCCAGGAAGAAAAAAAAAAAGATCTAAAATGAAGCTAGGAAATATATAAAGGAAAGAAGAGCAACAAAAAATGGTATACTGGTTTACCTCAAGATACCTCAGATTGGAATCCAGAAGCCACAGTAAAGTGGCTATCCCAATAAAGCAAGTCACACAATTTTTCGCTGCTGTTGTGTTCCCAGTTCATATAAAAGTTATAGTGCAGTCTATTAAGTATGTATGCGTGTGTGTGTGTGTGTGTGTGTGTGTGTGTGTTAGTTGCTTAGTCGTGTCTGACTCTTTGCAACCCCACAGACTGTAGCTCACCAGGCCCCTCCGTCCATGGGATTCTCTAGGCAAGAACACTGGAGTGGGTTGCCATTTCCTTCTCCAAAAGGAACTATAGAAAGAAACAAAGCGAAGTCGCTCAGTCATGTCCGACTCTTTGTGACCCCATGGACTGTAGCCTATCAGGCTCCTCCATCCATGGAATTTTCTAGGCAAGAGTACTGGAGTGGGTTGCCATTTCCTTCTCCATATTAAGTATGTAATATCTTTAAAAACTGGGTATGTATCTTAATTAAAAATATTTTATTGCAAAACAAAATGCTAGCCATCATCTCAGCATTCAGAAAGTTGTCATCTTTTTACTGGTAGAGCATCTTGCCTCAGTGTTGATGACTGCTGACTGATCAGGGTGGTGGTTGCTAAAGGGTGGGTGACTGTGGCAATTTCTTAAAACAACAATGAAGTTTGCTACATCAATTGACTCTTCTTTTCATGAATAATTTCTCTTCAGCATGCAATGCTCCTTGGTAACATTTTACCCACAGTAGAAGTTCTTGCAAAACTGGAGCCAGTCATCGCAAACCTTGCCACTTTTATCAACTAAGCTCATCAGTATTCTAAACTCTGTTGTTATTTCAGTAGTCTTCACAACATCTTCACCTGGAGCAGTTTCCATCTCAAGAAAACACTTTTTTTTAAAAATTTTATTTTATTTTTAAACTTTACAATATTGTATTAGTTTTGCCAAATATCGAAATGAAAACACTTTTTTTGCTCAACTCTAACCATCAACCCCTGATCTGTTAAAATTATATCATGATATTGAAGAAATTCAGTCACATCTTAGGTTCCATTTTTAATTCGACTCATCTTGCTATTTCCACCATACCTGTAGTTACTGCCACTACCTAAATCATGAACCCCGCAAAGTTATCCATGAGGGTTGGAATCAAATTTCCAAACTCCTGTTAATGTTGATGTTTTGACATCTTCCCATGAGTCATTAATGTACTTAATGTCATGTAGAATGGTGTTCCAGAGTAATTCAATTTACTTTGTCTAGATCCACCAGAGGAATTGCAACCTATTGCAGTTATAGACTTATGAAATGCATTTCTTAAAAAAATAATATTTGAAAATCAAAAGTACTCTTTAATCCACAGGCTGCAGAATGGATGTTGCATTATCAGGGATGAAAATAAGTCAATGTGACTCAGACAGTAAAGAATGTTCCTGCAATGTGGGAGACATGGGTTTGAGACCTGGGTTTGATTCCTGGGTTGGGAAGATGCCCTGGAGGAAGGCATGGCAACCCATTCCAGTATTCTTGGCCGGAGAATCCCCATGGACAGAGGAGCCTGGAAGCCTGCAGTCCATGGGATCGCAGAGAGTCAGACAGGCCTGAGCAACTAAGCACTCGTGAACGCAAACCTCCATTAGGGCTTTTGAGTGACTGCATTGTCAGGAAACAAGAATATATTGTAAGGGATTATTTTGTCTGAGCAGTAGGTCTCAACAATGGGCTTAAAATAGTAAACCATGTAGTTAACAAATGTGCTGGCATCCTAGCTTTGTTGTTCCATTTATAGGGAACAAGCAGAGTAAATTTAACATAATTCTTAAGGGCCCTTGGATATTCAAAATGGTAAATTACCATTGACTTATGACTTAAACAGTCACTAGCAGTGTTAGCCCCTAACAAGAGATAGCCTGTACTTTCGAACTTTGAAGCCAGTTATTGTCTTCTCTCTAGCAATGAAAGCTCTACATGGCATGTTCTTCCAATAGAGGGATGTTTTGGCTACACTGAAAATCTGTAATTATTCATTAATTATCTTAGCTAGATCTTCTGAATAACTTGCTGAAGCTTCTACAACAGCACTTGCTGTTTCACCTTGTACTTTTATGATATGAAGACAATTTCCTTCTTGAATCTCATGAATCAACCTCTGCTAGCTTCAAACTTGTTTTCCTCCACAGTTTTGTTATCCTCTCAGCCTTCATAGACTAGAAGACAGTTAGGGCCTTGCGCTGGACTAGGCTTTGCCATAAGATCGTGCTGTAACTGATTTGATTTTCTATCCAGACCTTGGAAACCTGCTTCTTGTCATCAAGAAAGTTGTTTCACTTTCTTAGCATTCTTGTATTCACTGGGGTAACACTTTTAATTTATTTCAATAAGTTACCCTTTGCATTTACACGGAGAAGGCAATGGCACCCCATTCCAAACTGATCTGGTATAAGAAGGCTAGCTTTTGGCCTGTCTCAGCTTTTAGCTTGCCTTCCTCACTGAGCTTTATCATTTCTAGCTTTTGACTTAAAGTGAGAGGTGTACAACCCTTCCTTTCGTGTGAATACTTAGAGGCCATTGCAAGGTTATTAATTGACCTAATTTCACTATTGTTGTGTCTTAGGGAACAGGGAGGCCTGAGGGGAGGGAGAGACACACTGAATAGCCAGTTGGATAAGGCAATGGCACCCCACTCCAGTACTCTTGCCTGGAAAATCCCATGGATGGAGGAGCCTGGTAGGCTGCAGTCCATGGGGTTGCTAAGAGTTGGACATGACTGAGCGACTTCACTTTGACTTTTCACTTTCATGCATTGGAGAAGGAAATGACAACCCACTCCAGTATTCTTGCCTAGAGAATCCTAAGGATGGGGGAGCCTGGTGGGCTGCCGTCTATGGGGTTGCACAGAGTCAGACAGGACTGAAGCGACTTAGCAGCAGCGGAGCAGTCATAGTCCACTCAACATCTAGCAGTGGGCTTTGTCATTTTATATGGCTATGTTGCATAGCTCCCCCAAACAATTACAATAATAACATTGTAGATTATCATAGCAAATATAATAATAATTTAAGATTTTGAAATATTACAAACATTACTAAAATGTGACCAGAGCCATAAAATAAACAAATACTGTTGGAAAAATAACTCAGAAAGACTTGCTCAATGCAACATTGCCACAACTTCCAATCTGTAAAACTGGCAGTATCTGCAAAGTGCATTAAGTGAATAACAGCAACATGTTCTAATGTCTGTGTATGTTGGTAAAATAAATATAACTACAAAAGATGGGAAATATGTTGGTAAAATGAATAGAACTACAAAAGGCTTGGTCATAATTTTTAACATACGCTTAAAATGTTGAAATTAGTGATTCTCAGTATCCATGGAAGAAATTTCAATCAGCAGATGGTTGAATCTATATAGTTGTGAAAGTTGCAGATACAGAAGACCACTTCTATATGGAATGTGGTCTTTGATCACAGCTAATTTAAATTAGCAATCACCATTAAAATGATGCCAACATAATCCCAAGTAGTTGGAAATTAAATAAAAAATCTATCTTTAGTACATTGGTCAAAAAATAAATCATAAAGAAAAACAGATTTTTTTTTAACTAAATGAAAATGAAATCTAGCACTTCCACCCTTGGGTATATATCCAGAAAAAAACAAGCATGCTAATTCAAAAAGGTACATGCTCTCTAGTGTTGATATCAGCACTATTTACAGTAGCCAAGATATGGAAGCAACCCAGGTGTCGCTCAACTGACAAATGGATAACTAAGGAAGTGGTGTGTATATATATGGCAACACATGCCAGTATTCTTGCCTGGAAAATCCCATGGACGCAGGAGCCTGACAGTCCATGGTGTCACAAAAAGTTGGACAGGACTGAGAGACTAAACATCAACAACAAATACATATACACATGCATATAAATATACAGTGGAATATCACTCAGTCATAAAAATAAATGAAGTTCTGCTATTTGCAGCAATATGGATGGACCTAGAGAATACTATGCTTAGTAAAATACAGCAGACAGAGAAGGACAAATACTGCATGATGTACTTATATGTGGAATCGAAAAGAATAGAAACAAATGAATGTATATAGCAAAACAGAAAGAAGCTCCCTTATGTATAAAACAAACTTGTGGTTACTGGTAGAACGAGGGAAGAATGAAGGAGCACAATGGGGTAAAGGATTAAGAGTTGCAAACTTTTGTATATTGAATAGACAAGCAACAAGGATATATTTATAGCACGGGGAGTTTTAACCATTAATAACTTTCGAAGGAGTGTAAGCTGTAAAAATGTTGTATCATTATGCTGAACAGTTGAAACCAATACTGCTGACCCTATTGCAGAAGATAGGAGAGGAAGGAACACTTGTTACCTAATTTTGTAAAATGAACATTACCCTAATACCAAAATTGGACAGAGTCAGCATATAAAATAAAAGTAAAGACCCAATCCCTCATTAGACATAAAAATTCATAGCAAAATATTAGCAAATTTAACTGAGTAATTTACAACATGGATCAAGATATTATGACCAACTGGAGTTTATCGCATGAATGCAAGATCAATATAACATTTGAAAATCAATCAGTGTAATTCATACCAAGATAAAAAAGAGAAATATGATAATTTAGTGGTTTCAGAAGAATCATTTGACAATATAAAACTCCTATTTATTATAAAACTATTTCAAAGGCATCAAAGAAAAGCCTGCATCCTACTTCATCAAGCTTCATAAAAGAGTGGATAGTTTCTCTTCAGATAAAAAACAGAGAATGACCACTTCCAACTGACTTTGTACCGGAGGTTATAATCAGTGCAATCATATTAAAATAAACAAGCAAAGCATTGAGTTGGCCTATTTGCTCACTTCAGTTCAGTCACTCAGTCATGTCTGACTCTTTGCGACCCCGTGAACCACAGCACGCCAGGCCTCCCTGTCCATCACCAACTCCCAGAGTTCAACCAAACGCATGTCTATTGTGTCCGTGGTGCCATCCAACCATCTCATCCTCTGTCGTCCCCTTCTCCTCTGGCCCTCAATCTTTCCCAGCATCAGGGTCTTTTCAAATGAGTCAGCTCTCCACATCAGGTGGCCAAAGTATTGGAGTTTCAGCTTCAACATCAGTCCCTCCAATGAACACCCAGGACTGATCTGCTTTAGGATGGACTGGTTAGATCTCCTTGCAGTCCAAGGGACTCTCAAGAGTCTTCTCCAACACCACAGTTCAAAAGTATCAATTCTTCTGTGCTTAGCTTTCTTTATAGTCCAACTCTCATATCTATACATGACCACTGGAAAAACCATAGACTTGACTAGACGGACTTTTGTTGGCAAAGTAATGTCTCTGTTTTGAATATGCTGTCTAGGTTGGTCATAATTTTCCTTCCAAAGAGCAAGCGTCTTTTAATTTCATGGCTGCAGTCACCATCCCCAGTCATTTTGGAGCCCAGAAAAATAAAGTCAGCCACTGTTTCCACTGTTTCCCCACCTATTTCCCATGAAGTGATGGGACTGGATGCCATGATCTTCGTTTTCTGAATGTTGAGCTTTAAGCCAACTTTTTCACTGTCCACTTTCACCTTCATCAAGAGGCTCTTTAGTTCTTCTTCACTTTCTACCATAAGGCTGGTGTCATCTGCATATCTGAGGTTATTAATATTTCTCCCAGCAATCTTGATTTCAGCTTGTGCTTCATCTAGCCCATTGTTTCTCATGATGTACTCTGCATATATGTTAAGTAAGCAGGGTAACAATATACAGCCTTGACATACTCCTTTTCCTATTTGGAACCAGTCTGTTGTTCCATGTCCAGTTCTAACTGTTGCTTCCTGACCTGCATACAGGTTTCTCAAGAGGCAGGTCAGGTGGTCTGGTATTCCCATCTCTTTCAGAATATTCCACAGTTTATTGTGATCCACACAGTCAAAGGCTTTGGCATAGTCAACAAAGCAGAAATAGATGTTTTTCCTCTGCCTTTTCTAAAACCAACTTGAACATCTGGAAGTTTATGGTTCACATATTGCTGAAGCCTGGCTTGGAGAATTTTGAGCATTTCTTGACTAGCGTGTGAGATGAGTGTGATTGTGTGGTAGTTTGAACACTCTTTAGTTAAGAGGAAATAAAATAATATTTATTTGCAGATAAGTATGAATACACATAGAAAATCCTAGGTGATACTCTAAGAAATCTATTTTTAATAATGAGTGAAACCAGCAAAATCTCAGGGGACAAAGTCAATGTATAAAATTTTAATTTTATTTTTATGTATTATCAATTGATAATTAGAACAGAATTCCCATACAAATCTCAATAGGAAGATTTTGTTGAAAAAGACAAGATTACTCTAAACTATCTATATGGAAAACTAAACATACACACACACAAGGAAGAAAAACAAAATTGGAGGGCTTACATTACACAATTTTAAGATTTATTCTAAGTCTACAGTAGACAAGACAAGGTGGTGCTGTTTTCAGGATAAATTAATCAGTGGAAAAGAATAGAATCCAGAAATAGACCACACATAAACAGTCAACTAATTTTTTTTTTGAAGAGTGCCAAGGTAATCCAATAGGGGGAATGATAGTCTTTTCAACAAACAGTACTGGAACAACCAGATTTCCCTACTTAAAAAAAAGAAAAAAAGTATCGTTAGAGAACAGTCTATGGTTGCCGAGGGGAAGGAAGTGTTGAGAAGTGATAGAGGGGCTGTTTAAGCTTAGCAGATGCAAACTAGCATATACAGAATGGATAAACAGCAAAGTCTTAATGCATAGCACAGGGAATTCTATTCAATATCCTGTGATAAACCATTATGGAAAATAATATAAAAATATGTATAGAAATCACTTTGCTATATAGCAGAAATTAGCTCAACACTATAAATCAACTATACTTCAATGAACATGTATCTTGACTCTTAGCTTATATTATAAAAAATAAATCTAATAGGACTGAAAACCTAAATATAAATGTTAATATATACTATAAACATCCATAAGAAAATGTAGGAGAAAATTTTCATGACCTAGGGATAGGCAAAGATTTCTTAAGACACTAAAAACACAGACCATTTAAGAAAAAGAAACATTTGTGTTCTTCAAAAAACACCAATAAGAACACACAAAGGTAAGCTAACTACTGAGAGAAAATATTTGCAGTAAATAGTTTTGAAAAGGATTTAACACAGTAAAAACATCTTACTAAGTACCATAAAACCCAATTAACAAATAGGCAGTCTCCACACACACAAATAATATGTGTGTGTGTGTCTGTGTGTATATAATTAAGCACCTGACAACATGCTTAACATCATTCAGCTTCAGAGAAATGTAAATTAAAACCACCACAGCAAAACACTGATGATACTCTGTGTTGATGAGGAAGTGAAACAATTAGATCTGGCAAGCCTTGTTAGTGGGAGAGTGTATCATTACAGTCACTTTGAAAAATAGTTTAATAGTTTCCTTTAAAAAGTTAAACAAATACCTACTATCAGTTCAGTTCAGTTCAGTTCAGTCGCTCAGTAGTGTCCGACTCTTTGAGACCCCATGAATCGCAGCACGCCAGGCCTCCCTGTCTATCACCATCTCCCAGAGTTCACTCAGACTCACGTCCATCGAGTCGGTGATGCCATCCAGCCATCTCATCCTCTGTCGTTCCCTTCTCCTCCTGCCCCCAATCCCTCCCAGCATCAGAGTCTTTTCCAATGAGTCAACTCTTCGCATGAGGTGGCCAAAGGAC
>NW_011494896.1:7529596-7565007 GCF_000754665.1 Bison bison bison
TTCAGCTTTAGCATCAGTCCTTCCAAAGAACACCCAGGGCTGATCTCCTTCAGAATGGACTGGTTGGATCTCCTTGCAGCCCAAGGGACTTGCAAGAGTCTTCTCCAACACCACAGTTCAAATACCTACTATATGCCCCAACAGTTCTTCTCCTAGATATTAAACCAAGAAAAATGAAATCATTGGCCTAATGATAGATGTGTACACACATTTTCATATTAGTAATAAACAGTATGAAAATATTATAATATCAATAGGAAGAACCCAAATGTACAGCAAGATGAATGAATAAACTGAGTGCAGTAAAGCCCTAAAATGGAAGTAAATAAAAATATATTTTATAAATCAGTTTAGTCTCTCAGTCATGTCCGACTCTTTGCGACCCCGTAAACTGAAGCATGCCAGGCCTCCCTGTCCATCACCAACTCCCAGAGTCCACCCAAACCCATGTCCATTGAGTCGGTGATGCCATCCAACCATCTCATCCTCTGTCATCCCCTTCTCCTCAGGCCTTCAATCTTTCCCAGCATCAGGGTCTTTTCAAATGAGTCAGCTCTCCTCATCAGGTGGCCAAAGTATTGGAGTTTCAGCTTCAACATCAGTCCTTCCACTGAACACCCAGGATTGATCTGCTTTAGGATGGACTGGTTGGATCTCCTTGCAGTCCAAGGGACTTTCAAGAGTCTTCTCCAACACCACAGTTCAAAAGCATCAATGCTTGGGTGCTCAGCTTTCTTTATAGTCCAACTCTCACGTCCATACATGACTACTGGAAAAACCATAGCCTTGACTAAATGGACCCTTGTTGACAAAGTAATGTCTCTGTTTTTAATATGCTGTCTAGGTTGGTCATAACTTTCCTTCTAAGGAGTAAACGTTTTTTAATTTAATGGCTGCAGTCACCATATGCACTGATTTTAGAGCCCCCTAAAATAAAGTCAGCCACTGTTTCCACTGTTTCGCCATCTATTTGCCATGAAGTGATGGGACAGGACAGGCTCAAACTGACGCATGCAACAATGTGGATGAATTCCCCCAATAATATAAACAATATACTGAGTTAAGATGTCATATACAAAAGACTATATGCTGTAAGATTCTGTTTATGCACAATTTTAGAAGGGGAAATATATATATAGTGTCAGAAAGCAGGTTAATGGTTTCTTGGATACCAAATCAGGGATCACCAGGAAAAGGACACAAGGAAAAATTCTACTGTAATGGAGATGACTAACATTATGCTTATGGGATACACACACTTGTCAACATTTACTAACTGGTTGACTTAAAATAGGCATACTTGATTGTATGTGAATCATGATTTAATTCAGTTAATTGTCAAAAGTCAACTTCAGTGTGCAGATTTCCCAGGAAGCCCTATACAAACTTTTCACTACCTATTCCTCTCCAACTGATACCCTCCTTGCTTCTGTAAATGTTTATCTTTAGCATTTAGCATGTGTTAGTTGGTTCTACTTTTTATTTATTTTTGTTATGTATGGTACCACACTATAGAAGTTCTATAGAGGTAATCAGCTTGCTATTATTTAACAAAAATTTTGAGAACTAATTCAATTTGGAAAATTAGATAATAAAATATCTAATTATTTTATTATCAATAAAAATTGTTAGTTAATGCTAGGTAAGTATAGAGATCTTGCCTGATCTGGTCTGAGATCCTTCCTGTTCTTAGGGTATAAATCCTGTAATCCTGCCTAGAAGCACATTTCTTCAACTAATTGCAATAAGAATCTCATTTGCACACCTACAGGTAAAAATTCAAAAGCAGTTGGCTGTTTTACAAATTTTCATTCTGTAGGCACCTTCCATCTTCTACCGTTCTTGAAATAAAGGAGGAAGACTGAGATGAGCAGTCCTTCTTGTACGCGGTGGGGAGGAGGAGGGGGGAATTGATGTGGTTACCTCCACTACAACACAATGTTTAAGAGTTGCTACATTCTCCCTGTTTTCTGAATATTTGGAGACTCCCGAGATTTATTTAAATGGTTTCATTATTTGATTTCAAAAGATATATGTCCAATTTATATGTATTTTATGAATTCCAAAACTTTTTTAGATATATAGCTTCCTCAGATAGTCAACGGCCCTTTCATGGTTCACCAAACAATGTGCTAGAAAGATCTTGTTCTGCCAGAGACATGTCAGCTATTAACTCTACCTCCTCTCTTGGGAAATGTTAAGAGCATTCCCATTTATTGGTTCTTCAGTTTACTCATCTGAGAAAAGATAATAATTTGAATTGCGGATTGCTTGCAGAGGGAGGAAGGCTGACTGGATCTTGTATTGTTTAGTTCTCATCTAGCTTGAGGGGCTTCCTAGGTGGTTCAGTGGAAAAGAATCTGCCTGTCAATGAAGAAAATCCAGGCGATGTGGGTTTGTTCCCTGGGTCAGAAAGATCTCCTGTAGGAGGAAATGGCAACCCACTCCAGTATTTTTTTTTTTTTTAATTTCAGTCTTTATGAATTTATTTAGACTTATTTCATGGCTTCCTCTGTTGAACTTAACCACATGCACTTAAAAAATGTGCATTTTGGTATTCAATGTCGTTTTATTCTGCAAACGTAAAGGTCAAGGTGGCTGACAATCCTGGGTGGTGCCGTCAAGAGATCTTTTTTGTATGACATGCGTAGTATAGACTTGTTCTCTGTGGGAAGATGAACCTAGTTGAATCTCAATCATCTGGTATCTGATTGTCTTTCCCTTTTTCCTTTTTAGAAAAAGAATGCATTCTATACTCCCAATTCTTCATAGGGTAATTTTGGTTTTTATCTTAAATATCACAAATGTTAAGCTGTGGAGACTTGGAAATACGCTTTTTTTTTTTTTTCCTTAATAAGTGTAATTTATTTTGTTGTAACTGGAAAATAAGTTGGTTGCATTCTTGACTAAAAACTTCCATGGACAGAGGAGACTGGTGGGCTACAGTCCATGGGGTCACAAAAAGTCCGACATGACTGATCACAGAGTCACACACATGGTAGCATGAGGCAGCAGATAAGCCCAATAAAATAAAACAATTGGAAATTTATTAGCTCACATAACAAGACGTGGATGGGAGGGTTTGTTCACTGTGTCTTTCTGTATATCATTGCTCAGTTTATTTTTCTAGTCCTTTCCCTACAGCTGCCCTCATGGATCCAAAGCAGATGTTCCCGAGATGATGATCATGGGACATTGACCACAGGTAGAGAACAAAAGGATGTTTGGTGTACCTTTTGAGGAAAGCAGGCAGAGCTTGCACAAAACCCCTACCAGACTTATTCTCACAAAAGCTGGCTGGAAGCATCAGATTTGCATCTCCCTGCCAGGACTAAGGCAATCACTAGTCAAGGGGAGTGGAGTTACTGTGATTGGTTTGCACTAATCAGGGTTTGCCATATGGGACCTAGGCAGGCACCCGTCATCCCTTTCAACATACACCCCTTACCAGAAAACTACCATGGTCCTCTTAGCACGGACAAAGTGGGCCATTTGGTAGGAAACCAAGGAGACGCTGACTTCTAGGGGATTTGTCTTCATCTGAGGTCTGGTGACAGTATGATGGCTGACCCAGAATTCAAACTTTTGGGCACATTTGTAGTGTTTTCATTACTCTAGGAGACAGAGGTCTATGAGGAGAGTGAGTGTGTGTGTGTGTGTGTGTGTGTGTGTGTGTGTTTATGAGAGAAGGAGAGGCGGTGAGAGAGAGAGAGAGAAGAAATAATCAGTTATTAATTTGTGATGAAAATTGTAAATCACCCTTTAGACGGAAATGCTGCCTTTTGGGGACATTGTCCAGACTCTGACCCCAGGATGTTATCGTCCTGAATATTTATCCAGAATATTGGCGGGAAAGCCAAAACTCAGGACTCAGAATTCTGTCTTATTTAATGTTAAGGAAATCTGTTCTTTTCTCCTCTGAAGATGAGTTGATGACCTTGAGGGTGCCTAAACCTTTGATAAGTACGCTTGTCATGGAAGCAGAGGTGTTTGTATTCATATTCCTTGAATAGTGAAAACCTTTGACACTTTTTTTTTCTTTTTAATCTCAAGTTCAGTGATTTTCACATGTGCTCTTGGAAACTTCCTCTCTTCTGGGAGACATACTGGAATTTCTGAAACCATAGACCACTCTGTCAAATAGCAAAATTATACCTGTTCTTTACATTTTGGTTCTACTCTAGATTAGCCAATTTGTAGTTGTTTATACAGATTTTAATTAGGTTATACTGAAATTTATTTGGTTTCTGCTAATTGAATTAAAACTGTCACTTACCTAGGTCTCCGAAATTATTCCTAAATTATTTGGAATTAAGAGTGACGTTAGATATATCCTTACACAAAAAGTTAATTATAAAAAGCATATGAATTTTACTAGATAATTCACATTGGTCAGTTTGTTTCATTTACCTCCATATTCTTCATGGACATTTTACTGTTGTTCCCACCTACTGTCTGCTGAATGGATTGTTATAAGGATCATCATGGTTGTTCAAGGAGAAGAATCTGACATATTGACTGATATGACTGGCCTGCACATAGTAGGCCCTCAGTAAATGTCAAATGCTACTCTTATTTTTTTCTGGAAAAATAGAATTATGACGCCTACATCTTGGTGTTCCTATAGAATTGCAATGAAATATCACCCACAGAGACACCAAGTACAGTACCATGCTTCT
Organism: Bison bison bison; assembly: GCF_000754665.1. NCBI lineage: Eukaryota > Metazoa > Chordata > Mammalia > Artiodactyla > Bovidae > Bison > Bison bison. The sequence goes on from NW_011494896.1 coordinate 7,534,276, forward strand.
CTATAGGAACTCAATAAATGTTAATTTCATTCCTTTCCTTGTCTACTAAACAAAGCATCCAGAGGAGTAATAACACTGTGTTCATGATTCTACATCACCCCAGCAAAATAATTTCCTCTTCTTGGAAGGGAGAAACCAATAAAGTCTGGTTTCAATTTATTTAGAGTATTCTTTCTTTCTGACAGCATAAAATAAATCCCTGCTATGAAATAACCTTTCTGCTGATCTATGTATAATAGCAACTCAGTATCACCTAGTCCTTTTCGGATAAATAAATTAAAAAAAAATCATGTTTTGATAATACAACCAGCATACTAGTCTTCTGAAGGAACTACCCATTACAGAGTTACTGTGGGGAACAGCAGGTGCTGGCGACTGCAAGCTCTAGGCATTTATAACTCTCGAGTGTTACTGCCTGCTTGGAAGAATTTGCTATTTACTTCCAACTGAGGACAATTAGGCTTAAATTCCAAAGCCACACATCAGGTAAGCAAAAGAGAAGTGCAAAGGACTGACTCTGGCAATTTAGGTAGCATGATTCTTACCTTTGTGCTTATTCAGGTGAGGATAAAATATTGATAATAATGCTCTTTAATGCTGGATAATTGCATTCAGGAAGTTTACCTTACCTGTTCCAAAATCTCCCTGTGAGAGGAAGTGCCATAATGCTGGATAGAAGTACATTCCTGTGACTGATTATAACGAGACATTTCCTTTTCACACCCAGAGGTAAAAGCTCCAAAGCAATTTTCACAAATTGTAACATTCTGGAGTAGATGATGTTTGAAGTACAATTTCTATCCAATTTAACATTTGTTTTCTAGCTAGAAAATTTTTGAGTTTCTGTTGTAGAGGGCATTGATTGTAGATTGTTGTGGATGGACAAAGAAATAAACTAGGGAATTATCTGTGATCTCATATATCCTTTTATTGCTTGGGAATATGCTAATTGTTGCATTAAATGTCATCAAGTTATCTTTTCCAAATGAAGATAATTGTCACTTGTCTTATGCCAGTGCATGTGAGAACAATTGGCTTTGATTTGGCAATTGTGATACTTCACGGTTTGAGGAGCATGAATGATAGAAGTTTGAATTAAGTTATATTAATTTATGTATCTATTTCTGTGTGCTTATGCAAAAACTTGTAAATTATTAATATAAAACTCTGTTAAATATTTCCAATAGACGCTAAACCTCCCAGTGTACATACAAGTTATAGAGATGTGTGGTCAGATTATTGGGTAGGATTTTCAACTCATAATGAATGCTGACTCTTCCACTTGCATTTTTATACAGAGTTACATACTCAGTACAATACTTATACTATAGTAGATATTATTTTCACCAAGTATTAGCAAATGATGAGTAGGAGCATAGATAATGACCCTTTATAGTAAGCTCGAGTGAGACATAAGCACCTAGCAGAGTGGTTGTTCAGCACCACTGAATTGGACTCTGTATGTTGGTATTCCATGATCTTGTCAGAGTATAAATACAAACTACCTGCTTACTCAGCTACTTATAAAAGCAAAGAAGAATAGTATTTTAGTGAATATTATCCATCTACTCCTAAAGGAGTCTTAAGTTTTCTTCTTATATCAGCTTAAACCAGCAGAAAGCGATATGCTTTTTAACAAATAACTTTTATGTTAATTTTGCAACCTGGACTATTACCATTTCTGCATTTTTTATAGAAATATCATGGTGGGAAATATATGAATCTTGAAGTAAAACAGAAAAATGTTGTTAATGGTGTTATCTTGAAAACTTCTCATTTACAAAACAGTGATCTTGAAATTATAGGAAAGCAGTGGTTTCCATAAGATTCTTAAAATACAGTGTGGCATATGCTGGATATTCCATGAATATCTAGTCTGTATTCTTACTCTGATTATTATTGGTAGCATTAATATTAATATAATTGGTGGTGGTGGTTTAGTCGCTAAGTTGTGTCGGACTCTTGTGACCCCATGAACTATAGCCTGCTAGGCTCATTTGTCCATGGGATTATTCAGGCAAGAATACAGGAGTGGGTTGCCATTTCCTTCTCCAGGAGATCTTCCCGACACGGGAATCAAACCCAGGTCTCCAGCATTGCAGGCAGATTCTTTACCGCCTGAGCTGTGAGGAAAGCCTCCCAATATTAATATTAATATTATTGCTACTATGCAAATTGTATTAATTGATTCCAAAAACATTGTATACTAGGGTACATGATCTCATGTTAAATTCTGTAGGTGGTAAGTTTATCTTAGAATATTAGGAACACCTAATTAATATTAGGTTTCCTATTCATATTAGGAAAGCCATTTATTTTCTCGGAGCAGAAAATCCTCTTTACTGGTAGAGATATGTATAATATTGTGCTTCTCTTTTTGTCATTGCTGACAGAAAACACAAACCGAATTTAAAAAAAAAAAAATTTAGCTCAGAGCTCCAGTGACAATTTCAAAACAGCTAAAGTTGCTTCTTTTAAAAAATCCATAATTCTAACTTTTGTAATTATATCTGATATGTTTCTTTTTACTACTATGACTTTTGTAAATCACCTTAAAGTCTTTTTGTAAAGACCTTTGGTTTAATTGAATGAAAGTATAACATGATGAGTACTGGCATCATTTATGCTTTGCTTTATCTTCTGCAAAACTGAGTTTATCCTTGCCCATAAATAAGCTTAAAAAGATGTTTTTAAGATTATATTACAAACTATTTATACATTTTGGCCCATTTGTGTTAGTTGTGTTTGAACTGCATATTTTATGACCCATTTAAAGGATTGAGAGAGAGATTTATGTGTCTTTATCTACATCAGATATAGACATTTGTGACACAAAGCTATCTTTTATTCTATAATATTTAATTTCAGCTTTAGGATGAATTGCAATTTTCCTGAGGCAATTCAGTTCATTTATTGATTTGACAATTAAATGGACAGAACTCCATTTGAAGATTAAATATGAGCTCAATTTTTACAGCTCATACTATTAAGCCCATTCCTGCATCAAAATTCTATTAAAACCAATCTACCACAAATATGAATACATGGATCCTCTTTCAAAAAGGGTGTACCAGTTGAAACTTCAGATTCTGGGTTTAGACTGCTGATCACATCAGCACAATTGTTACAACACCATCTGGTATGTCTGATGAATAGAAGATAACCTGTCCCTCATCAACTCACCCACTAAGCACTGAGCACCTATTATGCATGAAGTGTTTTGGTACAAAGATTATTATATTTTCCTTGCTCTCAAAGAATCCTCATATTGTATGGGGAAGAAATATCTGTAGATAAAGAGTTGCAACCCAACAGGACAAATACCAAAACTGAGGTTTGTAGGAATTTCAAAGTTGGCACAGAACAGGTAGTTCAGAAAAATAATTTTATAGTAGGTGATGCATAAGTTGGTTCTTAAGTAATACTTGGAGTTTTCCAGTCAGATAAAGTAAGAAAATGTATCATAAACTTGTGCGAAAATAATGAGGTAGTATCAACAGAACAAAGGAAATGGTTACATAGTTCAATGTACAAAATGGTCCTCAGCAGTTCATAGAATGCTGCTACTGCTACTAAGTCACTTCAGTCGTGTCCAACTCTGTGCGATCCCATAGACAGCGGCCCACCAGGCTCCGCTGTCCCTGGGATTCTCCAGGCAAGAACACTGGAGTGGGTTGCCATTTCCTTCTCCAATGCATGAAAGTGAAAAGTGAAAGTGAAGTCACTAGTTGTATCTGACTCTTAGCGACCCCATGGACTGCAGCCTTCCAGGCTCCTCCATCCATGGGATTTTCCAGGCAAGAGTACTGGAGTGGGGTGCCATTGCCTTCTCCGAGTTCACAAAACACCAGAAATCAAAGGCGTCTGAAGAGACTGCAACTGGTGTATTAGGCTTCCCTATTCATCTTGGTAATAACAACCAGCATTCGTTCCTGGGTAGACTCTGATGTACAGAAAATTCAATGTCTTACTCATCTCTGAAACTTCATCCAAGACAAGGCTGCTCATCCATTCACCGATTCATTTAAAAGGATTCATTGCAGTACTAGGCCCTGGGGAAACAAGGGTGAGCAAGGCAAAAAAGATGTGTGCTCTTGCTTTCAGGTAGCCAAGAGACAGATACAGATACAAATACTAAACAGAAGTAACGCCTTCAAGAAACAGTGCAGGCTAATATGTTGGAGAGTGACTGGACGTCAACCCTGGATTGAGTGGCTCCTGAAAGTCTCTATGGGGAGATGACTTTGAAGCTGACACTTGAATCACAAGTAAGAACCACCTAAGCAAGGGCCACTTGAGTAGGGAGGCCACTTTAGGTTGTGGGAAGAATAAGAAGACATTCCCAAGGGCGGGAACAAGCTCAAGTTCTGCAGGTAACCATGAGAAAGTCAGTTTGACCAGTGCAGGAGAGCCAAGGAAGGACTGAGCCAAACCAGCTCTGTACTCTATTGCTGTGTAGACTGGGAGAAAGGATTCAAATTTTATTAGTAGTACAATGGAAAGATATTGGAGGTTTATGCAGGAATGTAACGTGATCTGATTTATGCTAAAACAAGAGCTGAGTTGAGGATGGACTGAAATAGAACAGAAAAGGCAACAACTTGGGAGGCTTTTGTGTAATCTCCATCGCCTTGGATTAGGATCCTGGCAGTGGAGAAGGCAGGAGGGCAGAGACGGAGGACATCCTTTAGATACCAAATAATATTTAGTGTCATATTAGGCCAATGAGAGGGAGGGAAAGAGAGACAGCAGGAATGACTTCTTGCAGACTTTCTGAAAGGAGGGGGTGGGCCATGGGGCATAAAGGACCCAATTTAAACAATAACAACAATTATAGCCTCAAGTACTTAGAAAAATCCTTATCTGTTTCAAACACTACTCCAGTCAAAGTTACGTGTATTAACTCATTTAATTATTATGACAACGTTATGACTTCATTTTTACAATTATTCTCATGTTGCAGATAGACAAACTGAAGCAGAGATGTGAGCTTGCCAACAGTTAAAGCAGGACACGGTTTCACCTTAAGAAATGAATTCCTTCATCTCTTTCTGGTCTTTGCTCATGTCATCTGCTCATTGAAGCCCACTCTAACCACGCCACTTAAAATTACAATACCAGCTCCCTCCTCCATGGCACTCCCACTTATAAACTGCTCTAAAGTATCAAATAATCTGTTTATTTATGTTTTTTATCTAGAGTCCCAGTGACGGCGGAGCCTGGTGGGCTGCCTTCTATGGGGTCTCACAGAGTCAGACACGACTGAAGCAACTCAGCAGCAGCAGCAGTAGACTATAACTTCATGAGGGCAGGAGTTTTGTCAGTGTTGTTCCTGGTGGTATTCCAAGTGCTTGAACAATTCCTGGCACACAGTGAACATTCAATAAATGGTGGTTTAGTCGCTAAGTTTGACCCTTGCGACCCCATGGACTGTAGCCCATCAGGCTCCTCTGTCCATGGGATTTTCCAGGCAAGAATACTGGAGTGGGTTGCCATTTCCTTCTCTATCAATAAATGACTCTTGATTAAATAATAAATATGTGGATAAGTGACTGAAATAGTTGGGCTGGTTTTCAAACCCTGATGGCCTGATTATAGAGCCTGTATACCTACTCACCATACTATTCTGTGTTCCCTCTCAGGCTGGGACAGAAAATGATTCCTGCTCCTCAGTCCACAGGAGATCTGTGTACTCAGCTGATCCAGGCCCAAAATTATGAAGTAGAAGAGATGGTGGATAATTTAGCCAGTTCCTACCTCTCCTGCTTCATCTCTTTCCTCCCAATATCTCTTCTGTGTGGAATACCTTCCCCCTTCACCATTGTACATGAATAATCACAACGTGTCTTTACAATTTCAATATAGATATCAGGTCTTCTGGAAAGGATACATGTATTCAGCCACACCTGGGCTAGTTGCCTCTTACCTGCTGCTCATTAATTTCTGTGCTTTTCCTTTTGTAAGTTGCTGCTGCTGCTGCTAAGTTGCTTCAGTCGTGTCCGACTCTGTGTTACCCCATAGACAGCAGCCCAACAGGCTCCCCCATCCCTGGGGTTCTCCAGGCAAGAACACTGGAGTGGGTTGCCATTTCCCTCTCCAATGCATGAAAGAGAAAAGTGAAAGTGAAGTCGCTCAGTCTTGTCCAACTCTTAGCGACCCCATGGACTAAGTTGCTAGACTGTTGTAATTATCTACCGAGCTGCACTGTTTACCTGAGACAATTCCTCCCACTACCAGGCAGTGACTGGCCCCTAGTAGGCACTCAAAAAGTTGTTAAATTGAACTGAATGGAATAGGAAGTCCCTCAAGTATAAAATGATATGGATAGATTGGGCCCTGGTCTATAAAGAGTTTACATACTTTATAGCTCAAATTGCTTGAAGGCTTTGTGAATCATCTTTACCAGTAGTTAAGTTTGAGTTATGCTGTAATCAAGGTGAGCCTCTGTTCTCCTTACTTGTTTCCATATCACTTAAAGAAGCTAACTGAGAAAGCAGAGTTCAAAATTCTAAAATCCTCTGAACCATTGAAAACATATATTTCAGATTAAAATCCCTTTTCGATTGGCTGAAGTCACCATAATTGGAGCCAATTGAATCTGAATTTAAACATGTCTGAGCTATGATAATGTAGCCAGGGCTGTATTTACCACATATAAAAATTTAAGCAATATGGATTATTCAGTAAGGTAAAGAGAGTCTTTAGAAAGCAATTTATATTCTGTAGATTGGAGGAAATAAAACCTTGAAAGAAGATCTAATCACATTTTTGTATTGATATTTTAGGAAAATTTGTAGTAGCAATAGACTAGCACATAAACCCCACCAGTGAACTAATCTGAGGTTTAAATCAAAATAACTTGTATTGGTCTATTCTAGTTTCTGATGATTCATTTTTTTTTCCCCACTGAGATGTGGAAGAAGAGCAATATAATCTCTTTTATGTAACTAGTTTAATTTTTCATAAGCAGCCCTAAGGTTAAAAAAAAAGAACTTGTGAGTGTAATACGTAATTGAATCTTCTTGGAACAAGAACAGCAGAAGGTAATGAAGATTTAGGTAGGGAATGAATTTCATACTGTTCCTCCTACTTTCCTTTGCAGTCATATCAGTGAATCCGAGATTTCTGGTTAGAAAAAAATCAATAGGAATTTACTGTGAACCTTGAAAGAGGGCATTCTGATGTGACTAAGGAAGTCTGAAGGCAATTGTAACTCACTGCTTGAAGCAACTCCTTTCTATGGCTGGGAGGTGGGGGTGGGTGGTGGTGGTAAGTAGATGAGAAGAAAATTGAGTGATGTGAGGACCTTGGCTGACTAGTAATGGAGAAATTTATATGGATTTATTTTTTTTCCCAACCAGTCATTCATTCATCTACTTATTTATTTATTGAACATGTTTCTAGTACCTGTCTGGATCGAACTTTCCAGAGAGCATGCGTAATCAAGAAATAAGTAAGAAACAACAGTTAGCCCCTAAGGATCTCACAGTGTAGAAAGGGAAATAGTCAAGAAAAGTGATCATTACAATGCATGGTGAACAATGCCATGGTAGGGACGCCGTACATGCCGAGAGTTGCCTGTGGAATCTGGGAAGGACTCCTGGAGGAGGTTGCATGTTTATGGAAAGCAGTCGACAACTTCTATGAAAAATAGGTGCAAGAAATACCATTTATGTAGCATTTTCATATGTGAAGAGCTTGGCACTCTCAGGTAGAATTAAGTTTGCCTATAAGTACCAGGGGAGCATCAAATGATAGTGGATTAAGCAAGACAGATGTTTATTTATTTTCTCAAAGACTGTTCCAGAACCAGCTTAGTCCTTGGGGATTGAGGCTTTTTCTAACTCACTTTTTTACTACCTCTGGGCATGACCCTCATCTCTTGGTCCAAGTTCATATCTTTATTTTGATAGCAGGATAAAGGAAAGAAGAAAAACAGGGGCAAAGGATGTGTCCAAATTCTGCGTTAAGATTCTACAGAATCACTGTATATCTAATTTTCCAAAAGCTAGGGGTGTAACTGCAAAGGAGGCTGGTGTTTGTGGTGTATGTTCCTAAAGACAATGTGTCAAGTGAAAATTATACTGTTGTATAAGAAAAGGAGATTGGATTTTGCAAGAAAACAATAGCTTTGGCCGTAGGTGGGAAATAGTAAGATGTTTAAGAAATGGCAAGCATTTCTGGTGACTGAGACTAAAGGTACCGGAAGTGGGAAGAGTGATAATGCTGAAAAATGTGTGACGTGAAGTTGGAGGCACAATCATGAGCCACACATCAAGAGTCTTCAACAAATCAACAATTAATTTTTGCTGTGCCCTTAAGAATCTGCCAGTTATATTTTATGAATACTGGCCTGTTCAGTCTTCAGATAATTCTCTAAGGTACACTTATTATTAATTGGGGGCTTCCCAGGTGGCACGGTGATAAAGAATCTTCTTGCTAATGCAGGAGATGCAAGGAGATGCAGATTCGATCCTTAGGTTGGGAAGGTTCCCTAGAGTCGGAAATGGCAACCACTATAGTATTCTTGTTTGGAATATTCCATGGACAGAGGAGCATGGCAGGCTACAGCTGATGGGGTTGCAAACAGTCAGACACAACTGAGCAACTGAGCTCACTCACACACACACATACACACTTATCATTATTCCCTTTTTAAGAGAATACAAATTGGGGTTTAAAGATTAAGTGATATGCCTACAATTACACTAAGGGCTGAGATTAGAGTTTAATTTGGTTTGACTCCCAAGTCAGAGTTCCCAGGCATTTGCCATCCCCAGAAGCTTGAATTCCACCCTTTCTTTCTTGGTTCCACATCTCTGTGTTCTTTTCCTGTGTTCTCTTTCTGAATGGGCTACCTGGATGGATTTAGCAAATCGTAGTCTGATCAGAAAAATGTGCCTGAGAGGAAAAAGAGCAGTAAACTAACCCTTAGCAGCTCATGATGTGAAAAAGGAAAGGAGTCTGCAAATTAAGTCTTGGCATTTCACCTCACGTTTTCATTAAGTTTTAACTCAGTATATAAAAAAGTTAATTATAGGGTGCTTTAATCCTATATAAAAGGTCAACCAAGTCCTGCCTTGTTTAAGGCATTAAGGCAGTTCTTAAAGTAGAACGGTTGATCAAGTTAAATCATAACCATTTCATGAAGCACTCTTGATAATAAGATTCACTTATTTCCAATGAGAATGTTTAAATCTGGTGAGTGGACTGCATTATCTACTGTAAACAAAAGTAATCTTACCAAACACAAGCTGTGATGCTCATCTGTGTTATTTTATAGGTTCACTTTTAGCAATGTGTATTTTCTATATGTGTGATTATAAATCTACATACCCATTCTAGAAAAAAATCATTGAGGGCATGCTTATCAGGAAATAAAATAAAAAATCAGAGAACTACCATGCAAGAGATAATCAACTTTTGCAATGTTAATATATTTCCTTCTAATTTTTAAAACTGTTTTAAGGTTATGCCTGGTTTTCATAGGTTGAAATCATATAGCTTACAATTTTATTTCCATATTTTAAAAAGATTATATTGTAAATATTTTCCATTAAATTTTTTTAAAATAAATTAAATTCAGCATGTCATGTGATAGCCCATCCAGTGGTCTATGGTCACTTAGCTAGACAATGTGGTCTCTGTGTGTCTGGCTGTGTATATGATTAAGATGCCTGGAGACCAAGGCAATTTTGGTTCCTTTGGTAACTGGCTTGGATGGACAATGGAGGCCTGGTTCCATAGACTTTTAGACTGGTTTCCTCTTGACTGCCCTTATCCTTTAAGGGATGAGAATGTCCTTTTCATAAGTCTGTACCTCCTGGCCAAGTTAATCCATCATGATAGAGATGTTGTTTAGAAAGGCTACTTAGATTGGATTCAAACATTCAATTCAGTGCAATCACTCAGTCGTGTCTGACTCTTTGCAACCCCGTGGACTGCAGCACGCCACGTTTCCCAATTCATCACCAACTCCTGGAGCTTACTCGAACTCATGTCCACTGAGTCGGTGATACTATCCAACCATCCCATCTTCTGTCTTCCCCTTCTCCTCCTGTCTTCAATCTTGCCCAGCATCACAGTCTTTTCCAATGAGTCAGTTCTTCACATCAGGTGGCCAGAGTATTGGAGTTTCAGCTTCAGCATCAGTCCTTCCAATGATATTCAGGACTGATCTCCTTTAGGATGGACTGGGTGGATCTCCTTGCAGTCCAAGGGACTCTCAAGAACCTTCTCCAACACCACAGTTCAAAAGCATCAATTCTAAGGCACTCAGCTTTCTTTATAGTCCAACTCTCACATCCATACATGACTACTGGAAAAACCAAAGCTTTGACTAGACAGACCTTTGTTGGCAAAGTTATGTCTCTGCTTTTTATATACTGTCTAGGTTGGTCATAGCTTTTCTTCCAAGGAACAAGTGTCTTTTAATTTCATGGCTGCAATCACCATTTGCAGTGATTTTGGAGTTCAAAAAAAAAGTCTCTCACTGTTTCCATTGTTTCCCCATCTATTTACCATGAAGTAATGGGAACGGATGCCATGATCTTAGTTTTTGAATGTTGAGTTTTAAGCCACCTTTTTCACTCTCCTCTTTCACTTTCATCAAGAGGCTTTTTAGTCCTTCTTCATTTTCTGCCATGAGGGTGATGTCATCTGCATATCTGAGGTTATTTGTATTTCTCAAGCAATCTTGATTCCAGCTTGTGCTTCATCCAGCCTGGCTTCCTTGTGATGTAATCTACATATAGGTTAAATAAACAGGGTGACAATATACAGCCTTGATGTACTCCTTTCCCGATTTGGAACCAGTCTGTTGTTCCATATCCAGTTCTAACTCTTGCTTCTTGACCTGCATATAGATTTCTCAGGAGGCAGATAAGGTGGTCTTGTATTCCCATCTCTTGAAGAATTTTCCACATTTTGTGATCCACACAGTCAAATGCTTTGGCATAGTCAATAAAGCAGAAGTAGATATTTTTTGGGAACTCTCTTACTTTTTCAGTGATCCAATGGATGTTGGCAATTTGATCTCTTGTTCTCTCACCTTTTCTTTCAATCCAGATTGAACCTCTGGAAGTTCAGGTTCATGTACTGTTAAAGCCTGGCTTGGAGAATTTTGAGCATTACTTTACTAGCGTGTGAGATGAGTGCAATTGTGCAATAGTTTGAACATTCTTTGGCATTGCCTTTCTTTGGGATTGGAATGAAAACTGACCTTTCCAGTCCTGTGGCCACTGCTGAGTTTTCCAAATTTGCTGGCATATTGAGTGCAGCACTTTCACAGCACCATCTTTTAGGATTTGAAATAGCTCAACTGAAATAGCTCCACTAGCTTTGTTTGTAGTGATGCTTCCTAAGGCCCACTTGACTTCACATTCCAGGATGACTGGCTCTAGGTGAGTAATCACCCAATTGTGATTATCTGGGTCGTGAAGATCTTTTTTGTATAGTTCTTCTGTATATTCTTGCCACCTATTCTTAATATCTTCTACTTCTGTTATGTTCAGACAATTTCTGTCCTTTATTGAGCCCATCTTTGCATGAAATGTTCCCTTGATATGTCTAATTTTCTTGGTGAGATGTCTAGTCTTTCCCATTCTATTGTTTTCCTCTATTTCTTTGCACTGATCACTGAAGAAGACTTTCTTATCTCTCCTTGCTATTCTTTGGAACTCTGCATTCATATGGGTATATCTTTCCTTTTCTCCATTGCCTTTGGCTTCTCTTCTTTTCTCAGCTATTCCTAAAGCCTTCTCAGACAACCATTTTGCCTTTTTGCATTTCTTTGTCTTGGGGATGGTTTTGATCATGGCCTCCTGTATAATGTCGTGAAACTCTGTCCATAGTTCTTCAGGTACTCTATGAGATCTAATCCCCTGAATCTATTTGTCACTTCCACTGTATAATCATAAGGGATTTGATTTAGGTCATACCTGAATGGTCTAGTGGTTTTCTCTACTTTCTTCAATTTCAGTCTGAGTTTGGCAATAAGGAGTTCATGATCTGAGCCACAGTCAGCGCCTGGTCTTGTTTTTGATGACTGTATAGACCTTCTCCATTTTTGGCTGCAGAGAATATAATCAATCTGCTTTTGGTGTTGGCCATCTGGTGATGTTCATGTGTAGAGTCTTCTCTTGTGTTGCTGGAAGAGGGTGTTTGCTATGACCAGTGCGTTCTCTTGGCAAAACTCTGTTAGCCTTTGGCCTACTTCATTTTGTACTCCAAGGCCAAACTTGCCTGTTACTCCAGGTATCTCTTGCCTTCCTACTTCTGCATTCCAGTACCCTATAATGAAAAGGCCATCTTTTTTGGGTTTTAGTTCTAGCAGGTCTTGTACGTCTTCATATAAATGGTCAACTTCAGCTTCTTCAGCATTACTGGTTGGGGCATAGACTTGGATTACCGTGATATTGAATGGTTTGCCTTGGAAATGAACAGAGATCGTTCTGTCGTTTTTGAGATTGCATCCAAGTACTGCATTTCAGACTCTCTTGTTGACTATGATGACCTCTCCATTTCTTCTAAGGGATTCTTGCCCACAGTGGTAGATATAATGGTCATCTGAGTTAGATTCACCCATTCCAGTCCATTTTAGTTTGCTGATTCCTAGAATGTCGACATTCACTCTTGCCATCTCCTGTTTGACCACTTCCAATTTGCCTTGATTCATGGATCTAATGTTCCAGGTTCCTATTTAATACTGCTCTTCACAGCATCAAACTTTACTTCCATCACCAGTCACATCCACAACTGTGTGTTGTTTTTGCTTTTGCTCCGTCTCTTAATTCTTTGTGAAATTATCTCTCCACTGATCTCCAGTAGCATATTGGGCACCTACTGACCTGGGGAGTTCCTTTTTCAGTATCCTATCATTTTGCCTTTTCATACTGTTCATGGTGTTCTCAAGGCAAGAATACTGAAGTGGTTTGCTATTTCCTTTCCAGTTTGGTCTTCCCTTTCCAGTTTTTGTCTTTCCAGTTTGGGACTTCCCTTGTGGCTCTACTGGGAAAGAATCTGCCTGCAATGTAGGAGATCTGGGTTCGATCCCTGGGTTGGAAAGATCCTTTGAGAAAGGAAAGGCTACCCACTCCAGTATTCTTGCCTGGAGAATTCCATGGACTGTATAGTCCATTGGGTCACAAAGAGTTGGACATGACTGAGTGACTTTTATTTTCATTTTCACTTTCCAGTTTTGTCAGATCTCTCCACCATGACACATCCATCTTGGGTGGCCCTACACAGCATGGCTCATAGTTTCATTCAGTTAGACAAGCTGTGGTCCATGTGATCAGATTGGTTAGTTTTCTGTGATTGTGGTTTTCATTCTGTCTGCCCTCTGATGGAGAAGGATAAAAAGCTTATGGAAGCTTCCTGATGGGAGAGACTGACTGAGGGGGAAACTGGGTCTTTTTCTGATGGCAGGCCATGCTCAGTAAAGCTTCAATCCAATTTTCTGTTGATGGGCAGGTCTATGTTCTCTCCCTGTTGTTTGACCTGAGGCCAAATTATGGTGGAGGTAATGAAGATAATGGCAACCATAATGTGAAATCTCTGTTTGCATCCCAGGTGTTCATTGCAGCATTATTTACCATAGACAAAACATGCAAACAATCTGCCTGTTGGTCAGATGAAAGGATAGAAAAATATGAAATATATATATATATATATATATATATATATACATATATAATATAGTAATATCCAATTATAAAACAGAAGGAAATCCTGATATTTGCAGCAACATGGATGAACTTTGAGGGCATTATGCTAAGTGAAATAAGTCAGAGCAAGACATATACTGTATCATCTCACTTATACATGGAAAGTAAAAGGCTAGATTCATAGAAAGAGAGAGTAGAATGGAAGGTCACAGGGAGTGGGGAGTCAGGGAGGTTGGTCAGAGGGTACAGGGGATCAATCATGAGATGAACTTCTGGGGATCAAATGTGTAGTAACTGTCATGACTACAGTTAATGGTACTCTGCTGTATACTTGAAAGTTGTTAAGAGAATAGATCTTAAACATTCTTATCACTCACATACAAAAGAAGTTGGTAAAAAGAATAAAAAAAATGTGCAACCAGGAACCATATTTTTGATTACTCGTCAATGTATGTTCCACCTTCCTTCAGAAATAAGTCACTCATTGTTCCCCAAAGCACTGTGTGTTTTTAAATCCTCTTGCTGTGTCTTCTGCCATTTCCATATGGTACTGGTCATCCTTCAAAGTTCAGTCCAACATCACCTTCCTTTATCTTTACCCCATCCACTCCTCTCCCTCTTTCTACCCCAAATTCAGGCAGAATAACTTGCTGTCTGTGCTCTGGCCCTCCACCACCTGATGCTTATCTCCATTACAAGTCTGAGCAAAACATACTTTTCTTACTCTATAAGGCACTCTCCCCACTGGACTGGAAGTTTCCAAGCTCCAAGCTCAGTGTCATTCTTTTGATCTTACATGTCTGGCACCTAGCTTGCAATGTTGCCCATCTCACTGTGTTGAGTACCTGGTCAGCAAGCTGGGCCTCAGTTCCCTTATCTCTAAAGCGGGCATTACAATGCCAGTCATTCATATAGGTGTTTAAAGTATATGTAGTGGTAGCAGTTTTATTTTAGGTGGGGCCTCTCCTTGGAGTTTGAAAAGTAATCCTTGCCTGCAGGTTCCCAACAAGCCTGTGACTTGGACAGCTCTTGCCTTTACCCTCCAGTATGTGACTAATTTAACTCTAGAGAGTTGTTTGTGAAAGTACAGGGTTAAGGAGAATATTACAAGGGTAGGAGTATGTCACTGAACTAAAATAGATAAAATTGAAAAGGTTAGAATTTTTTCACTACATTCTGACACATTGATTTTCAAATGATACGACTTTCTTTTTGAAAGATTTCTGATCATAAAATCCCTAGTCATACTTGTCCAGTTCAAACTTAGGAAGAGCTAATAAAAAATGTGTGTAAATCACATTAAAGATGATTAATAATTTATACTTTTAATGTCTCACATAATTTCAGAGCACTTTCTGATACAACAATAAATGCCATTTTTTGCAAGAGAAACTGACACTTAAGAAGTGTGAATCTCCTCAAGCTACAACATGTGACCCTCCATTTCCAACATATAGTTTGTGTTTTAATTTGTCTCACTTTAAAATAAATGAAGGAAATGCATATCAACATTTACTGAATATCTGCATTGTACCAGGTATCCTCAGGAAAAAAGAAGTAAATATGATCTTGGACCTACTCCCCTAAAGTGAAATAATTACACTTGATATCTTGTGCTAAGATTATTTATAGAAGGAAACATGGAAACAGAGGACTTTGGGGATTGATTATTTATGTCTGACAGGATCAGGAATACAAAGTCCAACTACTTGGAAAAAAGAATGGTTAGAGCTAGAGTTTTCAAGAAAATGAGAATCTTCTGGGATCAGAGGAAGTAAGGTTCACACGTGGAAGCATTTACACTGTGAAGCTTTATGACAACCAGAAGCAGCCTGAAACTGCCAGATATTGTGGCATGAGTGTGAGGGATTCAGGCAATGAGGCTGGGGAAGGGTTACCAGGAATCAGGCAAAAGGATTGTAAAATCTCTTGCTATGGAGGTTAGCCATTATACCGTAGGTGATGGTGAAATATTTCACGGAGGGAGCAGGTTGAACAGTTCCATTCACTATTACGCTGTTCAGTAAACTCAAGCTAATTTATTCTATGTTAACAAATGACCTCAAAATCTACATGAATTATTATTTCAAAATATATTTCTAGCATACATCATACATTCATTATGGGTCATGTGTGGCCCTATTCTATGCCATTCTCTTTCTGAAATCCAGACTCACAAAACTACCTGTTTTGGGCAATTTGGTGGCAGAAGTGGGAAAAGGGACACCTAAAATCATTAGCTTGTACACAAAACTTCTTCTAGAAATGGCATTTGTTACATTTATCCATATTTCATTGGCAAAGTAAATCACATGGTTGCTCTGAGGTACATGAAAGCATACACCTAATCTTCCATTAGGGAAAATAACCCAGCGTAGAGAAGCGGGGATAATTCAGTCCACCAAAGATGATCATATGTGAACATTTTAGATGTGAGGAAACCTGAAACCTTACTAATTAGGAAGTAAGCTAGAATAAATTACAGCCAGCTTTGAATGAATGATATGTTGTAAACTATAGTTTTGATATTTTCAAGTAAATCCAGAAGCATAAAATAAGCAAAAACATATGGCATGTCTAGATTTTCTTGACAGGAATAATAATTTGTGATCATTGTCACATTATTACTGGTGATAATCATAGCTGAACCTGCACTGAAGTGGAGCATGTTTTCATTTAACAATGCAGGGACATTCTCCCATTCAGTTTTCATGGCCATCCTACGAGACATGCAAAGTCATTAGCATTATTCCCATTCTTCAGAGCAGTAAGTTAATGTTCAATTAAACCCACTACGTTTGTCCCAAGTTACAATGACTAAGTGACAGACCTGAACTCAAATAGGAGAGGCTCTGCACTCAAAACTAATATTAGAGCGAAATGGACAAAAAGTTTCACCTAAGGAATTTCATCACTGCTCTGACAATATAATCCATGTGAAAACTTCTTTATAGCTCTTTTTTTCTAGGATAATTTAAAAGTAAACATCAGTTTTCCTCAGTCATACTTATCACAAATCCTGAATCAGTGTGATCTAGGTTTATTGATTTATATGCCAGAGTATGAAAATAGAAGCTCATACGCTTTCAACTGCATACATATCTTAAGATTAGCTGTGAAATTATTTTTTACAAACCCATGAAGATTTCTAACATGCATTTATCAGAAGCTAATCCAGCCAGTTCCTAAATACAATGCTACACTTTTCTCTATGCTCTTATAGGTTTTATTAGAAAATGCTAGCTTCTCTCTGTCTGGAATCAGCATTTTGTGAGATACCTGGTCCATGTGCTTTGTCAGAAAATATGCTGTCAAAGGATTTTAAACATTCCCAGAACCCACTTCACCTAATATAAGTTACCTGTAAAGGTTGCAGTTGCTTTATAAAGATTTCTTCACAAAAAATAAAAGGAGAAAATCAGTCATACCAACTCTTTATAAAAAAATGTGCATACCCAGATTCCTCAATTTTCTGACATCTGAATACAGCAGAAGCATAATGAACGGAGGCAGTGCAATGCTGTAGAGAAGGCCCTGTGTTCAGAAGGCTAGAGATGAACATCCTTATTCTGTATCTCCCTCTGCATTACTGTGTGAATGTGGGCCAGACTCCTTGAGCTGCAGGAACCCTGTGTAGAAAAGAAGGGTCAAGCAGATGATGCTACTCCTCTCTTGCAATTCTAATATTCTCTTACTTTAACAAGACAGAATCCATTCATTCATATAATGCTTAGTCTGGAAAAGGAAATGGCAACCCACTCCAGAATTCTTGCCTGGAGAATTTCATGGAGAGAGGAGCCTGGTGGGCTATACAGTCCATAGGGGTCACAAAGAGTTGGACACAACTGAGTGACTACCTTTGACATTTTTTCTTTAGGCTGTACACCAAATTAATTTTGGTTAAGTGGCTACTCAGTTCCAGGCCCTGTGCAGATGCCAAAAATAGAAAGCTGGATAAGACATGATCAGCTATAGCCCCTGCCACCCCACATACAATGCAAGGAGGCAGACAGGGAAAATAATGCTCTTAGCACAGTGCAAATGTGATGTTGGAGCGCAAAGAAGAAGACAGAGAAGGGCACACAGGGTCTTGTATTCATGTCAAAATTTGTTATAGCACAAGAACTTTTAAAGTAAGGTGCCTCCTCCATGTAGCATCCTTGTTTTTAACCTGTCCCCATGCAAGCTAAACATTCCCCACTGCTCTTCACTCTTCCTGCTTTGTACATCTGCCATCTTAATATTTCCATTTAGCTATGAGTAAACTGAAGCTCAGAGAATGAGTTACCAAAGCTACATGAATGTAAATTAGTAAAGTGGCCTCTGAGACCCCATCATCTGACCCTAAAACCAATGCTTTTATCTCCCTTGCAAGCATTTTGAGTGCGTGCATTTTGAACACCTTATGAATATTTTTTCCTCTGTGTCCTTGATTCCTTTGTATAAATTCTAAAGACTTCAGTTGTAGTTTTGCCATTGACTGATGAGATCAGCTACATTTTTTTTTTTTTCATTGTATGATCAAATCCCTGCTTGTTAAGGACTTGACTCCATCAGCTTTGATGAAGACCTAGATTGGAAGAAGGTGTTGATAGCCCTCTGTGGAGTTACAGAGGCTGGCAGGAAGCATTTTGCTTTTGCATTCAGACCACTGAAGGGAGTGTTCAGAATAAAAACAAGCAGTTCCCTTTTGGCATTTTCATCCTGGATTAATTTTGCTGAGATGGATGCAGAATCTTACTTCCAGGCCACTTCACAAAAGCCCCTTCAAGTGCAAAAGAAAATGATTCCTTGAGAAGCCAGAGAGAAAGAGTGTGAAAAAAAAAGCAGTTGAGTGTTAAAAGATGCCTATCCCAGGAGCCTTCTTCAGATTCACTAGTTGAACTATTTGGAGCTTGAAGCAGCATCTGTCGGGGCTGTGGTCAGATGGAAATGCAATAAAATGTAAAGACAAATACAAATTTAGCTCTCTAAAATCTATTGCAGTGGCTCACAAAAATCCTCCAAGGTCCTTGTACTTAGTTATTTCAGACAGGCTTGAGCAACCTTTTTCATTTCTTTTTGATGCTCCTGGGTGTCTGTGTCAAGGACTTTTGGTGATCTTGAGGTTGGGAATTTCACTGAAAGCTTCTCAGACACCAGATCCTTGCCTCCTTGACACATATAAACAGGAAGAGTAGAGTGGGAAGGGCTCTCCTCCCACTCTGCTAGCCCCCAGAATCACACTTAAAGGCTCTCTGCAACACTGGGGATTCAAAGTTAAGTATGACTGCTTACAAAATGGTCCAGAGCTAGCTGTTATTGACCTGAAGCAAAAGTTTCACTTAGCGCTTTTCTAAGCAACTAACTCCATATTTTTGCTTCTAAATAAAAATATGTAAAGAATCAATAAGAATATTGCAAAACATAATTGTAAAAATCAGATCTACTGTTTTTCCATGCTTGCTACGCCTGGCTCAGTATTAAACACTTTGCATATATAGTAACTGTAAACCCTGAGTGTTAGCTAGTATATATACCATTTATTGTTTTTGTTTTTTAAAAAAGATAACTGAACTTTTTTAAAGTTAACTAACTTTGCCAGAGTTACAGAGAAAAAGGCAGGGTTTGAACTTGGCTTTATAACTCAAAACTATTAAATTATGCATTATGTCTGCCTTGGCTCAGATGTTGACTGTCACAAGACATTCAAAGAATGATGTGTCTTTAAAGACCAGCTGGACAGAGGAACCTGGCGGGCCACAGTCTATGGGCATGCAAGAGTCGGACAGGACTTAGTGACTAAACCACTGCCACCATTCACTTCATGGGTAGGGAAGGAAAAGCCCAGAAACAATAAGAGGCTAATGAGAGAGCACTAAGAATGCTCTCAGCCACTTTAGTCTCCAGTCCTCATTCTAACACTTACTCCTTCTGACCTTGGAAAGGCTACTTAGCAACTCCCACACTGGATTTTCTAATATGTGAGATAGGAGTACTAGGGAACCAGGCTGCCTCTAGATGCCTTCACCCTACCCAGTTTCACGTTTAATTCCATCCATTTCTCTTTAGTGCCTGCCTCAATTATCATTTAACTGTTAATAAATTTCCTTACTAAAGCCTCCCTTTTAGGGTCTTAATACTTTATGTACATAGAAAGAATTTGGTCATCACCATTCCAACCCATTTAATATAAAGATTGCACTTCAAACTTTTCTCCATGGTTCAAATCCTTTCTTATGTCTTTTCCTCAGTAGAAAGGGATCTGATACTTAGAATTTTATGAATGCATATATGCTGTGAACCCTGTATTAGTTTTGTTAGATTCAAAATCTAATCTCAGTCTTTTAGGTATTATGCAAGGAGGTAATATTATCCCAAGTTTAAAGGTAAGAAAGGTAAAGCCCAGAGTGTTGTCATAAAAGTAAAAATTTGCATAATTTCTAAGTGATTAAACTGGAATTCAGACTCATACTTTTGCATTACAATCATAGGCCCTTTCCCCTGCTCCCGTTGTTTGAGGACTAGCCCTTAGTCTCAAAGTGTCTGACTCTTTGTGACCCCAGGGACTGTAGTCCACCAAGCTCCTCTGTCCATGGGAATTCTCCAGGTAAGAATACTGGAGTGGGTTGCTATGCCCTTCTCCAGGGAATGTTCCCAACCTAGTGATAGAACCCAGGTCTCCCGCATTGCAGGTGGATTCTTTACCAGCTGAGGTACCAGGGAAGCCCAACTCTTAGCATCATACAGCTGGATGGAAAACATGGAAAGTAAAGAGTGATCACGAAGTGGACCCAAGTAGACTATGACTGGTCTCTATGTGATAACCACTCACTCAGGGATATCTTTGCACAACCATTTTCCAGAGTCAAAATGTTTGTATAATGTCACCATTTTGCCCTACTCCTCTTATTCTTACAGGGCCCAGAAAAGCAATATAGTGACTCAGTGCCTGAGAGAAGATGAATCCCATGTGTCCTTGGCAAGTGAAATCAATGTTCCTTTGTGCCATATTCCCTTTATGGACATTAAAATGCAATTTATCTTAAATATTGTAATTCACATGACCAAAAACCTTTCATGAAAGATAATCTTAAATTTAAACATGTGAGAACAGTCTTGGCATATCCATATATTAGTTAAGTTTTTTTATTTTTTCGTTACTATAAAATAGGAATGATGCTACCATACCTCACCATGGGGTTAAACCATCCATCCATCCTCTCAGTAGGAACGTTTTATACATCACGCGGCCCTGTCTGTCGTCCAGCATTGTTACAAACTGATCTTGCAAACACCTTGACGAAGTTAATATACATTGAATCTGCATCGAATTTTTTTATTAAGCCTCTTTTGTAGTGGAGGACAGTGATATTTGATTGCAAGCTCAAGTATATAATCTTGATGTGTATTATCTGACCTTCATATTTTCATTAGAAATAATTGGCATTAATATAAGTTATTAAGAAGTCAGTGCCTAAAAGCATTTGAGACAAACTTCAAAGTAGTCTCACTAAGTGCTAGTAGAGAACACAAGTAATTGCTTAAATTGCACAGGTGTGATATGTGCAATGTAATAAACTCTTAAAAGTCGCAGGGCACATAATTAGATTTACTAAAATATGTAAATTGTTTGAGAAAAATTAGTAGAAAATCTCTTACCAACATAATAAAAACCTTAGTAAGGCAAGCATAGTCACAACTTAAGTTGAGAAAAAGGGTTTTGCGTTTATAATAGTAGGGATTTACACAAGAGATCTCTAAAGGGGCTTCAGTTCAGTTTAGTCGCTCAGTCATGTCTGACTCTTTGTGACTCCATGGACTGCAGCACGCCGGGCCTCCCTATCCATCACCAATTCCCAGAGTTTACTCAGAATCGTGTCCATTGAGTCAGTGATGCCATCCAGCCATCTCATCCTCTGTTGATTGGTAGTTAAATCAGATACATATTAATACTGGCTACAGATAACTTTATTTTCATTGCCAAGTATTTTAAACTTGTTTATAATAAATATAATATGTTTTAACATTTCAAAAAAGCTTATTAAAATTCTACATGCCTAGATAGGTGATTCGGAGAAGGCAATGGCACCCCACTCCAGTACTCTTGCCTGGAAAATCCCATGGACGGAGGAGCCTGGTAGGCTGCAGTCCATGGGGTTGCTAAGAGTCAGACAAGACTGAGCGACTTCACTTTCACTTTTCATTTTCATGCATTGGAGAAGGAAATGGCAATCCACTCCAGTGTTCTTGCCTGGAGAATCCCAGGGACGGGGGAGCCTGGTGGGCTGCCGTCTATGGGGTCATACAGAGTCAGACACGACTGAAGCGACTTAGCAGCAGCAGCAGCAGCAGATAGGTGATTATCTGCTGGTGGTCTCAACAATGTATTTGAGGTACCTCGAAAATCAGCATCTGTGTATGTGTGTGTGTGTGTTTATATGGTATGTTTATCCAAAAGAAAATCCCTCCAGTTTCTTTCCTGAAAATACGGAACTCTGGTCTCTAGGTCGCTGAGACTCAAATTGCGGACTCAGTAGCTGATATCAGGCTCAGTTCTTGAGTCCCCCCATTGACTGTGCTGTCTTCACTGAGACTCAGCATCAGTACCCAGACTATAAGCCTTAGGCCTCAAAGGCCCCAATGAACAGGCCATAATAACTAAATGATAATATAATACAAAGTACCGTTATTTAGCAATGATGATGCCAGGCGCCTGGCTAGACACCTCACACAGAGTACTGGATGCTGGCCTGGTGGCAGCCTGGCTCCGCCACTGTTATCATCGGCACTTCTTAGAAGAGGAAACAGGTTAGTGTGGTTAAATAATTAGTCCCAAATAATACATTTTATAAATAGTGGAACCAGCAATTGCTCTCAAACCAGTCTAGCTCTGAAGCCCATGCTCTTTCTGTTTGTAAGACAGGAATAAAATAAAAAGAAACAAGCATGCATGGCGACCCTTGGTTCAGCCGATAATGCATGGCTCTTGGATCAAAAGTTTCTGGGTACTTACTACATTCGAACTGATTTCATGCCCAAATTTACCACCACAAGCCCTACTTATCATCCGATCTACTTGAAAATGAAATTTTTTCCATTTGAAGCAACATGGAAAGACTTGAAAGGCATTATGCTCAGTGAAATAAGTCAGAGAAAGACAAATACTGCATGGTGTCACATATATGAAAGTGAAAGTCGTTCAGTCATGTCCAGCTCTTTGCGACCCCATGGACTATACAGTCAGTGGAATTCTCCAGGCCAGAATACTGGAGAATGTATCAGAATACATTCCGTTCTCCAGGGGATCTTCCCAATCCGGGATCAAACTGAGGTCTCCCGCATTGCAGGTGGATTCTTTACCAGCTGAACCACCAGGGAAGCCCATTACATATATGAAGAATCTAAAAAATAAAACCAACTAATAAATAGAACACAAAAGCAGCAGACTCAACAGATACAAAGAATGAACCAGTAGTTTCCAGTGAGGGAGGCAAAGACAACACAGGGGTAGGGAAATAAGAGGTGCACACTATCAGGTATGAAATAAACAACGGGATACACTGTATAACATGCAGAATGCAATCAATATTTTCTAATAACTGTAAGTAGAGTATAACCTTTAAAAATTGTGAATCACTATATTGTAGATCTCTAATACATAATATTTTGTAGTGATTATACTTTAATAGAAAATAAAATAAAATAAAACTTGCATGGTTATTTAAATAATGTAAAATATAACCATATATAAGATATTCAGAAGAAGATATGTTAATATGTTAAGAATGATAGGCTGTAGATAAATAATGGATTTTTTTTCATGTTTGTTTAGAGTAGCAACTTCTACTTCAACTATTACTGATGCCCTATGATTTCCTTAGCACTGTGCTGGAAATAATAGATTCTTACATTATATTATCTAATTTTATACTTGTACTGTCTCGGGAATATAGGTATTATTTTTGTTTCTACATACTAAAAACAAACTATCAGAAGGAGATATTAAAGAAACGATTGCATTTACCTCCACATCAGAAGAATAAAACACCTAGGAATAAATCTGTTCACTGTAAAAGCCTTGTCCTAAGAACAATTTAAGACAATTATGAAAGAAATTGAAGATAACACAAATAGATGGAAAAATTCACTGTGTTCTTGGATTGGAAAAGTTAATATTGTTAAAATGACCATACTAGCCAAGGCAATTCTCAGTTTCAATGCACTTACTATTAAAATACCAATGGCATTTTTCACATAACTAGAACAAACAGTTTTAAATTTGTTATAGATATGCAAACCTCATTTTTATCCTGATTTTGAATTGCAATGATACAATAAATATTTTCATTGTTTTTTTCTTGAAGTAAAATTATAACACAAAATTAACCATTTTAAAAGGAGCAGCTCAGTAGCATTAGGTATATTTACAATGCGGCCACCACCAAAATATTTTTCTTGTCCCAAGACGAAATTTTTTTATCCATTATACAATCATTTCCTTTTCTCCCTGTTCTAGCCTGTTTCAACCTACCACCAATCTGCTTTTCTGTTTCTGTGGATTGACGTATTCTGAATATCTCATGTAAATGGTATCACACAATATGTGACTTTTTGTGTCTGATTTATTTGACTTAGTGTATTTTCAAGGTTTATCTAGATGGCATCACATGTCAGTATTCATTCTTTTTTCAGCTAGATAATATTACATTGTATGTAAATACTAAAATTTGCTTATCTAGTCATTTCTTTATGGACATTTGGGTACTTTTCACCTTTTGGCTATTGTTAATAGAGCTATTATAAGTATGCATATATATATATATCTATTCCTTTGAGTATTTGTTTTCATTTATTTTGGATACATAACCAAAACTGGAAATGGTACAGTAATCCTATGTTAAACTTTATAAGAAACAGCCAAACTATTTTCTACAGTGGCTGAGTCATTTTACATTCCCACAAGTAATGCAACTTCTTCACCCTCTGATTTTTTCATTATCAGTTCAGTCGGTCAGTCATGTCCAACTCTTTGCGACCCCATGAATCACAGCACACCAGGCCTCCCTGTCCATCACTAACTCCTGGAGTTCACTCAGACTAACGTCCATCGAGTCAGTAATGCCATCCAGCCATCTCATTCTCTGTCATCCCCTTCTCCTCCTGCCCCCAATCCCTCCCAGCATCAGAGTCTTTTCCAATGAGTCAGCTCTTCACATGAGGTGGCCAAAGTACTGGAGTTTCAGCTTTAGCATCATTCCTTCCAAAGAAATCCCAGGGCTGATCTCCTTCAGAATGGACTGGTTGGATCTCCTTGCAGTCCAAGGGACTCTCAAGAGTCTTCTCCAACACCACAGTTCAAAAGCATCAATTCTTTGCGGCTCAGCTTTATTCACAGTCCAACTCTCACATCCATACATGACCACCGGAAAAACCATAGCCTTGACTAGACGGACCTTTGTTGGCAAAGTAATGTCTGCTTTTGAATATGCTATCTAGGTTGGTCATAACTTTTCTTCCAAGGAGTAAGTGTCTTTTAATTTCATGGTTGCAATCACCATCTGCAGTGATTTTGGAGCCCCAAAAAATAAAGTAAGCCAGTGTTTCCACTGTTTCCCCATCTATTTCCCATGAATTGATGGGACCAGATGCCATGAACTTCGTTTTCTGAATGTTGAGCTTTAAGCCAACTTTTTCACTCTCCACTTTCACTTTCATCAAGGGGCTTTTTAGTTCCTTTTTTTCATTATAGCTGTCTTGTTAAACTTGAAGTCTCATTTTTAAATTTATATTTCTGTATATATGACTGATGATGTTGAGCTTCTTTTCATATGTTTATTGGCCATTTGTACATCTTATTTGTAGAAATACCTACTTAAGACCTCTGATCACTTTATAAAAAATTTAAACTATTTTTTTAAATTTAATTTTTGGCTACACAGCCATGAGACATGTGGGAGCTTAGTTCCCCTGACCAGGGATTGAACGTACACCCCCTGCTTTGGAAGTATGGAATCTTAATCACTGGACCAAGACCTTTGCCCATTTTTGACCTTTGGTCTTTTTGTTGTTGAATTGTAAGTGCAACTTATATATTCTGGATACTATATCCTTACCACAGATAAGATTGTCAAATATTTTGTCCCATTCTGTTTATTTTACTTTCTTAGTAATGTTTCTTTATTTTAAAATATTTATTTCTATATCTCAAATAAAACTTCTAAATTTTTTAATGTACTCAGACTATTCAAAATAATAATTATGAAAAAACATTGTACCCAAAGATGAAATATTTAAGCATCCAACCATAAGGAGAAGGTTAAATTAAATATTGTGAATCCATATTCAATATGAAATAGTGATCTACTACTCTTTTAGACTACTAAAATAAATTACTATGTTAAATAATATCAACCTAGAATTTTTAAACAAAGGGCTTTTTTCAAATGTTATAAAAACAGATGGAATTAACTTTTCACTTTTTTCATTCATGAAGCCACTGTCCTCCTCACTCAGTCTCACCCCATCATACCCGTTTAGTGTCCAGGATGACTTACTGGCTATTACACAAGTACTTTACATTCAGTATGTGTTTGTGGAATGGTTATTAACATGGACTTATAAAGTTCTCTTTAATACTATACCATTTCCTTTTTCTGTATACAATGCAGGAACTGCCATGTAATTGAAAACACTTCCCAAGCCATTCTTTAGACATTCTATGATTTGAGCTTCAGACACATTTGCATTTTTTATACTGCCAAATATTTAAGTTTAACCAGTAAAAAATAGGTAAATTTTTATGATTAGGTTAATATTTATTTTTTAGGGAAAGCATGGATAAGAAAATCTTACTGTTAATGTATTTACAATTCATTAATTTATCAAATATTTATTGAACTCCCAATTTATGCTATAAGCCATTGTTATGAGAATTCAAAAATGAAATACCCACTATTTATGCTCAAAAACTTACATAAATGCACAGCTAATTGCAGCAGCATCAAATTATTTCTGCACATTCCAGTAAAAACACAAGGAAAGAAATTCCCAAACCTGACTGTGGAAGTCAGGAACTATTTCACAGATGATGTAGCTTCAGCTGAGCTTCGAAGAATGAATTGCAGGTTTGCCAGATGAATAAGCCTAGAATGGAAATGGAGAATGTCCTAAGTAGAGGTAACAGCATGTACAGAAATTCGAGGAAGTGTAAGCAAATTTATGAGAGAGAACTTGGGATTGCTACAACATGAAATGAAAGAGATAGTAGCAAAAGATGAGGCTGGGTAGGCGAAACATAAACTGAGACTTAGAAGCAGAGTATTTGATTTAGAAACAATAATAATAATAAAAATCTGCTAAAAAGTGCACATGCCCTCCCAATGCCAAAACCTGTGTTCTTTTCATCCTGATGCAATGACCTGTAAAATATACAGTTAATCTCGCTTGCCAATGTAGCTAGATCCATGTTTTTTAAGATGAGCATTATTATACATTGATTATGAAGGAGAATGACTATGAACTTTGCTCCAAATATGTTTTCGTAACTCTTGAAGCAATTCTGTCCAGCAAACATTTGTTTCAACTTTGTATGCATAAAACATGGAGTCAGGCGATGAGGGAAATTCCTTTTTACAATAAAATCCTTATCTTGAAAGTAAATGGATGCTTCAGTGAGTGTACCTAACAAGATTTTATAGAAAGTGTCATAGTGAGATAATGAAAGGAGTTATTAACTTTTCTCAGTTGTAGAGAAGTTAATGCTTGAGATGAATGTAGAAGGATCTTATCCAAGTTCTATCAAAATGGAAAAAATGTCCTTTGCAAGAACAGGAAGATATTTAAATAAATATATGACACAATATATTTATTAAAAGGGCTGAAACAGAAACTTAGGTGCCAGGGGAAGAGTGATGATACTTGAGAATCAGTTCAGTTCAGTTCAGTCGCTCAGTCGTGTCCGACTCTTTGCGACCCCATGAATCGCAGCATGCCAGGCCTCCCTGTCCATCACCAACTCCCGGAGTTCACTCAGACTCATGTCCATCGAGTAGGTGATGCCATCCAGCCATCTCATCCTCTGTCCCCCTTCTCCTCCTGCCCCCAATCCCTCCCAGCATCAGAGTCTTTTCCAATGAGTCAACACTCCTTATGAGGTGGCCAAAGTATTGGAGTTTCAGCTTTAGCATCAGTCCTTCCAAAGAACACCCAGGACTGATCTGCTTTAGAATGGACTGGTTGGATCTCCTTGCAGTCGAAGGGACTGTCAAGAGTCTTCTCCAACACCACAGTTCAAAGCATCAATTCTTCGGCACTCAGCTTTCTTCATAGTCCAACTCTCACATCCATACATGACCACAGGAAAAAACATGGCCTTGACTAGCCAGACCTTTGTTGGCAAGGTAGTGTCTCTGCTTTTTAATATGCTGTCTAGGTTGGTCATAACTTTCCTTCCAAGGAGTAAGCATCTATTAATTTCATGGCTGCAATCACCATCTGCAGTGATTTTGGAGCCCAAAAAATAAAGTCTGACACTGCTTCCACTGTTTCCCCATCTATTTGCCATGAAATGATGGGACCAGATGCCATGATCTTCGTTTTCTGAATGTTGAACTTTAAGCCAACTTTTTCACTCTCCTCTTTCACTTTCATCAAGAGGCTTTTTAGTTCCTCTTCACTTTCTGCCATAAGGGTGGTGTCATCTGCATATCTGAGGTTATCGATATTTCTCCCGGCAATCTTGATTCCAGCTTGTGCTTCTTCCAGCCCAGTGTTTCTCATGATGTACTCTGCATATAAGTTAAATAAGCAGGGTGACAATATACAGCCTTGACGTACTCCTTTTCCTATTTGGAACCAGTCTGTTGTTCCATGTCCAGTTCGAACTGTTGCTTCCTGACCTGCATACAGGTTTCTCAAGAGGGTGATCTGGTATTCCCATCTCTTTCAGAATTTTCCACAGTTTATTGTGATCCACACAGTCAAAGGCTTTGGCATAGTCAATAAAACAGAAATAGATGTTTTTCTGGAACTCACTTGCTTTTTTGATGATCCAGCGAATGTTGGCAATTTGATCTCTGTTTCTTCTGCCTTTTCTAAAATCAGCTTGAACATCTGGAAGTTCATGGTTCACGTATCGCTGAAGCCTGGCTTGGAGAATTTTGAGCATTACTCTACTAGTGTGTGACATGAGTGCAATTGTGCAGTAGTTTGAGCATTCTTAGGCATTGCCTTTGTTTGGGATTGGAAAGAAAACTGACCTTTTCCAGTCCTGTGGCCACTGCTGAGTTTTCCCAATTTGCTGGCATATTGAGTGCAGCACTTTCACAGCATCATCTTTCAGGATTTGAAAGCACTCAACTGGAATTCCATCACCTCCACTAGCTTTGTTCGTAGTGATGCTTTCTAAGGTCCACTTGACTTCACATTCCAGGATGTCTGGCTCTAGGTCAGTGATCACACCATCGTGATTATCTTTGTGGTGACGATCTTTTTGTACAGTTCTCCTGTGTATTCTTGCCACCTCTTCTTAATATCTTCTGCTTCTGTTAGGTCCATACCATTTCTGTCCTTTATTGAGCCCATCTTTGCATGAAATGTTCCCTTGGTATCTCTAATTTTCTTGAAGAGATCTCTAGTCTTTCCCATTCTTTTGTTTTCCTCTATTTCTTTGCATTGATCACTGAGGAAGGCTTGCTTATTTCTCCTTGCTATTCTTTGGAACTCTGCATTCAGATGCTTATATCTTTCCTTTTCTCCTTTGCTTTTCACTTCTCTTCTTTTCACAGCTATTTGTAAGGCCTCCCTAGACAGCCATTTTGCTTTTTTGCATTCCTTTTTCCATGGTGATGATCTTGATCCCTGTCTCCTGTACCAAGTGACGAACCTCTGTCCATAGTTCATCAGGCACTCTATCTATCGATCTAGTCCCTTAAATCTATTTCTCACTTCCACTGTATAATCATAAAGGATTTGATTTAGGTCATACCTGAATGGTCTAGTGGTTTTCCCTACTTTATTCAATTTAAGTCTGAATTTGGTAATGAGGCACAGTCAGCTCCTGATCTTGTTTTTGCCGACTGTGTAGAGCTTCTCCATCTTTGGCTGCAAAGAATATAATCAATCTGATTTCAGTGTTGACCATCTGGTGATGTCCAAGTGTAGAGTCTTCTCTTGTGTTGTTGGAAGAGGGTGTTTGCTATGACCAGTGCGTTCTCTTGGCAAAACTCTATTAGCCTTTGCCCTGCTTCATTCCATATTCCAAGGACAAATTTGCCTTTTAACCCAGGTGTTTCTTGACTTCCTACTTTTGCATTCCAGTCCCCTATAATGAACAGGACATCTTTTTTGGGTGTTAGTTCTAAAAGGTCTTGTAGGTCTTCATAGAACCATTTAACTTCAGCTTCTTCAGCATTACTGGTTGGGACATAGACTTGAATTACTGTGATATTGAATGATTTGCCTTGGAAATGAACAGAGACCATTCTTTTGTTTTTGCAATTGCATCCAGGTACTGCATTTCGGACTCTTTTTTTTGACCATGATGGCTACTCCATTTATTCTAAGGGATTCCTGCCCACAGTAATAGATATAATGGTCACAGAAAACTAGTCAATCTAATCACATGGACCACAGCCTTGTCTAACTTAATGAAACTAAGCCATGCCATGTGGGGCCACCCAAGATGGGTGGGTCATAGTGTAGAGGTCTGACAGAATGTGGTCCACTGGAGAAGGGAATGGCAAACCACTTCAGTATTCTTGCCTTGAGAACCCCATGAACAGTATGTAAAGGCAAAATGATAGGATAATGAGAGAGGAACTCCCCAGGTCAGTAGGTGCCCAATATGCTACTGGAGATCAGTGGAGAAATAACTCCAGAAAGAATGAAGGGATGGAGCCAAAGCAAAAACAATACCCAGTTGTGGATGCAACTGGTGATAGAAGCAAGGTCTGATGCTGTAAAAAACAGGATTGCATAGGAACTTGGAATGTTAAGTCCATGAATCAAGGCAAATTGGAAATGATCAAACAGGAGATGGCAAGAGTGAACGTTGAAATTTTAGGAATCAGCTAACTAAAATGTC
>NW_011494896.1:7565107-7638393 GCF_000754665.1 Bison bison bison
ATGTACTTGAATGCGTGAATTTAACTCAGATGACCATCATACTTGAGAATAGAAAGATAAATAGATGAAAGATAATGACAAATTACAAGGAAAGGAATTCAGAAAGCCAGGAAGTCTCCCTATATTCCACAGCTAGAAAGGAAGGAAAACAAAATTTAAATACAAATTATCTGATTCTAAAGCTGTTATTTAAGCAATGTGACTTTCTTCTATGATATAATTATAAAAATGGTATAATATCCTAGTAAAAGATTCAACATGTAAATATAAGTTTAAAATTCAAATCAACAGTTATGCATAAACATCATTCCCTATGGCCATCTCTGTTGTGGATTTGATCTGAGAAGTCCTCTAAACAAAAGAGTAGTATTTATGAGAAGAGAATATCTATAATTAGGTTGAGGAGAATTGTGAGACTCTGTTCAGATTAAAAGAGATAGCTTGCGTATTCAGTTATCAATGTCTGGTATGGCTGCTAAAGTGAGAAATGAAATCCTTTCTAATACTTCAACAGCCCTTTATAATTGGAATGCCTAGGACAGAATTTAGACCCTGATGATGTTAACTCATTCTAAGCTGGTGAAGCCCCCATTTAGAGCTCAGTAACTGCCAAAGAGGTGAGGGCGTGGTGAAGGAAACATTGTTCCAGGGATTAAATATGACCATTTTCAGTAAGTTATTTAACTCAATATCTGCTCCTGTATGATAAATACATATTATCCCCATCTCCTAATCTTGAAAATTAAGTATTTCTAGAGGTCAAATGATTTCCACTACTAATGTACCAAGAGGCATATATAAACTGATTATTTTAAAAAATATATCATCTATGAAAGGTGGGACTTGAAGACTGGTGAAATGATGAGCTCAACAAACCCTCTTTCCCAGAAAATAACTTTAACTGGTGAAATTTTATATATATATATATATATATTATATATTGAATGAACATGAAGGCACATAATAACACAACCTGTGACATGGAACTAAATGAAATGATTAGGGGAAATTTATAGGGGCATATACCTGAAAAGAAAGATCTTAAATCAATAATCTGATTTTCCCCTTAAGGCACTTGAAAAACCAGGACAAACTGACAAGAAGAAGAAGAGAGGATGTAAGTGCAAATAAATGAAACAGAAAAGGAAAAATTAACAACAACAACAAAAATTAAACAAAAACCTGATTCTTTGAAATCAATGAAATTGACAAGCCTTCAGCTAGAATACCCATGAAGAAAAGAGAGAAGCCTCAAATTACTAAAATCAGGATTGAAACAGGATACGTCACTATATACCATAGAAAAAATAAATATTTCTCTATTTAAATTATAAAGGAATACTATTCATCACATTATACCAACAAATTAGATAGCTTAGATAAATTGGAAAAAATCCTAGAAAGACAGAAATTATTGAAACTGTATTAGTAGAAAGCTGCTGCTGCTGCTATGTCGCATCAGTCGTGTCCAACTCTGTGCGACCCCATAGACGGAAGCCCACCAGGCTCCCCTGTTCCTGGGATTCTCCAGGCAAGAACAGTGGAGTGGGTTGCCATTTCCTTCTCCAATGCATGAAAGTGAAAAGTGAAAGTGAAGTCGCTCAGTCGTGTCTGACTCTTAGCGGCCCCATGGAGTGTAGCCTAGAAGGCTCCTCCGTCCATGGGATTTTCCAGGCAAGAGTACTGGAGTGGGGTGCCGTTGCCTTCTCTGCAGGAAATCTAAATAGACATAACAAGTAAAGATATTGAATTCTTAAGCAAAAAATAAAAGAAAAAGCCCCATAAAAAATTCCAAAGTCTAAATAGCTTCACTGGTAAAATTTTCAGAAGATTTAAAGAAAAGTTAATAAAAAATAAACAAAAACTTCAATATAAATATCAATTCTTCTACACCAATTTTTCAAATTCTTGCAAAGAATAGAAGAGGGGGGAACATCTCCTAAATGAGCATCTATGAATCCAGTGTTACCTTGGCACCAGACAAAAACATCACAAGAAAAGGAAAATACCAAGTAATATCTATTGTAAATTCAGATGCAGAAAAGTCAACAAAGGACCAGCAAGGAGAATCTAGCTGTATATAAACATTGTGTACCGTGGCCAAGTATGATTTATTTCTGGATACAAGCTTGTTTTAAGAACTGAAAATCAACCAATGTGATACATCATAGCAATACAATAAGGACAGAAATCATACTTATCTCCATAAACAAAGTGAAATAATTTAACCTAATTCAGTAGGGGTAGAAGAAAAATTCCTTAACTTGATAAAAGGCATCTACAAGAAACACACAGTTAACATCTGGTTTAGTGTTAAAAGATTAAATGCTTTCATCTCTGATATTAGGAATAAAAGTTAAATCTCCATTCTGAGAATTAATTGAGTTCTGAGCCTTTTTTTAAATACAAATTCCAAAAAAAAGAAGTAAAGCTAACTCTATTTAAAGGTGACAGGATTTTTAAACAAAGAAAATCCTAAGTAATTGACTATGAAAAAAAATCTTTGCTAAGATAGAGGATACAGGACCAACACAGAGAAATCAGTTGTTTTCTTTTCAAAACTAATTTGACAAAGGAGAACAGAGCTGCTGGGCTTAACACTTAATGATCTTGACACTTATTACAAAGTTACAGAAGTAATGATAGTGTGAAAATAGTTTAAGGATAGAGACATAGACCAACAGAATAGTATTGAGAGTCCATAAATAAATCTATATACTTTTGACCAATTGTTTTGCAACAAGAGGTTATGTAGTAGAGGCTTAGTAGAGAAATAATTGTCTTTCTCTACTAAACAGAAATACTGGGTACAGAAATACCTGGGTTACCATATGCTAAAGAATGAAGTTAGGCCTATACTTCAAAGTCTTTACAAAAATTACTATATTTTCACATTTCCAAAATATCTACAGAGTATTTTGTGTGATCAAAACAATTAATAACACCACTAAAATAATTTCTATAGAAAGTAATTTAATGGTTGTTTAGGGTTGTAGAGGGATGAAGGGAATAGGGAATGATTGCTAATGGGCATCAGTTTATTTTAGTGGGGATAGAAAGTTCTAAAATGAGATATTAACGATGACTGCACAATACTTGAATATGCTTTAAAAATCATTGAACTATGCATTTTGAATAGGTGAATTTTGTGGTATTATATCTCTATAAACCTGGTAGCAATAAACCTGCATGCACACGTGCACACACACACACACACACACACACACACAAGATATCACTTGAGAACTCCTGTGCAGACCAAACGTCAATACTCTTAACTCTGTCAATAGTCTCTGTCCTTACGCCTGTCTAAAACTATGTTTTTTCCTTTGAGGTGAAATTCTTATTTGATACTACTTGATGCTTCTGAAACATTGATATTTAAGAATCTCAGTCACATAATATGCACTCCTTTTCCTTCTGTTGATATTCCCCAGGGAAATGTTTAAGACTCTGCATGTGAACAAATAATTATTTCATTATGCAAAAAGAAATTAAATTTCTGCTGTTGGCAACAGAACTAAAACAGCAAATCTTGGTTGACTTCTTTCCAAAGGTTAGTTTTGGAGTTTTTTTGTTTTTTTCCTTCGATGAGTTAGTCAGTGATTTTAAGTGTCAGTATGATTATATACCTGTCAGGAACTAGGATTGTATTTATTCCAATTGACCTCCAGTGAATTCTACGTTATTAGATAGTCTGACTATATTATAAGCTGTTAAAGAAAACAGCAGAGAGAAGTCAGCGAACTGCTACTAAAGGGAAACGAAACTGTGTAACCTCAGAATTTGTTACCTGGGACAGCGATTGGCCTCTATTTCACAGTGGCAGCTGCCATTGGGAAATCTCTGCTGGTTGGTCTCCAGAGTTGCTGTGCAGCAAGCATTA
This sequence comes from Bison bison bison, assembly GCF_000754665.1. NCBI lineage: Eukaryota > Metazoa > Chordata > Mammalia > Artiodactyla > Bovidae > Bison > Bison bison. The sequence goes on from NW_011494896.1 coordinate 7,568,994, forward strand.
GCTTTTTTTGCTGTTGAAATTGGATTTGATTAGGGACTGGGAAGTGCAATGGATGGTGTTGTGGGAAGACTTCTTCATTTTGATATGGAAAAGTTTGCTGTCACTGTGAGATGCTTCCCCATGGAGTCCTTACGTTACTAGTAGTTGTTTTATTAAAAGCATTATTTTCCCTTTAAGTAGCACGTACTTAAAGTGAAAGATATTTGCTTAAAAACCAACAAAATCTTCACAGGCTTCCTCCTTATGAGTGAAAAGTGAAGTGTTAGTTGCTCCGTCATGTCTGACTCTTTGCCACTGTATGGATTATAGCCATTACCTTCTCTAGGGGATCTTCCTGACACAGTTATCGAACCTAGGTCCTCCTGCAGTTCAGGTAAATTCTTTACCATCTGAGTCAGCATGGAAACCCCCACTCCCTACATGTACATTCCTTATTTATACTGATTGTAACTAGCATTTCAATGCATAGAGAAACATGTTGATATACAAAAGAAAAAAAAAACATAAAATGGAACTATTGAAGTGTGTAGCAACAATGAAGAGCTTCTCTATGTTCTTTGAAATTTATTTTCTCCAGTGTTACAGAATAAAGTTCAACTTTGTGCAGCATTCAATACTAGGATGTGTATTACAAACATCCACAAATATGCCAAGCAATGTCTTACCACACTGTCTTTAAAATTTATTCCTGCCACCTAAAATAACCTTTCTCTTCTTTACTACTGGGTGAAACTTTGTTCCTTCTTCAAAACCTTAAACAAGCCCCTGAAGTTCTCTGGAACCCCTCTGAAGCACTGCAAAGCCCACTGACACAGTCAGTATCCACTCATATCTATGGCAGTGCTTCTAACACTATGCGACATGCTAATGTTAATGCTGCGGCTTCTCAGGTGGCTCAGTGGTAAAAAGGAAATGACAACCCACTCTAGTATTGTTGCATGGAGAATCCCATGGGCAGAGGAGCCTGGCAAGCTACAGTCCATGGGGTCACAAAGAGCTGGACATGAATGAGCAACTAAGCATGCACGGCAAGGTTAATGTTATGTTTTATGTGTTTATCACAATATTTGGCCTGTTGTAATTTAAGCAAAAGTATTATCTTTTGTTTCCTGAAAAAGAATTAAATATTTTTATATTCTATCTATGCTATGTATTCATTCACATTTTGTATTTTCTTTATATTTTGTTTCTTTGGCTAAATTTTAAGTTTCATCAAAACTAGAAATGTGTTTTCTATCACTGTGATAGTTCTATAAGGACTCTACAAGAAAAAAACACGGCGTTGCCTTGAATAGTTTCAACAGTATATTCATTTTTGTTTTCTTTTAAATGTTTTAATAATGCAGTCAAGTGGTAGTGCTATCTACTTTGTGCTCAAGAGGCAGCGAAGAGAGGTTGGTTATTTGTCCAGAGTTGCATTGTTGTCAAATTATAAAGTGGGTTACAGAATTGATACTTGAGATTAGGTTTTCTGAAAAGAAGTAAAGACCTTTCTCTTGTGAACAAATAATTATTTTCTTTTGTGAGATGTTTTTGTTGTTGTTTGCTATATGGTTGCTAAGTTGTGTTCAACTCTTTAACAGCCCCATGGACTGTAGCCTGCTAGGCTCCTCTGTCCGCAGGTTTTCTCAGGCAAGAGTAGTGGAGTAGGTTGCCATTTCCTTCTCCAGGGGATCTTCTCAAACTAGAAATTGAACCTGCATCTCTTGCTTTGGCAGGTGGATTCTTTAGCACTGACCCACCCGGAACATTGAAAATGCCAGAAAATCTGTAACCAAATTACTTTACATTTTTGTATAAATTTATTTCAGCCACAGCATATCTTGTTATTTTTAGGCAGATGTGTAACTGCAATATATTTTTGAACCAGTGAAATACTTGATAAAGTTTAATTTCAAAATTCCAAAGACTTTACATTTTAATTGAATACGTATTTAGAAGTTATATACTATTCTTGTTTTTAGTAGAACATGATGAATCACAATGTAATATCATAAAAAGATTAATTTTTGCAAGTTTCTAGTTATAATATGATAAAAATTGGCTATAGAAGATTGAGAAACTATATCAAGATATATAATCCCACGATATGGGATTACTACTCTAAATGTTTTGGTATATTTTCTTTCAGATTTTTTATTTGTATAAATATCATGTTTTTAACGTAAGCTGTCTAACATCCTCCATAACTGTTATAGGGGTCTATAAAAGATGATCATTCAAAGGTGCAGTTTTTTAAAATTATTCAGTTAGGAACAGTTCAGTCGCTCAGTTATGTCTGACTCTTTGTGACACCATGAATCGCAGCACGCCAAGCCTCCCTGTCCATCACCAACTCCCAGAGTTCACACAAACTCATGTGCATCGAGTGAGTGATGCCATCCAGCCATCTCATTCTCTGTTGTTCCCTTCTCCTCCTGCCCTCAATCCCTCCCAGCTTCAGGGTCTTTTCCAATTTTATTAATTGCTACTAAATTATTATTGGAAACCTAGGTATCCATTGTTTCAAATTTATTGTTCCAATATTTGGCAAATATATTATTTGGCACATTTCAAAATTTTATTGGTAAAATGTCTTTGATAATATTTGAACCAGTTACAAATATTCTCAAGTTACTTCAATTATTTTATACTGTAATTATAAATTATGTATTTGATTTCCATTTTTTGTGATTAATTTAAATTTATTTATTGTAATTGGAGGCTAATTACTTTACAATATTGTATTAGTTTTGCCATACATCAACATAAATCTGCCACAGGTGTACACATGTTCCATATCCTGAACCCCCTCCCACCTCCCTCCCCATACCATCCCTCTGGGTCATCCCGGTGCACCAGCCCCAAGCATCCTGTATCCTGCATCGAACCTGGACTGGTGATTCGTTTCTTATATATTATACACGTTTCAATGCCATTCTCCCAAATCATCCTACCCTCTCCCTCTCCCACAGAGTCCAAAAGACTGTTCTATACATCTGTGTCTCTTTTGCTGTCTCGCATACAGGGATATTGTTACCATCTTTCTAAGTTCCATATATATGCGTTAGCATACTGTATTGGTGTTTTTCTTTCTGGCTTACTCCTCTCTGTATAATAGGCTCCAGTTTCATCTACCTCATTAGAACTGATTCAAATGTATTCTTTTTATTGGCTGAGTAATACTCCATTGTGTATATGTACCACGGCTTTCTTATCCATTCATCTGCTAATGGACATTTAGGTTGCTACCATGTCCTGGCTATTCTAAACAGTGCTGCAATGAACACTGGGGTACACGTGTCTCTTTCAATTCTGGTTTCCTCAGTGTGTATGCCCAGCAGTGGGATTGCTGGATCATAAGGCCGTTCTATTTCCAGTTTTTTAAGGAATCTCCACACTGTTGTCCATAGTGGCTGTACTAGTTTGCATTCCCACCAACAGTGTAAGAGGGTTCCCTTTTCTCCACACCCTCTCCAGCATTTATTGCTTGTAGACTTTTGGATCGCAGCCATTCTGACTGGTGTGAAATGGTACCTCATTGTAGTTTTGATTTGCATTTTTCAGTAATGAGTGATGTTGAGCATCTTTTCATGTGTTTGTTCACCATCTGTATGTCTTCTTTGGAGAAATGTCTGTTTAGTTCTTTGGCCTGCTTATTGATTGGGTCGTTTATTTTTCTGGAATTGAGCTGCAGGAGATGCTTGTATATTTTTGAGATTAGTTCTTTGTCAGTTGCTTCATTTGCTATTATTTTCTCCCATTCTGAAGGCTGTCTTTTCACTTTGCTTATAGTTTCCTTTGTTGTGCAGAAGCTTTTAAGTTTAATTAGGTCCCATTTGTTTATTTTTGCTTTTATTTCCAATATTCTCCGAGGTGGGTCATAGAGGATCCTGCTGTGATGTATGTCAGAGAGTGTTTTGCCTGTTCTCCTCTAGGAATTTTATAGTTTCTGGTCTTAAGTTTAGGTCTTTAATCCATTTTGAGTTTATTTTTGTGTATGGTGTTAGAAAGTGTTCTAGTTGCATTCTTTTACAAGTGGTTGACCAGATTTCCCAGCACCACTTGTTAAAGAGATTGTCTTTTCTCCATTGTATATTCTTGCCTCCTTTGTCAAAGATAAGGTGTCCATATGTGCGTGGATTTATCTCTGGGCTTTCTATTTTGTTCAATTGATCTATATTTCTGCCTTTGTGCCAGTACCATACTGTCTTGATGACTGCGGCTTTGTAGTAGAGCCTGAAGTCAGGCAGGTTGATTCCTCCAGTTCCATTCTTCTTTCTCAAGATTGCTTTGGCTATTTGAGGTTTTTTGTATTTCCATACAAATTGTGAAATTATTTGTTCTAGCTCTATGAAAAATCCCATTGGTAGCTTGATAGGGATTGCATTGAATCTAGAGATTGCTTTGGGTAGTGTACTCATTTTCACTATATTGATTCTTCTGACCCATGAACATGGTATATTTCTCCATCTATTATTGTCCTCTTTGATTTCTTTCACCAGTGTTTTATAGTTTTCTATATATAGGTCTTTAGTTTCTTTACATAGATATATTCCTAAGTATTTTATTCTTTTTGTTGCAATGGTGAATGGAATTATTTCTTTAATTTCTCTTTATATTTTCTCATTATTAGTGTATAAGAATGCAAGGGCTTTCTGTGTGTTGATTTTGTATCCTGCTACTTTACTATATTCATTGATTAGCTCTAGTAGTTTTCTGGTGGAGTCTTTAGGGTTTTCTATGTAGAGCATCATGTCATCTGCAAACAGTGAGAGTTTTACTTCTTCTTTTCCAATTTGGATTCCTTTTATTTCTTTTTCTTGGAGAAAGCAATGGCACCCCACTCCAGTACTCTTGCCTGGAAAATCCCATGGATGGAGGAGCCTGGTAGGCTGCAGTCCATGGGGTTGCTAAGAGTCGGATACGACTGAGAGACTTCACTTTCAGTTTTCACTTTCATGCATTGGAGAAGGAAATGGCAACCAACTCCAGTGTTCTTGCTTGGAGAATCCCAGGGACGGGGGAGCCTGGTGGGCTGCTGTCTATGTGGTCGTACAGAGTCGGACACGACTGAAGCGACTTAGCAGTAGCAGCAGTAGCAGTATTTCTTTTTCTGCTCTGATTACTGTGGCCAAAATTTCCAAAACTATGTTAAATAGTAGTGGTGAGAGTGGGCACCCTTGTCTTGTTCCTGACTTTAGAGGAAATGCTTTCAATTTATCACCAGGAAATGTTTGCTGTGGGTTTGTCATATATAGCTTTTATTATGTTGAGGTATGTTCCTTCTATTCCTGTTTCCTGGAGAGTTTTTATCATAAATGGATGTTGAATTTTATCAAAGGCTTTCTCTGCATCTATTGAGATAATCATATGGCTTTTATTTTTCAATTTGTTTATGTGGTATATTACATTGATTGATTTGCAGATATTGATAAATCCTTGCATCCCTGGGATAAAGCCCACTTGATCATGGTGTATGATCTTTTTAATGTGTTGTTGGATTCTGATTGCTAGAATTTTGTTAAGGATTTTTGCATCTATGTTCATCAGTGATATTGGCCTGTAGTTTTCTTTTTTTGTGGGATCTTTGTCAGGTTTTGGTATTAGGGTGATGGTGGCCTCATAGAATGAGTTTGGAAGTTTACCTTCCTCTGCAATTTTCTGGAAGAGTTTGAGTAGGATAGGTGTTAGCTCTTCTCTAAATTTTTGGTAGAATTCAGCTATGAAGCCGTCTGGACCTGGGCTTTTGTTTGCTGGAAGATTTCTGATTACAGTTTCAATTTCCGTGCTTGTGATGGGCCTGTTAAGATTTTCTATTTCTTCCTGGTTCAGTTTTGGAAAGTTGTACTGTTCTAAGAATTTGTCCATTTCTTCCAAGTTGTCCGTTTTATTGGCATATAATTGGTGACAGTAGTCACATATGATCCTTTGTATTTGTGTGTTGTCTGTTGTGATCGCTCCATTTTCTTTTTTTTTTTTTCAACTTTTTTCAGATCATTTGTATACTGATTCTTTTTTTTTTTTTTTAATTTTTTTCCATTTCCAAACTTTACATAATTGTATTAGTTTTGCCAAATATCGAAATGAATCCACCACAGGTATACATGTGCTCCCCATCCTGAACCCTCCTCCCTCCTCCCTCCCCATACCATCCCTCTGGGTCATCCCAGTGCACTAGCCCCAAGCATCCAGTATTGTGCATCGAACCTGGACTGGCATCTCGTTTCATACATGATATTTTACATGTTTCAATGCTATTCTCCGAAATCTTCCCACCCTCTCCCTCTCCCTCAGAGTCCATAAGACTGTTCTATACATCACTGTCTCTTTTGCCTTCTCGTACACAGGGTTATTGTTACCATCTTTCTAAATTCCATATATATGCGTTAGTATACTGTATTGGTGTTTTTCCTTCTGGCTTACTTCACTCTGTATAATAGGCTCCAGTTTCATCCACCTCATTAGAACTGATTCAAATGTATTCTTTTTAATGGCTGAGTAATACTCCATTGTGTATATGTACCATAGCTTTTTTATCCATTCATCTGCTGATGGACATCTAGGTTGCTTCCATGTCCTGGCTATTATAAACAGTGCTGCGATGAACATTGGGGTACACGTGCCCATTTTCATTTCTAATTTTATTGATTTGATTTTTCTCCTTTTGTTTCTTGATGAGTCTGGCTAATGGTTTCTCAGTTTTATTTATCCTTTCAAAGAATCAGCTTTTGGCTTTGTTTATTTTTGCTATGGTCTATTTTGTTTCTTTTGCATTTATTGCTGCCCTAATTTTTAAGATTTCTTTCCTTTTACTAACCCTGGGCCACAGGACTGAAAAGGTCAGTTTCATTCCAATCCCAAAGAAAGGCAGTGCCAAAGAATGCTCAAACTACCACACAATTGCACTCATCTCACACACTAGTAAAGTAATGCTCAAAATTCTCCAAGCCAGGCTTCAGCAAAACGTGAACTGTGAACATCCTGATGTTCAAGCTGGTTTTAGACAAGGCAGAGGAACCAGAGATCAAATTGCCAACATCCACTGGATCATTGAAAAAGCAAGAGAGTTCCAGAAAAACATCTATTTCTGCTTTATTGACTATGCCAAAGCCTTTGACTGTGTGGATTATAATCAACTGTGGAAAATTCTGAAAGAGATGGGAATACCAGACCACCTGACCTGCCTCTTGAGATATCTGTATGCAGGTCAGGAAGCAACAGTTAGAACTGGACATGGAACAACAGACAGGAGTACGTCAAGGCTGTATATTGTCACCCTGCTTTTTGAACGTATATGCAGAGTACATCATGAGAAATGCTGGACTGGAAGAAGCACAATCTGGAATCAAGATTGCTGGGAGAAATATCAATAACCTGAGATATGCAGATCACACCACTCTTATGGCAGAAAGTGAAGAGGAACTAAAAAGCCTCTTGATGAAAGTGAAAGAGGGGAGTGAAAAAGTTGGCTTAAAGTCAACATTTAGAAAACGAAGATCATGGCATCCGGTCCCATCACTTCATGGGAAATAGATGGGGAAACAGTGGAAACAGTGTCAGATTTTATTTTCTTGGGCTCCAAAATCGCTGCAGATGGTGACTGCAGCCATGAAATCAAAAGACGCCTACTCCTTGGAAGAAAAGTTACGACCAACCTAGATCACATATTCAAAAGCAGAGACATTACTTTGCCAACAAAGGTTCGTCTAGTCAAGGCTATGGTTTTTCCGGTGGTCATGTATGGATGTGAGAGTTGGACTGTGAAGAAGGCTGAGCGCTGAAGAATTGATGGTTTTGAACTGTGGTGTTGTAGAAGACTCTTGAGAGTCCTTTGGACTGCAAGGAGATCCAACCAGTCCATTCTGAAGGAGATGAGCCCTGGGATTTCTTTGGCGGGAATTATGCTGAAGCTGAAACTCCAGTACTTTGGCCACCTCATGTGAAGAGTTGACTCATTGGAAAAGACTCTGATGCTGGGAGGGATTGGGGACAGGAGGAGAAGGGGACGACAGAGGATGAGATGGCTGGATGGCATCACTGACTCGATGGATGTGAGTCTGAGTGAACTCCGGGTTTTGGTGATGGACAGGGAGGCCTGGCATGCTGTGATTCACGGGGTCGCAAAGAGTCAGATAAGATTGAGTGACTGAACTGAACTGAACCCTGGGATTCTTCATTTCTTCCTTTTCTAGTTGCTTTAGGTGTAGAGTTATGTTATTTATTTGACTTTTTTCTTGTTTCTTGAGGTATGCCTGTATTGCTATGATTTCCATTTTTAAATGTTTCTCTTTTCTATCTTAATAAAGAAAATTTCCAAAGAACTTATAAGTATAAAGTTAAATTCACAAATATGAGAAATCTCATGTTCCAAGGTTTTGTACAAATTTAGAGAGATTTCCACTGAAAAATCACCAAATCACAAATTTCTCTGTTTAGTTCCATTCAGCCACTCAGTTGTGTCCAACTCTTTGACCCCATGGACTGCAGCACGCCGGGCTTCCCTGTCCATTACCAGTTCCTGAATCTTGCGCAAACCCATGTCCGTCAAGTCAGTGATGCCATCCAACCATCTCATCCTCTGTCATCCCCTTCTCCTCTTGTCTTCAATCTTTCCCAGTTCAGGTCTTTTCCAATGAGTTAGTTCTTCATATCAGGTGGCTATATAATATATTCGCTCTCTTATATATGCTAATTTGGCTTCTAAATACTGAACATTTCTCTAATAGACCAAAGTCCTTAAACATTACAAATCTTCAAAATGTAAAATATTTATTCATTTATTAATAACTTCAGATTTTAATATATAGGTTTATTTGTTTTTACTTAAAAGTAAATTTTATCCACTTATTAAGCACTTATATTATCCCAAATGATAGCAAAGCTTCTCAGCCAGTAAGGAAACTTTGCATGATGGGCAAAGAACTGGGCTAAAACTCTGAATTCATGCTGGAGCCTTGGCTGAGATACACTTAGCCATATGTATAGTATGTGTCCAGTACTTCATGATAAAAAACGGCTTGTATTACAGTCTTCAGAACTTATGTAGTTCATGACCCTAATCTACACAGGTTGTTTTAGTTTTGCTTTTATTAAAGTATAATTGACGTATAATGCTCTGTTAGTTTCCAGTATACAATGTGATTATATGATATTTGTATTCATTGTGAAATGATCACAATAGACCTGTCAGCTGTTGCCCTGCAAAGTTTCAGATTTTATTTTTCCTTGTGATGACAGCAACTGTCAAACTTGCAGTCCACGTCCCATGACTTATTCATGTTATACCTGAAGCTTATACTTCTGATCCCTTTCATCCATTTTGTCTAACCACCTTCCACTACCCCCTTACCTCTGGCATTAAAAAAAAAAATGAATCTGTTCTCTGTATCTGTATATAAGTTTTGCTGTGTTGTGTTTTATTGGCGTATTTGTTTTGGTTTAGATTCCAAATATAAATGAAATCATAAGGTTTTTGTCTTTCGCTGACATTTAATTTAGCATAATACCTGTACCATCCATCTATGTTGTTATAAATTTTAAGATTGTATGCTTTTTTATGGCTGAGTAGTGTTCCATTATATGTGCATGCATGTATATGTATGTATACAAAATAAGTGTATACACATGCATCTCTCACATCTTCTTTATTCATCCTTTGATGGACACTCTGGTTGTTTCATGTTTTGGCTACAGGGAACATGAGCTGCTTATAGCTTTTTGAATTAGCGTTTTGGTTTTCTTTGAAAAAATACTCAGAAGTGAAATTGCCAGATTATATAGTAGTTCTCTTTTCATTTTTAAAAATAATCTGCATACTATTTTTCCTAGTGGCTGCATCAATTTACATTCCTACTAAAAGTGCATGACTGTTTACTTTGCTCAACATCCTCACCAATGCTTATTATTTATTGTCATTTTGATAATAGTTATTCAAACAGATATTAGGTGAAATATCATTGTGTTTTTCATTTGCATTTCCCTGATGATTAGTGATTTTGAACATCTTTCCATGTGCCTGTTGGCCATCTGTATGTCTTCTTTGGAAAAGTGTCCATTCAGGTACTCTGCCCATTTTTTAATCAGTTTCTTTGGTTTTTGGTTACAAAAGATCCCAAGTAACCAAAACAATCTTAAAAAAGAAGGAACAAAACTGGAGGCATCATGGTCCCAGATTTCAAACTACAGTAGAAAGCTATCGTTATCAAAACAGTATGATATTGTCGTAAAAAAAAAATGGATAAATGAAACAGAGTATAGAGCTGAGAAATAAGCTAACACATACTTGGCCAATTAATTTACTGCAGAAGAGGCATTAATATATAATGAAATAAGGACAATCTCTTAAGTTATTTTTTCCTTATTGGAAAAAATGAATAACCACATGCAAAAGTATTAAACTGGACCACTATTTTACATTATATACAAAAATTAGCTCAAAATAGATTAAAGACCTAAATGTAGGACTAGAAACTGTAAAATTCTAATAAAAAAGCATATAGGTAAACTCCTTGTTATCATATTTGGCTATATTTTTTATACCTGATTCCAGAAGTAATGGAAAAACAAAAATAAATATGTGACTTTTTTTATATAAGATTTTTAAATTTTTTTATTTTATTTAACTTTACAATACTGCATTGGTTTTGCCATATATCAAAATGAATTTGCCTTAGGTATACATGTGTTCCCCATCCTGAACCCTCCTCCTTCTCTCCTCCCTCCCCATACCATCCCTCTGGGTCATCCCAGTGCACCAGCCCCAAGCATCCAGTATGGTGCATTGAACCTGGACTGGCGACTCATTTCATATATGATATTATACATATTTCAATGCCATTCTCCCAAATCATCCCACCCTCTCCCTCTCCCACAGAGTCCAAAAGACTGTTCTATACATCAGTGTCTCTTTTGCTGTCTCGTATACAGGGTTATTGTTACCATCTTTCTAAATTCCATATATATGCATTAGTATACTGTATTGGTGTTTTTCTTTCTGGCTTACTTCACTCTGTATAATAGGCTCCAGTTTCATCCACCTCATTAGAACTGATTCAAATGTATTCTTTTTAATGGCTGAGTAATATTCCAATCAAAAAATGGGCCAAAGAACTAAATAGATATTTCTCCAAAGAAGACATACAGATGGCTAACAAACACATGAAAAGATGCTCAACATCACTCATTATCAGAGAAATGCAAATCAAAACCACTATGAGGTACCATTTCATGCCAGTCAGAATGGCTGCGACCCAATAGTCTACAAGCAATAAATGCTGGAGAGGGTGTGGAGAAAAGGGAACCCTCTTACACTGCTGGTGGGAATGCAAACTAGTACAGCCACTATGGAGAACAGTGTGGAGATTCCTTAAAAAACTGGAAATAGAACTGCCTTATGATCCAGCAATCCCACTGCTGGGCATATACACTGAGGAAACCAGAATTGAAAGAGACAAGTGTACCCCAGTGTTCATCGCAGCACTGTTTATAAATACGTGATTTAAAAATTTTATTTTTAATGAAGAATGTGAAATCAGTGAAAAGAAGATTCTTCTTTTAGATAGACTCTAGAACCTACCCTGCATTTTAGTCTTAAGGATCTGTATACATAGAAGTTTCTTAAAGCTAGAATAATATTACTCATTGTGTATTAGTATTATCCAACATCATGCTTGGCATATGGTAAACAGTTAATTTGTCTTATGTAAATGAGTAAAGTAATTGATATAATTGATGTAGCCTATTTAATAACTGGTATAATCAAAGTTGGGCTTCCCCGGTGACTCAGCAGTAAAGAAACCACCTGCAATGCGGGAGTAGCAGGAGACACAGGGTGTGGCAACCCACTCCAGTATTCTTGCCTGGAGAATCCCATGGACAGAGGAGCCTGGTAGACTATAGTCCATAGGGTTGCAAAGTGTTAGACACAACTGAAGCAACTTAACACACAAGCACACATAATCAAAGTTGGGCTTCCCTGGTGGCTCCATGGTAAAGAACCTGCCTGTCAATGCATGCACATTTGATCTCTGGGTTGGGAAGATCCCCTGGAGAAGAAAATGGCAACCCTGTCCAGTATTCTTGCCTGGGAAATGCATGGACAGAGGAGCCTGGTGGGCTGTGGTTCATGGGGTCATAAAAAAATTGGACATGATTTAGAAACTAAACAACAACCTAACCAAACTTGTTGATAATTTAATGTAAAGCTTTAAATGAGGTAATTTGTTTGTTTTGCTATCTGTTTGATTAAAAAAAAAAAGAAGTTTAAGCATATTTTTTAGGAATGAATGGTCATTGAGGACTAATAACTAGCAACTTCCTCGTGTACATTCTTCTCCCTTCTTTTGGCCATTAATATTGCAGGGATTCTTTACACTCTGATCATCATTGCATGATAAAAGAAGCCAGCATTATAGGAGTAAGCCAAAAAAAAAAAAAAGAAAGATCACCCATATGTCCACAAGACTCCATATTAGTCAACCCTTGAGAGCTGTATCTTGACTCAATGATGAGCAAAGAGAGAACAGTTAATGAATTTGTTGAAGCAAGTCCAGTTTGATAACCCTCAATATTGCTTTGGCTCAAATGGCAACCCACTCCAGTACTCTTGCCTGACAAATCCCATGGACAGAGGAGCCTGGTAGGCTGCAGTCCATGGGGTGGCTAGGAGTCAGACACGACTGAGCGACTTCACTTTCACTTTTCACTTTCAACCCACTCCAGTGTTCTTGCCTGGAGAATCCCAGGGACCGGGGAGCCTGGTGGGCTGCTGTCTATGGGGTCACACAGGGTCGGACACGACTGAAGCAACTTAGCAGCAGCAGTAGCAGCACTGTCATCATAAATTCCCCTATTGTGTGAACTAATTGAAACCTCACAAAATGGTGTCATTTGAATAGATTTATTCCTGCCCAATTGCAAGCAACTCTAATTCCCAATGTCAATGTCAGATTTCACTTCAGAGTTATATGGGTCACAACATGGAAAGGATTATTTTCATGTTGATTACTCTCTGCTGCTATAACATGAAATGCACTTTACAGCAAGTGGACTTTATGTATATTGCTAACCTATCACACTGGCAATTGTTTTCTGGTTACTCTGAAGCATTCCAATGAGGATTTACAAGAAGTATCCTTTTACTTATGAAAGGTAAGCCAATGATGCAAAGGATGCTAAAAGACCTATCTCATGAGATTGTGCATACTTGTGTGTGTGTGTGTGTGTGAGTGAGTGTTTATAAGATTAAAAGAGAAAGTGAAAGAAAGTGAAAGTCGCTCAGTTGTGTCCGACTTATTGCGACCCCATGGACTATACAGTCCATGGAATTCTCCAGGCCAGGATACTGGAGTGGGTAGCCATTCCCTTCTCCAGGGGATCTTCCCAACCCAGGGATCGAATCCAGGTCTCCTGAATTGCAGGCAGGTTCTTTACCAGCTGAGCCTCAAGGGAAGCCCAAGAATACTGGATTAGGTAGCCTATCCCCTCTCCAGCAGATCTTCTCAATCCAGGAATCAAACTGGGGTCTCCTGCATTGCAGACAGATTCTTTACCAACTGAGCCATCAGGGAAGCCCATTTATAAGATTAATTCAATCAATTCCCTTTCAGATTGCTTAAAACAGTTCTTAGTGCATGTTGCATTCACACTAATCTTTTGGGAATATAATCATATAAGAAAGAAAATTTTCAGAGTGATAGCCTAGTATAAGCAATAAGACATCATAAAATAAATTTATTGAAAATACCCAAGAATGCCTATTACAGGAGGCTATCTTAGAGAGCTTGTGTAATTTCTATAATGTAATTTAGAAACCAGGAACATTCAAAGCACTTTATCATAATTGTGTAACAATTTATCAACTTTGAGTATTTAAAAGAAATTACAAGATACTACCAATCAGCCAATATCATATATGAATGTGAAAGTTGGACCATAAAGAAGACTGAGTGTTGAAGAATTGATACTTTCAAATTATGGTGCAAGATAAGACTCCTGAGAGTCCCTTGGACACAAGGAGATCACACCAATCAATCCTGAAGGAAGCCAACCCTGAATATTCATTGGAAGGACTGATGCTGAAGCTGAAGGTCCAGTACTTTGACCACCTAATATGAACAGCCAACTCATTGGAATAGACCCTAATGGTGGGAAAGATCAAAGGCCAAAGGAAAGGGCAGCAGAGAATGAGTTGGTGAGATAGCATCACCAACTCAATGGACATGAATTTGAGCAAACTCCAAGAGTTAGTGAAGGCAGGGAAGCCTAGCATACTGCAGTCCATGGGGCCAGAAAAAGTTGGATACGACTTAGCAACACATAGGGCTTTCATTTAAAGGGAAAGTCTAGGTATAGTAAGAGAAGATAGTGCAGGAAGAGACAGCCAGAATTTTTTCCCAGGATTGGTAATCTATCACACAAACAGTTTGTCCCTATACCAAACCACCAAGATCTGTCTTCAAGGTAGAATTTCCAGCAGGGTCTTTTTTCCTTTTGGTCACATACCCAAGCAAGGATTTCTAACTGTTTGTGCCAAGTGAAGCCATCATTAGACAGACCAACCCTAGTGGTCACCAAGGAAGTTTCAAGCTTTAATAGCATGAATAATTTCAGTGCCCTTTATTAAGGCAATAATCAAAGCCAAATATGCAGGTATCTTCAGAGATGTCACAGTCAAGCTATAAAATAACTCTGTTCTTTATAGATCGTGTTGGTAATAATAATAAGAAATATCTATATTAATTCTCTATTGTGGTTGTAATTAGTTGTCACAAACCTTGCTGCTTAAAATAGGACTAATGTATTATCTTACAGTTTTAGACGTCAGAAGTCAAAGTGTTCCTAAAACAATGTGTGTGAAAGACCTAGCAGAATGTTTGTTCGTATTTTACACTAAACAAATGAAAACTTGTTTTTTTTATCATTTTGAGGATAATCAAATTTAATATTTATGTACTTAAAATGGTATTTATCAACAGATACATGCATTTTTTAAAATGATTTAGACTTTTGGATCGCAGCCATTCTGACTGGCATGAAATGGTACCATGAAATAGTGGTTTTGATTTGCATTTCTCTGATAATAAGTGATGTTGAGCATCTTTTCATGTGTTTGTTAGCCATCTATATGTCTTCTTTGGAGAAATGTCTATTTAGCTCTTTGGCCCATTTTTTGATTGGGTCATTTATTTTTCTGGAATTGAGCTGTAGGAGTTGCTTGTATATTTTTGAGATTAGTTCTCTGTCAGTTGCTTCATTTGCTATTATTTTCTCCCATTCTCAAGGCTGCCTTTTCACCTTGCTAATAGTTTCCTTTGTTGTGCACAAGCTTTTAAGTTTAATTAGGTCCCATTTGTTTACTTTTGCTTTTATTTCCAATATTCTGGGAGGTGGGTCATAGAGGATTCTGCTGTGATGTATGTCAGAGAGTGTTTTGCCTATGTTCTCCTCTAGGAGTTTTATAGTATTTGGTCTTACGTTTAGATCTTTAATCCATTTTGAGTTTATTTTTGTGTATGGTGTTAGAAAGTGTTCTAGTTTCATTCTTTTACAAGTGGTTGACCAGGTTTCCCAGCACCACTTGTTAAAGAGATTGTCTTTTCTCCATTGTATATTCTTGCCTCTTTTGTCAAAGATAAGGTGTCCATAGGTGCGTGGATTTATCTCTGGGCTTTCTATTTTGTCCCATTGATCTATATTTCTGCCTTTGTGCCAGTACCATACTGTCTTGATGACTGTGGCTTTGGAGTAGAGCCTGAAGTCAGGCAGGTTGATTCCTCCAGTTCCATTCTTCTTTCTCAAGACTGCTTTGGCTATTTGAGGTTTTTTGTATTTCCATACAAATTGTGAAATTATTTGTTCTAGCTCTGTGAAGAATACCATTGGTAGCTTGATAGGGATTGCATTGAATCTATAAATTGCTTTGGGTAGTATATTCATTTTCACTATATTTATTCTTCCAATCCATGAACATGGTATATTTCTCCATCTTTTAGTGTCCTCTTTTATTTCTTTCACCAGTGTTTTATAGTTTTCTATATATAGGTCTTTAGTTTCTTTAGGTAGATATATTCCTAAGTATTTTATTCTTTTTGTTGCAATGGTGAATGGAATTGTTTCCTTAATTTCTCTTTCTATTTTCTCATTATTAGTGTATAAGAATGCAAGGGATTTCTGTGTGTTGATTTTATATCCTGCAACTTTACTATATTTATTGATTAGTTCTAGTAATTTTCTGGTGGGTTCTTAGGGTACCATTTCATGCCAGTCAGAATGGCTGTGATCCAAAAGTCTACAAGCAATAAATGCTGGAGAAGGTGTGGAGAAAAGGGAACCCTCTTACACTGTTGGTGGGAATGCAAACTAGTACAGCCACTATGGAGAACAGTGTGGAGATTCCTTAAAACACTGGAAATAGAACTGCCTTATGACCCAGCAATCCCACTGCTGGGCATACACACTGAGGAAACCAGAATTGAAAGAGACACGTGTACCCCAATGTTCATCGCAACACTGTTTAGAATAGCCAGGACATAGAAGCAACCTAGATGTCCATCAGCAGATGAATGGATAAGAAAGCCATGGGACATATACACAATGGAGTATTACTCAGCCATTAAAAAGAATACATTTGAATCAGTTCTAATGAGGTGGATGAAACTGGAGCCTATTATACAGAGTGAAGTAAGTCAGAAAGAAAAACACCAATACAGTATACTAACGCATATATATGGAATTGAGAAAGATGGTAACAATAACCCTGTATACGAGACAGCAAAAGAGACACTGATGTATAGAACAGTCTTTTGGACTCTGTGGGAGAGGGAGAGGGTGGGATGATTTGGGAGAATGGCATTGAAATATGTATAATATCATATATGAAATGAGTCGCCAGTCCAGGTTCGATGCACGATACTGGATGCTTGGGGCTGGTGCACTGGGACGACCCAGAGGGATGGTATGGGGAGGGAGGAGGGAGGAGGGTTCAGGATGGGGAACACATGTATACCTGTGGCAGATTCATTTTGATATATGGCAAATGCAATACAATATTATAAAGTTAAATAAAATTAAATTAAAAAACAATAAAAAAATGATTTAGGATATACTTGACATGGATCTCTTCAGTCGTCCTGTGTATTTTAACTACTTGGAAAGTCAGCTATCATCATATTCATGTTAACTTCTCTATGGTCCATCTGTATCACACACACATGCACGCACACACACACAAATACACAATGCATCTTTCCTCTTGCTCAATCCATTTTTACACAACACCAGCACAGCTTCCTTAACACTGAATAATTCAATAAAACAATGAGGGTTTTTGGATCTAGAAAATATTCGTAAACTCCTTTGACCTAAGAGATTGTGTTCATATGCGCTGACCCTTTCTTAGTGCAATTCAGTGCTAAGTAGTTCCAAGTCACCTCCCCAAAAATATAGTAGATATTCTGTTTCACACTGAACAGGAATTTTTTCAAAGATAGAATGCAGTGTATCCAAGTTTTAAAAAACCTGTACAATAATTTTGTAAGTAAGAGATAGAATATATTCTCTCTTTGGAGACTCACAGTGTTAATTTCCTCTTGTTCTAATGTCTTTATGGTCCTTGAGACATTGTGATTAACGTGCCTATGTGTGCACTTCATCATATTTTTATGAATACTCCAATTTGTGCTTAGAATAAAACTAGAGTAAGTATTTATCCAACGATCTACTGCTATGTTGTGTCAATCACCAGATTCTTTACATTTTTTTGAACTCAAAATCTTGTTTATCATTCGCTTCAAAAATTTTAAAGGCTTCAGCAGGCAATTTGCATATGTCACTAGTTTAACTGAGCAAGGATTAGCAAATTAAATCTTAATTAGCTAATTTTTGCATAATTTTAGGGAAATTATATGCTTTGTGCAGATGACAGGTGGGAGGTAAGGCATTTAACTTGTATTGAATTGAAGTTTTCCTTGACTTATGAATTTTAATAGAAAAATAACATTCAACAGTAAAAATGTATGTCAAACTGAATAGATCATATCTGGAGCCACTAAAATAATAAATTTATTTTTTGAAAGAAAGCCAGCAATAGACACATAAGAATTATTTTGAAATTAAGGGTATTTTTTTCAAACAGTTTTTATGGTTTGTAGTATATGTTCCAGATTTTAACACAATGATAAATTAATAGAATATGAATGTTAAATCACAATTGACAAATATATTTATAATAAAATTGCAGCTGGCTTTATATGGGAGGTTTGGTAATGCTGTGCAATGGTAATTATAACAGCACTAACTCACATGTCAGGGGCAGTGGTATGCATTAGCATTCTCATCCCTTGGCCTGATACCCTGAGCTATTTCTCATCTTTGCATTGCTTCGTTTTCTAGACTTTCTCCTACTACATTGGGTACTTCATTTTGCTCTCAAACCATCCTTTAAAACTTCAGTTAAGCATCTGTATAGAGGACATATTTCTTCATTCTGCCCTATCTCACTAATTATTTAGTTATATTCGTTTCCAAGTTGCATTTATTTTTATCATTACACTAACCACACTGTACTGTAATTGCTAATTTTTTTTCTGAACTCTCTTTACTGCCTCCTTGAAAGCAAGGACTCTATTTATCTGTCTTTGCAAGCTTTCAATATAAGTTTGTTGACTAATTAAGAAAGGAACATTTCAGAGATACATTTACCCCCTAAAGATGGCTTCCCTGGTTTTCAGAGGAAACCCGGGTACGAACCCTGGGTTGGGAAGATCCCCTGGAGAGGGAAATGGCAACCCACTCCAGTATTCTTGCCTGGAGAATCCCATGGACAGAGAAGCCTGGTGGGTTACAGTCCATGGGGTCGCAAAGAGTCGGACACGACTGAGCGACCACACACATACACAAGACTGCTCAGTTTGACTCAAAACCATTCTCAAAATCATCTGTGAATGAGAGCTCGGGTTTAATATTTTATTAGGAGATCAAGTTTCTGCTACTTAATACTGTATTTATTTTGACAGGACTGACTCTTGAAATCTACAGCATGTTAGATCTATTCAACATATAGTAAAGATCACTGTGATATTGCTATGCTGTGCTATACTAAGTCACTTCAGTTGTGTCCGACTCTGTGCGACCCCATAGATGGCAGCCCACTAGGCTCCCCCGTCCCTGGGATTCTCCAGGCAAGAACACTGGAGTGGGTTGCCATTTCCTCCTCCAATGCGTGAAAGTGAAAAGTGAAAGTGAAGTCGCTCAGTCGTGTCCGACTCCTAGCGACCCCATGGACTGCAGCCTACCAGGCTCCTCTGTCCATGGGATTTTCCAGGTAAGAGTACTAGAGTGGGGTGCCATTGCCTTCTCTGCACCGTGATATTAGAGATTAATATTTCATTTTCTCAGTTCATATGAATTTCTCAGAAATCAGACAAGAATAATTATTATCACTGAGTCAAGCTGGAAAAGTCTTTATTTGTCCAACAGACCTTGCTTCTCCCTGAGGCCAACTCCTCAACCAGTGTACTGAATCTGATCTCCTCTCACAGTTCTAAGACTTTAGTTTTAGCAAGGGTTCCCTTTCTCTTCTATGTCATTAATATTTCTGTCTTGATTTGATCATTTCTATTACATATAAATGTGCTTTTCTGGTTTTCATCTTAAAAATGTCCACATTTCCTCTGCTGTGACCTATCTTCCCTGCTCAACTTTATAATCAAACATCTCAAAAGAGCTGACTCCACTTGTTTCCTGTTTTGTCTGCCCAGTTTCTTCTGAAACCATTTCAATGAGTCTTGCACAGATGACTCTACTGAAGCACATTTTATCATCATCATTGAGCTCCTTGATGTTCAATGCAATGGACAACACTTGGTCGTCTTCTTACTTTGCTTTTTGCAGGGTTTCCTATAATTAACCAATCCTTGTTTAGATTATTTCTTCACTTGACTGTCACATTCTCTATTGTCCCACTTCCTACCTAACTTGCAACTCCTTTACTGGGTACTTTGTTGGTTCATCCTTATTGATTCCACATCTAAATGTTGGACAACCCTAGTGTTTTATCCTTAGACAGATTATTTTCTCTATGTGTATCATTCTTCAGGAATTCTCATCCAGGATCATGTTTGATTATTAATGGCTTTAAATATCATTAGATGATAATGATCCCCCATTTATATCTACAACCCAATGTCTCCCTGCATTCCAGAGTCCCATATCTAATGAGAAAGTGAAGTTGCTCAGTCATGTTCGACCCTTTGTGATCCCATGGACTGTAGCCTACCAGGCTCCTCCATCCATGGAATTTTCCAGGCAAGAGTACTGGAATGGGTTGCCATTTCCTTCTCCAGCTTATTCAGATATCTTTATTGAATATCTATTAGGGATCTCCAACTGAAACTATCAGCAGCTGATCCCTTTATCCCCAGATATAAATCTCATCTTACCACAGTATTCTCCACCAGAAGATGCCATCTTTTCCTGACTACAACTTCATACTAAAACTAAAGTTTTTCAATTACTTGTCATAGTTTCATTCTAATAGCAAAGCCTGTAAAGGACACTATACATTCCCTTTCTATTATAGATCTTTGCACTGTGCATGTTAATCTGACAGTTTATTTATGTTTGCTAAACATTTCTTGCTACTGTCATGTTTGGTAGGTTTGTAGTTATTTTCCATGTGCTGTGCATAAATAGTTTTGTCTTTTTTTTTCCCTTGATGGAAGAAAACAAACCTTATTGCTTCTGGTATGGAATATGAATTTAGTTTAAATTATGTGAGGAAATAGCCCCGGTATGTTGGTTTTAAAAATGCATGTCAACATTTGGCATTCGGATTTTCTGTGTAAATGCAAGCTTTTAACAGAATTCCAATTGAACAAATTATAGTCTGACTATAATTTATGGGAACTATGTAAATATCTACAACTTTATAGCCAGTGTTTCCTAAATTACTCATGAATTACTAATTGCCTTTTTCAGCTACGGGATATGCAAATATATTTTCACAGAGAAGAAACACTAAAAACTCCAAGAGACATTTGGTTAAAAAATAAATAAACAATGACATTAAGTGCTTTACCAGCTAAGGGAGGGCACTATTTTTCTTTGACCTGCTAACTTGTTATAGATTTATCTGAGTTAGATGAGCACTGAAACTTCCAGGGAAATACCTTTGATGCACAGTTGGTTTTAAACATGAGAAGAGTACATGGCCACCTTCATAAAAATCAGCTCAGCAGAAAGAATGTATTTGAAACCAAGAAGATTTGGATTTGAATGCTGTTCTTGCCCCAAACCAATTCTAGAACCTTTGGCAAGTTACTTACATTCTCTAAGCTTCAGTTTGCTTATCAGTAAAAACGATGTAATGGGCTTCCCTGGTAGCTCAGATGGTAAAGAATCTGCCTGCAATTTAGCAGACCAGGGTTCTATCCCTGGGTCAGGAAGTTCCCCTGGAGAAGAGAATGGCAACCCACTCCAGTATTCTTGCCTGGAGAATTCCATGGACAGAGGAGCCTGGCAGGCTACATACAGTCTATGAGGTCTTAAAAAGTCAGACATGACTGAGTCCCTAACACACACAAACAATGTAATAATACTAAGGTTGACAGGTTAAATGAAATCATATGTTAGAATACTGATTCAATGTCATAGATAATGCTTTGTTTCTGTGATGACAATGATGTTAGTTATGATGATTTGATTGGCCTTAGTAAGATGATTCAATGAATTATTCTGTCGTATTTTCTCCCACCTCTTTATTTTTGTAATGTTTTAAAGCTTTGGAATATTTAAAAGAACAAACACCTGGATGCCCATTGGTTAGAGTAGCCAGCGGCTAATGTGTTGCCACATTTGCTTTACCTCTCATGAGAAATTGGAGAGCTTGTCACCTTTCCATGTAACTGAGAAAAGTTTGTCTCAGAGAGGATTCTCTTCATCCACCTATTTGTTCTTTATTTTATCCATTTAATGAATATTTATTGAGCTACTACAATGATAAGGAACTAACTGTTCTTAGCATTGGGACATATTAATGAACCAGTCAAAATCTATGTACTTGTCATATTTTCCCTTTGTATTTATCTTAAGGTGACAAGGCCAGTAGTCATAGAAGATCCCATTTTTCTCATATATTTTCTTGCTTGGATTCCTCTTCTGAGGTTAACAGCCCAAATGGAAATAGGGTGAATGTACCTACTTTCCTTTTTCTTATTTATACCCGTTCTCAAAAGATATTATAAATGGTTCCAACAAATGTCTGCAACAAGAAATTCAACAGCCTTCTGAAAACCACTATGCAAATTCATTTTATTCAAGGAGAGAATAGAAGATTCCTTTGTAGAGATTTGCTGATAGAACAAATTCAACTGTTGTTTCTTGCCCTGCAAACCTCTTAGTCATTCAATCATTTAGGTGTTTGTAAATGAGGACTTTCGTCATAGACAAGTGTATGGAAGGCATTTCTCAAGGTGATATTCAAGTGCTAAATCTTAATAGGAGTTTTCAGATGACCTGCAAGGATACTTTCCAGCCAGGAAGTAACACTATGCTTCTCCAACCCGCCTATGTTAGTCAGTTCAGGCTGCCATAACAAAACACCATCAACTGAATGATTTAAGCAACAGAAATTTATTTCTCATAATTATAGAGGCTGAAAAGTTCCAAGATCCAGGTGCAAGTATAGTTGCTTTTATTCTAAGGTCTCTTGTTTTGGCTTTTAGTCAATCACCATCTCACTGTGTGCTCATATGACCTTTTTGTGCACTCACTGGGACATAGAGGCCAAGCAAGCTCTTGCATCTCTTCTGATAAGGACACTAATCCCATCATGAGACCCTTACCCTCATAAATGCTCTAACCCTAATTACCAACCTGGTCCCATCTCCAGATACCATAGCATTAGGGTTATACTGTGAACATCTGAATTTGGGGGAACACAGACATTCTATTCAGTACATTGCCCAGGGATAAAAGACGTTTCTTAGGGGAGCTGGTTAGCATACAATTTTTAGTCTTCTTGTTAGCAATATGTGATTGAACTCATTTAGAGGTGGAAAATAATGGGGTGAGGCTTTCTAAAGTCACTGGAAAGGGAAGAGTTGATAATAAGATTGTTATTGTCATCACTAGGATATGGGGAGTATTTTGGTGAATAGAAAGGTAGATCCTTGAGAAAGTTAAATGATCAGCCTATCAAGAAGGAAGTACATAGCTTAGCAAAGTTCTCAGGAAAGAACATCCCTTGCTCTACTAAACTTCCTGTCAGATGTCTCAGGTCTATGACTTTAGGTGATCTTGACCACCATACACTCTGAATTAATAGTCAGAAACTTCAGGCTTCATTACCTGATGGTGTGCCTTTTTCCTTTACTTTTTCTGTAACTTATTTTCCTCTGATACTTTCACAAATGGGTAAACATCATTTCTTTCTGTCTTATTCCATCAGAATGATTCAGCTATCATAAAGAGAAGTCTTTAGCAGCAGAAAGTAATAGTAAAAGTTAAGGACTTTCTTATAACCAGACAATATCTGGTGATTATAGAGATACAAAGTTCAGGTTTTATGACATGATGCTCTGAATTATCTGAATTAGAAAGAAAACTCTTGCAGATACTGTAGTTGCTAGATTAGAGAATAACTTTTTGTTCTTTGAAATTTTATGAATAATAACACTGACCTCTACTCACACCTGAATATTTTTCTTTTCTAGTATTAGAGGTGGCTAAACTGGGCATTTTCAAATTAATTTTTTTAAATTAATATTGTGGTTGAATTATACAAAGTGCCTCCACCTAACATCAGTGCTTGCTTGATCTTGTAAATATTGAGTGAAATCCCAATTAATTCAATCATGCCATGCAGTAGAAATTTTCTGTACATTTCCTCTGGTGGCATGTGGAAACTAAATTTGTAGATAAATAAATAAGCAAGTTTCATTAGTTTAGGGATTGTGACTAAGCCATTAGTGAGTGGCCATATTTCACACATTATCTCCAATCATTTATTTCCAAGCCAGCTGTTTAAGTGTAAAATATATTTCTCCCCATTGGTATATAAACTAAAACTATTAACCAATATTTGTACACTTATGGTATCTTCATCATCATCTATGTAATTGAAGAGACTTCTGTTTATCTCTGCTATAGAGCTTACCACACTGGAGTAAGCATTTGTTTATTATCTCCAATCTCAATGAGATCCTAAATTTGATGAGGGCAGAAATTTGTTTTTATTTATCTTCATGTGCCTGATACTGAATACACTACCTGGATTATAGAAGATTTTCATTAAATATCTGACAAAATGAAAATAGATTGTGTTCATCTTAATATATATGAAGGGCTAATCTGAAATGGAAAAGACCCTGATGCTGGGAAAAATTGAAGGCAAGAGGAGAAGGGGATGACAGAGGATGAGATGGTTGGATGGCATCACCAACTTGATGGACATGAGTTTGAGCAATCTCCTGGAGTTGGTGATGGAAGGGGAGGCCTGGTGTGCTATGGTTCATGGGGTCACAAAGAGTCGGACACGACTGGGCAACTGAACTGAACTGAATCTGAAATGGTTTCTAAATAATTTTAAGTGAAAATTTTCACTTTTCTTACAGTTGTTTCTCTATGAATACCCCATACTATCCTTGCCCTTATCAGCCTGTGAGTTAAAATGCAGTCATACTTGCATTATTTTTTACCCAAGTTGTCAACATGGTATCATATTTATGCCTCATAAAGGGCTTCACACTCCTAGACAGTGCCCCACTGCCACTTATTTCCAGGAGATTCCTGGAAGTTTATCATCAGCTATTGCTAAACATTGTGGCCTTTGTGTGCTTGACATCTGCTTAGCATTTCCAGATGTCTTTTTCTTTTCTTTTTCTCTTCACTCTTGCTTTTCCTTTTCTTTTCTCTTTTTCTTTTCACACTTTTTTTTTTTTTGCTTGTTGAGGGTGGCTACAGATACAAATTCCATTCCTTTCCTCTTTATTTCTAAGTAGATAAGGTAGATAGGTAGGTAGGTAGGCAGATACATAGGTAGATGTTGTTGTTCAGTCACCAAATCATGTCTGACTCTTGTGACCCCATGGACTGCAGCATGCCAGGCCTCCCCGTCCCTCACCGTCTCCTGGAATTTGCCCAAGTTCATGTCCATTGAATCAATGATGCCATCTAACCATAGATGATAGATAGATAGATAGATGCCAAGTTTCCCTCTGTACTGCTGGGTACTTAGCATTTTAAATTCTCAGGCCCCGAGTCCTCTTTGTGTCCCCCCCCACCATTCTGAGGCTCAGCTTTCATTTTCTGACTTGGAAGGGCATCTAGTTACCCTCCATCCTTTCTCTTCTGAATCTCTTCTGCGATCCAAATTTCAAAAATTCCCTTTTAGAAGACTTCCTGTTGCTCTGATGTCCCTGATAATGTGACACGATTTTTGCCAATAATTACTTATGTATTAAAATCAGCCCTAAATGACTTTAACTTAAATTTGATAGGGTCCACATCATTCTTTTCACTGATTCAATAAACTTAGCAATTATTTATATAATGTCTCCTATGTGCCAGACATTGAAATGCTCGTGAGTGAAGCAGTGTCAACAACTTTCACTTGTGGAATTTGTATTCTTTTGAAGGGAGATAGATATTAAGTAATAGATCATTGTGGATATGAAATAAGTACATAAAATATATGACATTGGACACATGAGGTAAGGAGTTTTGGTTAAAATACATTTTAAGAAGGGGATATGGATCTTCCCTGTAGCTCATATGGTAAAGAATCTGCTTGCAATGCAGGAGACTTAGGTTCAATCCCTGGGTTGGGGGGATCCCTTGGAGAAGGGAATGACAATCCACTCCAGTGTTCTTGCCTGGAGAATCCCATGGATAGAAGAGCTTGGTGGGCTACAGTTTATGGGGTTGCAAAGAGTCAGACATGACTGAGCAACTAACACTAACCATAGTGTATAGAGTGAGAGTAATCAGATATTCACCTATGTTTCACAAGGTGACATTTAAGTGGAGACCTAAGGAGGGAAGAATGGGAACCAAGGGGAGATGGAGAGAGAAGGCTGAACAAGCAGGACACAGAGACAAACTTAGACTAACATAATGAGACACAGTTCATTACTAGCCAGACTAGTGGATGTCCTAGTAATGTTCAAGCTGTGCAGTTAGCTGCATAGCTTTATTACTTAAATCTTACTATTGCTGACCCTAAATGAAATTATGAAAACTCTCAACATGTAAACTAGTATTTAACTCTTCCCTTAAACTGTAGGATTCATTTTGGTATGACTAAGCCTGAGATAAATCTTAATACATAGTATGGAAAGTTTCAGTTCAAATTGTAAAATCAAAATGTCCCATGTCTACTTAGATGTAGCATAAGAAAAAAAAAAAAAGGAAATAAATTTGGAGCAAAGTTTCAGTTTCATTTTATCTTGAGAAATTTTACAAAGAAGGAAAGAGGCATTTTCTTAATAATGTGTAAATAATTCTTTGAAAAACGGGTTGCAAAGAAATGTGGAAGTATGGCATATACAAAGCTACGATAATATTTTATTGACCTCTCAAACAGAGCAGTGGAAAGATACTTAATGTTGAAAGCATATGCTTATTTTGAATCAGAACACAGATGTTACCATATGGCTTTTATGAGGAATTTATGTTACCTAATTCTCAATTTGGGATTAATAACATGGGTGAAGGCAGGATGGTAATATCACCAAATTTACTTGTTTGAAAAAGTGTAAGAACATAATGATATAGTAGATGCTTAAAATAGATATGAATTAGTTAAAAAATATAAGCAATTTAAAAACAGAAGGAATTCATGAAGCCTGTAGTCACCATACTATATATCGCATCCCCAAGATTTATTTAGTTTATAACTGAAATTTTGTATCCTTGAACCCTTTCCACCCATTTTTCCCACCTCCTGCCCCTTGTCTCTAGCAAATAAAAATCTTTAGTCTCTATCTATCAGCTTGTTTTCAATTTTGTTTTAGATCTTGTCTATTGGCGATATTATACAGTATTTGACCTTCTCTCTCTGACTTATTTCACTTAGCCTAATGCCCTCAAGATCCATCCATCTTTGTGCAGATGGCAAGATTTCCCTTCTTTTTTATGGTTGAGTAATATTCTAGAGTGTGTTTCTCTGTGTGTGTGTGTGTGTGTATCTTCTTTATCCATTCATTTATGACAGGCACTTGGTTTGCTTCTCTATTTTGGCTAAACTAAATAATACTGCAGTGAACACAGAGGTGCTTATTTTTTGAATTAGTGTTTTCATTTTCTTCTAATAAATATAAAAAAATGGAATTGATGGATCATGTGCTATGGCGACCCACTCCAGTATTCTTGCTTGGAGAATCCCATGGAGAGAGGAAGCTGGCAGTCTACAGTCCACGCGGCTGCAAAGAGTTGGACACGACTGAAGCGACTAAGCATGCACACACACACATGCTAGTTCTATTTTTAATTTTTGAGGAACCTCCATAATGTTTTCCATGGTGGCTGCAAAAATTTACTTCCACAAAAACAGTACATGGTAGTTCCCTTTTCTCTACATTGTTGCCAACCTTTATTTCTTATCTTTTTGAAAATAGCCATTCTGACAGGTGTGAGGTGATGTTTCATTGTGTTTTTGATTTGCATTTTGCTGATAATTAGTGATGCTGAGCACTTCCTATACCAGTTGGCCATCTGTATGTCTTCTTTGGAGAAAAATAGTGTCTATTTGGAACCTCTGCCCATTTTTAGTTGGATTGTTTATTAAATTCTGCTATCACTATATATATTTGCAATATATTTTACAAACTAACTCCTTATCAGACGTATGGTTTAAATATTTCTTCTGTTTAATAGGTAGCCTTTTCATTCTGTTGATGGTTTCTTTTACTGTGAATGTAATTTTCTATTGTTTAGCATAATTACTGGACAGATCAAACTCTAAAGTAGGCTACTTGTTTAAATTACCTGTATCAAGTCAATTATTGAGTCATAATTAAACAATCATTCCAGGTATTTTTAAAATGCATTTTTAATTTTGCATTTTTTATTTTCTTGAGACAAGCATTTAGCAAGAAGTCAAGGGCTCATTCTTATTATTTCAGTTGTTTAGCAACACAGTTCTATATATGAGTACAACAAAACAAAACCATTAAACATTCATGTCTTTCCAGAAAAGGGAGGGGGCAACAGATCAAAAAGTAGCATTTATACACAAGAAGTTTAAAGTTTTCTTAGATTAAGTGTACATACAAATGATGCTTCCATTTTCATTAAAGAAACAGTGTAAGTTGAAACTGTAAGGCTGCCTATTTGCCTCTTGCATATTTCTCGAAGCTGTCTTGCCATCTCAAGCCCCACTCTCTCCTCACACTCCTTGTTTTCCACCTGCTTTATCACAACAGCTTTCCTAATACACTTTCCTGTCTCTGTCCCCTCAAGTTCCTTTCATGTTGCTGTGGACACATTCCAGAACCCTAGCACAAGGGGACAAGCCTGCGGCAGCTGCAGCCTGGAGTGTTCCAAGCCAGCCCCTACTGAAGCCAAGCTCCCAAGAAGTAGAAAACAGCCAGTCATGCAAATACTCCCTGTAGGGTAAACTAAGACAGAATCAGGACTTCAAGTGAGAAAAACCTTTTCAAAATGCAAGTACAATCACATTATGCTTCTGAGTAAAAAAAAAAAAAACATTGTTCCACATCATACACAAGATTAAGAGCAAACTCAGCACACAGGCTTCATTTCCTGTTGCCCCAGTTCATTCACTCAGCATCAGGCATACACACAGAGCTGCTGTCCTCTGGACATCAGGGTACAACGCGTTACACACTCAAATTAAAAAGTAAATACATAAGTAACAGGAAACAGAATAAAAACCTTTCATGAGATTATGCATTGTAAATCCTATTGTCAGAAAGTGTTTGCTTAAAGGACCTTACTGCTTTAAATATTTTAAATATTTATGAAAAGTTCTTTAAACTATTGTATTTGCATAAACTCCAATAAACCCCAAATGAATTTATTTGTGTATTAGTGTGCTCACATGTATACACACATTTATACTCAGGTATTTTAGCTAACAAACTTTTATTCTATTGTATATGCTTTTTTAAAAAATAAGATAATGGTACAGGATAATTTAGGAAAAAAATAACAAAAAATAAAATGTACATATATCACCATTCTGGTTCAACCAATATTGGTTTTTACCCTCCAATCCATATTTGATATGTATTTTATGTAGTTTTTCAATCAAAATTTACACTTTCTGCATTCTGACTTCTTTAACTTTATATCATAGCTATTTTTCTGACACAGTATAAAGCAATATTTTAATGTATTCATTATATTCCATAAAGTAGATATACTATAATTTACTTAACCATTGCCATATTGTGGAGCATTTAGTTAACATTATCATAATGTCGAACATTATGATAAATAAGTCTATGATAAGCATCCGTCTTTATTCATATGCATATATTCATATACATTTTTCATATTTGAATTTTATTGGGCTTACTGTACTGCATGATTTAAAATTTTTATGACTAGTAAATAATGACAAATTACTTCTCTCAAGTCAGGTACAATGTACTTGACCACCAACAATATGTGAAACTGTTCCTCTGTCCTGACAATTTAATTAACACTTGTATTTGTTTATTGAATTTCCTTAAATGAATAGGCTGAATGCCTATTTCTTAAGCAAAGGATGTCGGACGTAATAGAACATTTTCATAATTATTCAAGTCATCATTTGAAATTTCAATATACCATGGAGTAAACCACTAAGCTCATTAAAATACCCAATTTATGCAATGTATATTGACTGTATGCCAGACACTCTGTTAGTTTCTTCTCTATTTTAAAAAAAATTGATTTGTATATGAAGAAAGATTAATATACTTATTTTTAAAATGTTTTAAGTGAGACTAAATATTATATAGGAAGGGTGAAGTACAGGGTATGAGATTTGATAAATAACCTGTATGATTTATTACTCTATACATGTTTTTTTCTCATTCCTTATTTTTCTGTATTTTTTCTCCTTCCCCATCTCTCCTCATTCCTATCTTTTTTCTTTATCTTTCCATCCATTTCCTACTCCTTTCCTTGTTTTTGTAGATTGCTTAGTTCTTGGCTACTCCCAAATAGACATGCCTTCTGAGGTTCATTACATGGGTATAAGGTAATATCACAGCTGCTTGGTAATTAATTGACTCACATAGTATGTGATATAGAATCCACAAGTCTGACTTCTGACTCACAGGGAATAACCAATCCTTCAAAGAATTACCTCCTAAAGCTTTAGATTTCTTATTTCCTTTTCTTTGCTTATTTGGTTTAAAATAATTTGATTTTGTATCAAATCAATAAATGTTTATTGTAGGGAAAAAATAAGAGATAAGCCAAAAGAAGAAAACACAAAATATTCTATAATCATTTAAATTAGTACCTAAAAAAACACTTTTTTAAAGATTTTTTTTCTTTTATTTAATGGAATGATGATCAGATTAGGTTCAGATATGCTTGCTGCTGCTAAGTCACTTCAGTCGTGTCCGACTCTGTGCGACCCCATAGACGGCAGCCCACCAGGCTCCCCAGTCCCTGGGATTCTCCAGGCAAGAACACTGGAGTGGGTTGCCATTTCCTTCTCTAATGCATGAAATTGGAAAGTAAAAGTGAAGTCACTCAGTCGTGTCCGACTCCTAGCGACCCCATGGACTGCAGCCCACCGGGCCCCTCTGTCCATGGGATTTTCCAGGCAAGAGTACTGGAGTGGGATGCCATTGCCTTCTCCTCAGATATGCTTACTAATCCTTAAACAATAGATATTTGATCATCTTTCTTGGATACTAATATTCACTGACGATACAAAAATACTCCAATTAGTTAAAAAATAGTACCCAGGTATGCTTTAATTTCCCATCTACATTATGATTTATAAAATGAATTATAATTCTGTGTCTGTGTGTGTAATTTCCCTTGAACTGATGATACCAAATTGAATTAGGAGCAAAACCTATGCAACTGCTGTTTCCTTCCCTAACCCAATATGATAGACATTGTACTGGGAAACTCAGACAACTCCTCTTTCTTTACCTGTTTAATATTTCTGAATGCTACTTTCTCAAATTTTTAAAAATTGACTTGAGGACTGATTTGAGGCATGCTAATTTATGGAGTCTCTAAGCTGGGGCAAATATTTTAGCTCCACTCAGTACATAGCTTTCTCATTTCCTTTCCAGGTCAGTAGATAAATCCTCCTCTTAATATTTCATAAGTGCCAGGAGTTAGTTAACAGTGCTAAGATCGCATTAAACTAATCTCTCTGGTTCTTGACACAGTCTTTATTTTCTTCTTGACCCCAGAAGATGTCACTTTTGCAGATCATATTTATATTTCACCTGAAACACTGTGAGCTATGATTTCTTCAAAAATATAGTGTTTTGCAAAGAAGTCTTAACATTCACTATGGAAAATTTTGCATCTTTCAGAAAACCGAATCTTTCAAAACTCATAAGATGCTCACTTGATATCTAGAAAAGAGTGTGCCACAAAAGAAGCCAGTAAGCTATGCTAAATACCTTATTGACTTTTAGGTTTACTTTTTTTTTTTTTATTGGAGGTTAGTACACTGATCTCCTCCCTAGCTAGGCAGCTAATAGAAGCAAAGCACAATCTGTTGCAATTATTTTTCTTAGCTAAATGTACCAATGTTTTTGCTATGCGCTTATTTTAATTTTGAGGTCAACAATTGCTTAGCCTGGCATCCTGTAAAACTAGCCTTGACTTTGAGGACTCTCCTCTTCCTTATTCTTTTTCCATGTTTGTCACACTTTAGTTTTTTATTGTACACCATTTTTAATCCTTTAATTCCATCACATCTTGGAATTATCACTACTGTCATGGCAACCAGGTTCATACAACTGAACTTATGTAAATTCATTAAAGAAATATGGGACTACTCAAAATCTTTTGTTTGCATGCTCTTTGGACACATTTTTTATTCAGAAAATGGGATTCTGTACCTATGATGGAGGAATCAAAGGAAAATGGTTCTTAATTTCCACTTTGCAGTAGTTTTGGATTCCATGGGATAATTTCTATCATACAACTGGATACATTTGAAAGTCTTTGTATCTTAAATATATTGGAAGAGTCTTAATAGCTTAGCTTGTTTCTATTTAGAATTAATAACCAGGAAACATAATTCATCTTTTAAGGTCCTACTAGACTTTTAGTGAACAAACAAACAAATGTCGATTGAAATGAATGTATTAATTCCAAAATGTAGAATTGGAATGAATGAAGATAGGTTTTGTTCTATATTACACTGGATGACAGAGCCCCATTTTAAGGAGGTCATTTTTTAGCATTCTACTCTCTCTCATCATATATATAGAGATAGGGGTAGATATAGATATACATATACATTTTTTCCTTGGTATGTGCCAGGAATTGGTTCCAGATGTCCTTAGTCACTCAGTCATGTCTGACTCTTTGTGACCCCATTGACTGTAGCCCACCTGACTCCTCTGTCCATGGGGATTGTCCAGGCAAGAGTACTGGAGTGGGTTTCCATGCCCTCCTCCAGGGGATCTTCCCAATCAGGAATTGAACCCTGGTCTCCTGCATTGCAGGCATATTCTTTACCATCTGAGCCATCAGAGAAGCCCAAAGCCCCTTCCTATGCCAAAAATTTGAGGATACTCTTGTCCCATAGTCTGTCCCCTGTATCTTTGTAACTCACATCTACACATCCAACCAACAGAAAGCTTAATACTGTTCCTGTTTATTAGAAAAAATCCACATGTTAGTGAATCCTTGTGGTTCAGACCCACATTGTTCAAGGAGGGTTGGCAAACCAGAAAGGCAATTTGGAATTTGGGCATTCAGTAAGAGCGGGGTTAGATAATCTCAATTTACTGGATCAGAGTGTTTGTAGTTTTCCTGACATAATATAGGCGAATAGGAAATATTCTCTTTGTTTTCTTTCCATTTACCATTATTCCAAATGCTTTCCATTTCCCACTACCAGAAAAATAGAATTTTTGTTCATTTCTGACTGGGTTTTAATAAATTGTCCTTAATTTTGAAAGATAACTGAATAAAGCTTGTGCACTCTCAGGGTAAAGACCATATATTCTACCTCTTTTGACATTGTATTATGGCCAATGCTGTGCTTATCTCATCTTTGTTAAAGAAAAAGTCTGATTTAAATCTAAGGAAGGAACCCTCAGTTTCTAAAGATTCTATGAAAGTATATGATATCCCAGCTTTTCAATTAAAAGGTCCACTGAACCTGTTGTTTTGCATTGTTTATTATTGTACTACCATTGTGCCATTTACTCTAAACCTTCTTTAAAAATTTTTTCTAAAAATTAAGGTCATTTCATGTCTTACATGTAATATAAAATCAGTTATTTGGGAGAAGACATCTTGGGTGACTTCTCTTAAAATAATATGTTTTTAAAAATAATTATTTTTTAATATAAATTTATTTATTTTAATTGGAGGCTAATTACTTTACAATATTATATTGGTTTTGTCATACATCAACATGAATCCGCCACAGGTGTACACGTGTTCCCCATCCTGAACCCCACTCCCTCCTCCCTCCCCGTACCATCCCTCTGGGTTGTCTCAGTGCACCAGCCCCAAGCATCCAGTATCATGCATCGAAAAATAATTAAAAGGATGATATTCTTGAAGTTAATTGTTCTTGATACCCATTAATAACAGGAGTCTACATTATTACTATCAGGATTTTAAAGTATTTAGATATCAAAACTGAATTATATTACAGCTATAAATTAAAGCTAAATTAATATAATATCTATACCTGACTTTAATAAAACTGATTACTTTTCTTTGTCATCAAAAGTCAGTTCTCCAAAGGATGGAAAAGGGACCAAAGCAAAAATCAGGAATTTTGATTTGTAGTTCCAGCTGCACCATTCACCGAGTGAGTGATTTTAATCTCACTTACCCTCCCTGGACCTCCAGCTGCTTGACCCTATGAAGAGAAGTTTGGAGTAGATTAATATATATGCTTATCTTTTGCTTGAAAATTCTGTAATAAATGAACATATAATCTGGATTTCAAATTTCAGACACAAGGTGGCGCTATTAGTAGTGACTTTCATTTAATCCACAGATAAAACCAGGGCACTTCCTAGATGTGTATACCCCCCACCAAAAAATAATCTAAATATGCAATGATATTGCATTACACTCATACATGTACCCATAACACAACATCTGGATTAAAGCTGATTAATTCAGTCAACCAACTGTTTGCTTGACACTAAAATGATTGATTTTTTTTTTTTTTCCATTTCCATGAGAATATTTTAGAACTGGGTAGGCAATAAAGACATATTTCCAAAAGTGTGTGCAAGGTAAAGATTGATAATGGTATGATTTCAATAAAACTAGGAAATCTCAAATAAGATATTTCAACTTTATAGTATGACAAGGAAGGTGTTGAAATATGAGCAAATTGCGTAACTAAGAGTTTGCTATTAAATTAAGAAGAATGCTTGCTAGCATGCAATTTTCAAATAACAGTGAAGACACATTTTAAAAAACTGAAAATGTGTAGCCCACACAGAGATGAAAATTTAAATTCTAATCTAAAACATTTTTGTTGAGAGTTTCCAACCCCTTGCTGCCACCACCACCCCCCCCCAAAAAAATCTCCACATGTTGTGAGGACAAAGCAAAATTTTCTGATAAACCAATATTATGATTTAATAGAATATTCTATTAATAAACATGTGTGTATGTTTGTGCATATGTATGTTCAGTCTCTCGTGACGTCCAACTCTTTGCAGCCCTATGGACTATAGCCTGCCAGGTTCCTCTGTCCATGGGATTTTCCTGGCAAGAATAATGGAGTGGGTTAAAATTTCCTTCTCCAAGAGATCTTTGTGACCCAAAGATCGAAACTGTGTCTCCTGTACCTCCTGTACTGCAGGCAGATTCTTTACCAGGGAAGCCCCAGTAATAAACATATCTTTCCCTAGAAACTGAATTTGTTCCTCTGTGGTTTGTTATGACAGTTTTCAGAGTAATTCATTCATGATGAGTTCAAATGCAATTCCTCCTTTTTAATGTTTTCCTAAACCAGGTAGAATTAGTCTCTCCTAAATAATTTATAAATTTCTTACTGTCAAAAAATATTGAACATCTTTGCAATCCCCTAGACCACTCCTTTCATTTTACTGATGAGAAAACGGAAATCTAGAGAGAAAACGGGAGGGGAAGAAGCACTACATCTGATTCACGATAAAGGCAGAAATACAGTCCTAGTGTTTATTCTGTCAGATGCTGTTGTATGCCTCAGATGACAGACACACCTTTCTGTCTAGAGTACAGACCTCATCTACCTTCCCAAACTGTGAATTCCTTTTAGAAAAAAAAAGTCCATATTTTTTCCCTCACTCTGCCTAGCATAATATCTGGTAATGTGGAGGTGTTCAAGGCATACATTTGAATAAATAAATGATTAAATCTAATGAACAATCGTAATAAAACACTCACTTCTTCCATATTTATTTGTGCCCACTGCAAAACTTCACTTCAGATAATTACACATTATAATGTCTTTTCATACCTCTAAAAAACCATCTGTAGTGAAAGTGAGAAGTTTTTTTTTTTTTTTTTTGCTTATTTTTTTATACACTACCTTGAAATGATTTGTAATCATAATTTTTTTTTCCTGTTACTCGGGATCATTGGTGGCTCAGACAGTAAAGAATGTGCCCGCAATGTGGAAGACCGCCGGTTCGATCCCTGGTTCGGGAAGATCCTCTGGAGAAGGGAATGGTAATCCGCTCCAGTATTCTTTCCTGGAGAATTCCATGGACAGAGGGGCCTGGCAGGCCCCAGCCTACGGGGTGCAGAGTTGGACACGACTGAGTGACTAACACTTTCACCTTTACTTTTTCCTGTTTCTCAGTGGGTAAAAGAAAGAAAGTGAAGTCTGTCAGTTGTGTCCGACTCTTTGCGACCTCATGGACTGTAGCCTACCAGGCTCCTCCATCCATGGGATTTTCCAGGCAAGAGTACTGGAGTGGGTTGCCATTTCCTTCTCCAGGGATCTTCCCAACCCAGGGATCGAACCTGGGTCTCCCGCATTCAGGCAGACGCTTTACTGTCTGAGCCACCAGAGAAACCCTCAGTGGATATCACTCATCTAATCTCAATTTAAAGTGTTGTAGCTCGACAAGTAATAAAGCTATGGCTCATACCATCCTTAGTTCAACAGACATTGGCTGAACAATTCCTAGACAGGATGCTACCCTAAATTATATGACTTTAGTCAGAGATCCAGTCTTCCAGGGATAATTATGATCATTACTGAATGAAAATGTTTTACTGAGTAAGTATACAAGTCCCAGGAACATGTGAGTCTGGCACATGTGTTTACTTGGAAAAAGTTGAAATTCTCTCATTAGACTGGAGAAGACACAGGATAAGGAAGTATACAACAGTAACTCAAATGAAGCTGTCTCATTTTCCCAAGGGTGGGTCCAGAGTTGATAAGCAAAGGCATATGTGATGACCTTGCCAGTCTTTGGAAACAAAGTAAGGATACAAACTGAAATAACCCATAAAATGCTAGGTCTCACTCCATGATGAGTGTAGAGCATTTTCAAATTGCACTAGTTTTACCCAGGTATTTGTGGGGGTTCTGGGAAGAAGTTTCATGTGTGCTCATACACAACCCTTCCGCATTCTTCTGCCACTCTCTTCTGTGGTTTCCGGTTCTGAAAACACATGAGGAGGAGCTCTCAGATCCCCAGGCTAACCCTCCACTGACGTTGGCTGCCAGTATCCAATTCAGCAGGGCGGGTGTCTGTGCTTCAGTCAACACTGTCCCACTGCTTCTCCAGCAGGGGAGCCCAGTGCTTGGCACACGAATGTGCTTAAAACCATGCATGTGGAAGATGATGGAGAGGTACCTAAGGGTCTCCTAGAAATCTGAGCATGCTGGAGCCACATTGTGGTCAGTGTAGAAGGATGGAGGATGGCTCTGTACTCCCTTCACTGCCTTGCTTTCAAAATCCGGGCTGGCTTTTGCTATCATGTCAGGGAGGAGCCCCTTGCGAAAACACTACCCTCAGCTTCTGTAGGCAAATCTTTCTTGGAAAAGACTGAGGCAAACATTCTATTCCTTTCAGTGGGCTTTAAGCTGATGTCTGAGAAAAACATTGCTGTTCTTTCCTCTCACCTTCCATTTTGCAACTGGTGCTTCTCTCTCCCAACCCCACTGAAATTCTCAATATGCAGAGAAAAAAGAGCATTTAGTCCTATAGCTTTTATTAGTTTAGTAGATATGCAATGACATATCTAATTTCCTAAATTCAAATATCCACTGTGTATTCAAATAGATATTTCATAAGGGAAATCAAAATTTTAAATATGAACGACTTAGAAATGAACAGAAATAAGAAAAGTTCATAGAATTATGGAATGTAATGGTAACTGTACACAGAGTAAAATGTATATTTTATATCCCTTTTTATACGCTTTAATAAAACTGTAACACGTAAATCAACTGAAATGCAACTTTAGAAACTAGAAAAAAAACAAAACCAAGATAGAAAAGTAAAAATGCTTAAAAAGTAAAAAATTAATATATTTTAAAATAAAATTAAAAGAATGATGAGAGTAAATGTATTTCTGTTAAAAATAGAAAATTAAAGTCAGTAAGTCTGACAGAGAAAATTTTAAAAAGCAAAAATATACAATATTAGGAATAAAAATTGTGATATATGACTATAGCTATAAGTAAAATTAAACAAAATTATAAGATAATTTTATTTCTATAAATATGCAAATGATTTTGAAGTATATAAAATGGATGATCTTCTAGCAAAACATAAATACTGAAATTGGTCCAGTTACATAAAATGTAAATATCAAGAGGTTTATGTTTTAAAAATACAGTGCTGTATAAGTAGTTTTAAAAGATCCACAGTGCTATTTTTAACTTGAAAAAAAGAGACACCTAATACTTTAGCATGGCAACACATAATGGTCATCAACAAGATAAACATATTTAACTATATGTATATTAATAAGAAAATTTAAATATAAAGCACTTTTCTGTAGCTAAACACCATACATAAAGTTAAAAGACGATTACATGCTGTGGAGAAAATGGCACATATAGAATAGACATGGGACTTTATCACATATTTTCTATAAATAATTTTTTTAAAAAGCTAAACATCAAAATATTACCAACTGAAAAATGGATAGTAGATATGAACCAGTAATTTAAAAAGTGAAATACATATGACATGAAAAGATCTTTAAACTCATAATTTTCAGGGAAATACATGCATATTTTGTCCATAAAATTTACAAATATTTTAAATGTTGATAATATCAGTCTTAATAGAGATCTGGGAAATGGTCATTCTCATATGGTATTAGCGAAAAGTATATAGATTGGTAAAAATATTTTGGAGGATAATGTGAAGCCTCAATTGAATTTTGAAATATCATCCCCATTTTTTGTAATTCACCACAATAATATTTTAGACTTAAAAATGTATATTGTGGAGAGTCATTGCAGCATTATGGTAGTATTGAAAACAGTGGGTAACTTAAATGCCAATCAATTGGCAAATGGTAATGGGTGAATGTATATGCTTATTCCTTGAAAGAAAAGTTGTGACCAACTTGAGTGAGTGAGTAATTGAAGTCGCTCAGTCATGTCCAACTCTTTGCAACCCCATGGACTGTAGCCTGCCATGCTCCTCAGTACATGGGATTTCCCAGGCAAGAGTACTGGAGTGGATTGCCATTTCCTTCTCCAACTTAGACAGCATTTTAAAAAGCAAAGACATTACTTTGCTGACAAAGGTCTGGCTAATCAAAGCTATGGTTTTTCCAGTAGTCATGTATGGATGTGAAAGTTGGACTATAAAGAAAGCTGAGTGCCAAAGAATTGATGCTTTGAACTGTGGTGTTGGAGAAGACTCTTGAGAGTCCCTTTGACTGCAAGGAGATCAAACCAGTCCATCCTAAAGTAAATCAGTCCTGAATATTCATTGGAAGGACTAATGCTGAAGCTGAAACTCCAGTACATTGGCCACTGGATGCGAAGAACTGACTCACTGGAAAAGACCCTGATGCTGGGAAACATTGAAGGCAGGAGAATGGAATGACAGAGGATGAGATAGTTGGATGGCATCACCAACTCAATGGACATGAGTTTGAGTAAGCTCTGGGAGTTGGTGATGGACAGGGAAGTCTGGCCTTCTGCAGTCCATGGGGTTGCAAGGAGTTGGACATGACTGAGCAACTGAATGTATATGTACTTAACTCAGAACATATACGCTGTGTTATGGATAAACGAAGGTGGTATATGACAAAATTCCATTTAAAAATATACACATGAATGTATGAAATTTTGTCTCTCTCTAAAACACACATAGGCTAACATAAGCCTAAATCTTCAAAGTTGCAGGTTTATGTATCAAGCTGTTAACAATAATTACTTCTGAAAGTTGTGATCAGAGGGAGGAATAGAGGGGAGAAAGGGTTTCTCTTTGGACTTTATATATTTCCAAAAAGTGGTGGAAGAGCAGGTGACTTTTTAGATACTTCTTTCTTGTGGTTTCTTACAATTTTCAAATTAGATTAAATATTTTCAAAAATAAGTTATGGAGCTTATGTGTGCTAAGTCAGTTAAGTCATGTCCAACTCTTAATGACCATATGGACTATAGCCCACCAGACTCCCCTGTCCATGGGGAATCTCCAGGCAAGAGTACTGGGGTGGCTTGCCATGCCCTCTTCCAGGGGATCTTTCAAACACAGGAATTGAACCAGCGTCTCTTAGGTCTCTTGAATTGACAGGCAAGTTCTTTACCACTAGCACCACTTGGGAAGCCCAAGTGTTTAATAAATGAATGAGGCCCAGGCTGTGAGAATCAGTTAAAGGAGATACAATGAATGCAGTCTGTTCAAGGAAGAAGGATGTTTTTAAGTAGAACTCTGAATATTGTGGCTGTTAGGAGGCAATACAGATCTGATCCTTTAAATATTGTCCTGGTAGGGCTTAAACTTCATCTGGAGAATGTAGTACATCTCTTTTAAGCTTCGTCTCCCTGTTGTCCATTTCAGCTCTGTGTTATCTCTATGCAC
Source organism: Bison bison bison (assembly GCF_000754665.1). Lineage (NCBI taxonomy): Eukaryota > Metazoa > Chordata > Mammalia > Artiodactyla > Bovidae > Bison > Bison bison. The sequence goes on from NW_011494896.1 coordinate 7,609,166, forward strand.
AAACTTGTTGCCTTTGTATGATGCATGAAGAGACCTTATCCAATGTGTTGTCTTTCACACTGTGAATTGTGACATATTCCTGGGTAGTAGAATCAGTTTATTTGGTCTTGTCTAGCATATCTTAGAAAATAAAACTATAATGGAACAGAGAGTATCATATATGAATATAATAAGTTACCCTATTATTTCATGGAAGTCTGACTTTAGGTGTGTGGCTGTGTATACTAAGTTGAGATGTAAAATGTATTTCTTTTGGTGCTGCTGCTGCTGCTAAGTCGCTTCAGTCATGTCCGACTCTGTGTGACCCCATAGATGGCAGCCCATGAGGCTCCCTCATCCCTGGGATTCTCCAGGCAAGAACACTGGAGTGGGTTGCCATTTCCTTCTCCAACGCATGAAAGTGAAAAGTGAAAGTGAAGTCGCTGAGTCTTGTCCGACTCTTAGTGACCCTATGGACTGTGGCCCACCAGGCTCCTCCATCCATGGGATTTTCCAGGCAAGAGTGCTGGAGTTGGGTGCCATTGCCTTTTCTGTTCTTTTGGTGAGTCAATAGCAAAATTCTTGAAAGCCATTGCTCTAAACTTAAGTTTAGAAATAACCAATAGTGTCATCTTATGGATGCCTCTGCAGCTCCTATGATCTGTCAATTTTTTCAAGAAGTATCCAAGTCAGGACTTAATACCAGCAAGTAGCAAATTTCATTATTTAGATTTCTACCATTATAACTAAGTGATTTCAGATATTGGAGGCTTTGCCCCCTTTTTTCCATCTAACGATGACTATCTTAAAATTGCATACATTTAAAAAATTAATTAATTTATCTTAATTGAAGGATGATTACTTTGCAGTATTGCAATGGTTGTTTTAAAGTATCACTTTGATGTTGTTCTTGTCAAAATAAGGTACATGACAGTCTGTTAGATAGTCCTCAAAACCATGTGAAAAACAAAATTTAAAGCAAAGCATAATCACATTATGAAAGGATATAAAAGTCACATGATTTGTAAGATAACAGAAACAACTTCAAAGTTCTTTCTCTCCTGCAGTAATGACTGCAGGAGCTCTGCCCTGAAATCCCAAGGGCACCCATTCAGCTCTCCCGTCTTCAAGAGCACTTCAGTGGAGAAGCCTGCTATCAGCCATTGTGAGCCAGACCCATAATTAGCAAGTGACACCTCTGCAGAAATTCATTGACTCTTAATTGAGAAAGGAAAGAGGTCATTGAATAGGAATTGTGAAGGTAATAACTTCTGGCTACACTGGGCAATTTTGTTTTCAAGGAACAGAGATTCAATCAGATCATCTCAATTACTAGAGATTTACTATAGAGATAAACAGAATTAACAATAATAATAAGAGCAGCAGGAATACCATGGGGAAACAAAAATAGCCTGGTGCCTTAAAATGGTGCACATTGGCACATTAACTATCATTTTGGATCCAGGAAGAAAGTGATCAGATATTTATTGTGGCCTCTACTGAAAAGGTGACAAGGTTCTGTTTCTCTGCTTCTCTAACTGCCATCCAGCTACCTGATCTCAGGTTGCTCTTTTTGTTTGTTTATGTTTTGTTGTCTTCGGAACCAAATGTATCAGTGCCTCATAACCTCTACTGTTTTCTGTCTCTGCTGTCTGTGTGTTCCTAACAGTGGCTGACTTCCTGTCTGCTCAGTTCCTATTCCCAGAGAGGATTTCTGAGCAGTCCTACTGATAAGGGTACTTCCTGGCATCAGCTGAGCATGAAACAGACTCTGGAGCCAGATAGTCTGGTTCAAAGCCCAGCTTTCCTGAGTTCTGGGCATATGACCTTGGACAACTAATTTAACTTTCTTTTCCTCAGCTTTCTCATCTATAAAATGGTGTCTATTCCACAAAATGGTTGAAGAGTCTCTGTGTGATAGTAATTGTAGTTAGCTCTCATTAGGTATTGGAGAAGGCAATGGCACCCCACTCTAGTACTCTTGCCTAGAAAATCCCACGGATGGAGGAGCCTGGTAGGCTGCAGTCCATGGGGTCGCTAAGAGTCGGACACGACTGAGCGACTTCACTTTCACTTTTCACTTTCATGCACTGGAGAAGGAAATGGCAACCCACTCCAGTGTTCTTGCCTGGAGAATCCCAGGGACGGGGGAGCCTGGTGGGCTGCCATCTATGGGGCCGCACAGAGTCGGACACGACTGAAGCGACTTAGCAGCAGCAGCGGCTCATAGGTATCCATACTCAAGTAGAGCTTTTACAACAACTCTTTGGGCTTCTCTGGTGGCTCAGCTGGTAAAGAATCTGCCTGCAATGCGGGAGACCTGAGTTCAATCTCTAGATTGGGAAGATCCCCTGAAGAAAGAAAAGGCTACCCACTCCAGTGTTCTGGCTTGGAGAATTTCACGTCCATGGGATCACAAAGAGTTGGACTCAGCTGAGCAGCTTTCACTTCACTTCACATCTCAATTCCTGGCATAACCTATAGAAATGGGCAGTATGATGGGGCCACAATATAAGGGCATTATTTCTTCAATTTATATGAATGAATGTCTAATATATGCTAAACCCAGTGATAAAGCTTTAATTCTTGTAGGGAAACACAGAAAAAATAAGCAAGTGAATTCATAAGTGAGCAAATGTCAGAGAGTGATAAATACAGTGAGGAAAAGAGGGAGGGGCATGAGTCCTTGAGTGATGACACTGATAGAATATCATTGAGGATTGAACCTTTGAGCTGAGGCCCAAGTAAATGAGGAACTTGTCATCGGACCGTTCTCTTTGCCAAGGTTTGTTCATCCCTCAAGTTGGCCTTCTTGGACAAGTCTAAGAGTATCCTCCTCTAGCTCTGTCTTGCATGTTTAAGGCTGCTCCATAGGAACCCCACATTCTTTGCTCCGAGGGGGCCCAGGCCAACCACAGTGCAGCACAACTCTCCTGTTCAGGAAGGCAGACCACCCCTTGCTCCTTCATGATTCACCCAGAAGTCATGCACCATTGATGTGTACACTACACACCAAGGACCTCCACACTTGTCATTTTGCTTGTTTTCGTTTGAATGTGTAATGATAGAGACCAGATTTCTGGCGAGATTTACACAAGCCCTGCTAAATAGTGGGGATTCACCTTTTCCTTGTCCATTGATAATAGCTGTTGATAACCACTATTTTAAGTGTTTTTTTTTTTTTGTAAAGTTTAAAAATAAAATAAAATTTGATAACCACTATTTTAAACAGCACAGTGAGTGAACCTCACTAGCAAATTCATAAATACATCTGTCTCCAATCTCTAAAATTATGAGTCATAAAATTGAGTTGGCAAAGAAGACTGGTCTACTTTACTATTTCAATAATCCTTTCAGTTATAGACTCATGGATTATTACGTATTATGGTGGAGAAAATAAGAAGGGAGCAGAGAAGAGGACTAATACCGAGGGAATTCTGTGTAATTTTTTGTATGTATTATCAGCTCTAATTCTCAAAACTATTCAGTGAAATGCATATTATTATTGCCACTTTAACAGAGGAAGATAAAGATATTTATAAATGGAAACATACAACTGTAAGATGGTGAGATATGTTTTCCCCTCTATGGAGAAGTAAGGACAAGCCTTGCTAGTTGGATAACTGATCACATTATAACTATTTTCAAGGCAAACGAGTCTACTCTTGATAACATGGAGGGAGGCCGCCTTCCTTTGTATGCTTGTCTTTTCCCTTTCATCTTTTAATTTAATTCTTTAAACCAATGTTTCAACTTGGAAAGGAAAAAGAAGTTCCATTCCTGTTGAAATAAATAACAAATCTGGGGTTTTAGCCACCTGATGTTCTTTGAAATGTCAATTTCAAGGGAGAAAATTAGTGTCGGCGAGCCTGGGACTAAATTTCAACTGTGCCTTTCTAAATTGTGCATGCAAATGGGCAATTAGACCTGCGATGGATAATTGCATGCCTAAGCGAACCCTTCCACAAGTAGTTTAGAAGCCAGTTTTGAAGGTTGAATTTGTAGAAGTCCTTATAAATTTCCTCTCCTGCTAAAGAGACTTATGGAAGCTCATCCTTAACTCTGATAAGGGAATACCTCTCTATTCCAGCCACTTCCCAAGAGGGTGGGGGGAAGGTAATTTGAGGAAATGAGAATAGAATCATTAGTATTAGTAAGCCATTTATACATCCAGAAATAATGCTGTTAGTATTTTGTACTTATCTTTTTTAACTTAATAATATATTCATGTTATATTTAATATTGTAATATGTTTTTCATGTTTAATAATATATTCCATAATGCCTATTCTTCTGTAATCCTTTTATCATCCTCATGCTTTCCATTTTAACATATAACAATTTATGGAGCTGACATTCAAGTGTTTAATTCTAGGTTATTTCTTAACTTGCAGTATTATAAAATACATTGTTATAAAAATGCAGTGGTAAACATTAAAGCTCATTTATTTTTGTGTGACTCACTAATTATTTCTTGAAATCACTTTCCCCTCATGCAATTCTGAATAATATCATTCTTTTTGACTTTTGTCTGAATAGGTGAAAGCTCTCTCTTCCTTATTGTTTTCATTCATATTTTATGTTGTGGTCAATAGCTTGTAAAGGCCAGCCTTTCTTCTCCAGCTCAGCATTTCTCTGAATGATCTTCCTGTCCTTTAAAAAGCCCTTTCCCTTATTTTTCTACCAATATCCACTAACTCCCTTTACAATTACTATGCCGTGGAACATAACAGAAAATACTAATCTTCCTCATTTTCTGCCAAATAAGCAGTGCGATATCACATACATTCAATAATTTATTTAAGTATGTATGCTTTACTTCATGTATTCATATCAACTTAAATCACAAAACATGAATTAAATTTCCTTGGAAACTCAGGAAAAATCAAGTAGTAGTAGTCTTTGAATAAAGCATCTTCCTAACTGCATACCTTTCTTTCTTCTTTCATTCTATATTCTTCAATATAGATATTCATATGTCCTCTTATGTAGGATGTGTGCTTCAGAATTCTCAGTGAAATAACTACACATATTTAGCTTATAGCAGTTTTAATGTCAGTGATGAAACTGTAACAGTAATTTAATTTCACAAAGAGCTGAGGTAAAAGGCTAGATGATATGAGTATCACAGGAAGGTCTCTTGACACACAAGAGCTTAACAAAATATGGATACAATGAATTAATATCCCCCATGTTTAGAAACAAGACTAATCTATCTACTTTGAAAGATATTTAACCTAAAATTCATTAGCACATGAAAAATTAAAATACAAAATTAAGATAATTTTAGTATTGAAATTAATAGGATAAAAACAACTATTTTATGAGAATTCCAGGGGGGAAGAATTGGCCTATTGTGATGATTTTGGTAGAAGTAGCAGAGATCAAAATTCATCAACTCTGGAATTTTAAATGAAAATGATTGTGTCATGATACAATAATTCTGTCCATATATATTAAAGTTTTATAGACCACTAGAGCATTATGTGCTTTGAAAAGCTTTGAATCATTATGTGTATTGATAGTGAGTTAATGAGTATTGGCAAGATAATCCTTCAATTGAGTTATTCTATTACACAAAATGCTTTATAAGTGTTTTGTCAGATTGTTGGGTGGCTTATTTGTTTTGTTTTTTAACTTTAAGGAGTTTTATATTTACCATTGGCATAACTCATTTAACTAATAGAATATGAATATACACCTTAAAAACCACCTGCTACTGATTTTGAAAAAATACATTTGAAAAATGTACTCTCAGGTTGTTTATGTAAAATTCAATCAATTCATCAAGCCACTATTTATTCTTATTTTATTATTTTTACAATCACTTTTAATTAGCATTTTCTATGTGGAGGAACAGTATGTTACAAAAGTATACTGTGTTCTTTAAGTAGAAGTAGTTAAGTATCCCATATCATTCTCTCTCGTTTTGAATTACCACCCACCAGCTATACCAGAATTATTTCCATTTTTCACTTGTGCCAAGTTCAGTCACACTTCAGGAACTTTTACCCACCCTTCCTTCTGCCCATTCTTCTCTAGGATTTTTTTTTAATTTATAATTTCTCCAAAAGTCACTAAAGTCCTATTCTAAGTTTGGTTTTCCTCTTTTCAACTACATGTATATTCTCCATGTGTACATGACAGCCTTCTTATGCTTACGAACACCAAATAACACTTCAGCACTATGCTTGGAGAGGGGCATTTTAAACAGCAAACTCACTCACCAAAAGCACAACAATATAAAAAATGTGTATCACATTGTGTATGCACTAACTAGGCTGCAAAATGATCACTTGTTTCTAATATGAGAGCTGAAACAAGAAAGTGAAGAATTGCCTCATTCCACCCTGGCTGGCAACATGAACATCAGGCAACTCATTTTTTCCCCCCTTAGAACATGTACATGTCCCTGAATGCTTGTGAAAATGTTATGAGTATTGAATTTGAAGTTGCAAATTAATTTGCAGATGTGGAATATGCAAATACTGAAGTTTGACTGTATTTGGTGCTAGGGAAAACGTATAGTTTATGTTATCCAAGAATAAAAAAACAATCAGATAACTGTAAAACAAAGCAAACATAAAGATGAACAAACAAATGTTGAAGGAGTTTGGAATAAGTGAGCATAACTCTAACCAGGTGAGACTTCATAAAGGAAGCAGACTTTATATATAGAAGGATAAACAGGATTTTAAAAGAAGGATATACTTGACTGAATTTCAAAAACTTATTTTATTTATTTTTTATGATCTCTATTTTATTTATTTAAATTTTATTTTATTTTTAAACTTTACAATATTGTGTTAGTTTTGCCAAATATCAAAATGAATCCGCCACAGGTATTCAGTCAAGTATAAAAGTATACACTTTTAAGATGTGTTTCTTTTTATATTTGCATGGTATAAAAGCAAGTTTCTTATATTTTTTGTGAAGAAAATATTGCAATAAGACTTTATTCTAATAAAATTATTGGCCAAAGCAAAAAAAAAAAAATAAAAGAAGGATATAAAGTGAAAAAAATTTTTGAATGAAGAGACATGGTTTTAGGAAATGAGCAAATAGTTGATAATGCATAGAAAAGCCATTTTAAAAATGATTGCAATAGGCCATCAGGTGGATAGACCAAACCAATAATCAGTCATTTCAGTTCAGTTGTTCAGTCATGTCCAACTCTTTGCGACCCCATGGACTGCAGCATGCAGGCCTCCCTTTCCATCACCAACTCCCAGAGCTTCCTCAAACTCATGTCCATTGAGTCAGTGATGCCATCCAACCATCTCATCCTCTATCGTCCCCTTCTCTTCCTGCCTTCAATCTTTCCCAGCATCAGGGTGTTTTCAAATGAGTCAGTTCTTTGTATCAGGTGGCCAAAGTATTGGAGCTTCAGCATCAGTCCTTCCAATGAATATTAAGAACTGATTTCCTTTAGGATGGACCGGTTGGATCTCCTTGCAGTCCAACGGACTCTCAAGAATCTTCTCTAATACCACAGTTCAAAAGCATCAGTTCTTCGGTGCTCAACTTTCTTTATATTCCAACTGTGATTCCACACATGACTACTGGAAAAACCATAGCTTTGACTAAACGGACCTTTGTCAGCAAAGTAATGTCTCAGCTTTTTAATATGCTATATAGGTTGGTCATAACTTTTCTTCCAAAGATCAAGTGTCTTTTAATTTCATGGTTGCAGTCACCACCTGCAGTGATTTTGGAGCCCCCAAAATAGTCTCTCACTGTTTCCATTGTGAAATCAATAATAGTATATGTTTAAAAAATATGCTAAGATAGAGATAAAAACATTGTGATAGAAGCAGAGAAAGGGTGGCTATAGAAAAAGAAAAATAACCATAGAAAAGACCAATTAAATTGAATTTGGAATGTTATTCACAGATTATTTTAGTTTTCTACCATGGGACAACAAATTACCATAAGTTGAGCAACTTAAAATCAGCATGCATTTATTACCCACAATTTCCAAGGATCAGAGTCCAGGCAGAGATTTCTCTGTTTAAGATCTCACTAGACTGCAAAGACGGTGTTGGCTGGCTTTCCTCTCTGGAGCCCAGGGTTCCCTTCCATGATGGTGTGGGCCATTGGCAGAATTTAGCTGCCTGAGTTTGTAGGACTGAGGACTCCATTTTCTCGCTTGCCGTCAGCCTGGAATTGCTGCTCGTCTCAACCTCCTGACCTCACGCTCTTCTCAGGAGGAGCTTACTGCTTCAAGGCAAATAGGAAAATCTCTCTTATGTTTATTTTAATTGGAATACAATTTACAACTTTACAATGTTGTGTTAGATTTTTCTGTATAACATTGTGAATCAGTCCTAAATATACATGTATCTCCTCCCACTTGAGCCTCCTTCTTGCGACCACCGTCCCCGCCACCCGACTCCTTCCCACCTGTCTAGGTTGGCACAGAGCACCAAACTGACCTTCCTGTGCTGTATAGCAGCTTCCTGCTAGCTAGCTACTTTACACATGGTAGTGTATATATGTGAATATCCCCCTTCCTGGAAGGCCTAAATTCTCTATCACACAGCTCACCCAATTAGGTCAGGCTCATCCAGTATAATCTCTTTTTTATTAATTCAAATGAATACAATTGCATGTGCAAAATACCTTCACATTTGTCAGACATGGAACCTAATCACAAAAGAGACATCCCATTAAAATCATAAGTCCCACCCACAATCAAGGGATGAGAAGTATATAGGAGACAGGAATGTTGGTGCAAATTTATAATGTTCCTGATCATAAGAATCCACTGAGTTCATGAATGTATGATCCCTGTTCCATTTTTTTTTAATAATTATTACTCGTAAATCACAACTTGCTCAGACCTATAAGTTCCATTTTTTAACTTCTTAAAGGAAGGAAGAAGCTTTGTGTTCCTGAGTTCAAACTTGGTTGAAGCTCATTTTGAGATCTAAGTTAGGACCAAGTTGATTTTCATGAGAGAAAAGGACCTAGGGGAAGTCCCGGGGCATGGAGAGGTAGAAAACGTTTCTGCAGTGCTGGGAGCAGGGAAAGAGAGAGAGGTATGTCCAGAGGTGGAGAGAAAGAGAACACAAGGCACAGTCTTGAAGGATGAGAAGCTTTGGAAGACGTGGCAGGTTAAAGGTAGATTTCCCAGGCTGCTTTTCTTTTGTGTTTCAAAAAGTAGCTTTTCATGCTTTTCTGCCTCCCAGTGTCTTCAGTAAAATATTACTCTCTTTGTCCTATCTTAGAACTGGACTTCAATCAGTTCTCAGTCATGTCTGACTCTTTGTGACCCCATGGACTGTAGCATGCCAGGCTTCCCTGTCCATCACCAACTCCCAGAGCTTGGTCAAACTCATGTCATTTGAGTCAGTGATGCCATCCAACCATCTCATCCTCTGTCATCCCCTTCTCCTCCTGCCTTCAATTCTTCCCAGCATCAGGATCTTTCCTAATGAGTCAGTTCTTTGTATCAGGTGGCCAAAGTATTGGAGTTTCAGCTTTAGCATCAGTCCTTCCAATGAATATCCAGGGTTGATTTCCTTTAGGATTGACTGGTTTGAACTCCTTGCAGTCCAAGGGACTCTCAAGAGTCTTCTCCAACACCACAGTTCATAAGTATCAATACTTCAGTGCTCAGCTTTCCTTATGATCCAACACTAGCATCCATACATGACTACTGGAAAAAAACATAGCTTTGTCTAGATGTACTTTTGTCGGCAAAGTAATGTCTCTGCTTTTTAGTATGCTGTATAGGTTTGCCATAGCTTTTCTTCCAAGGAACAAGTGTCTTTTAATTTCATAGCTGCAATCACTATCTGCAGTGATTTTGGAGCCCAAGAAAATAAAGTCTGTCACTGTTTCCATTGTTTCCCATCTATTTGCCATGAAGTGATGAAATTGGCTGCCATGACCTACCTTTTTTATTAACGTTGGGTTTTAAGCCAGCTTTTTTACTCTCTTCTTTCATTTTCATCAAGAGGTTCTTTAGTCCCTTTTCTATTTCTGCCGTAAGGGTGGTGTCATCTGCATATCAGAGGTTATTGTCATTTCTTCCACCAATCTTGATTCTAGCTTGTACTTTATCCAGCCCAGCATTTTGCATGATGTACTCTACATGTGATTTAAATAAGCAGGGTGACAATATACAACCTTGCCGTACTTCCCAATTTTGAACCAGTCCATGGTTCCACGTCTGGTTCTAACTGTTGCTTCTTGACCTGCATACAGATTTCTTAGGAGGCAAATAATGCAGTCTGGTATTCCCAACTCTTTATGAATTTTCCAGTTTGTTGTAACCTACACAGTCAAAGCCTTTGGCATGGTCAGTGTTCAAGCAGAAGTAGATGTTTTTCTGGAATTCTCTTGCTTTTTCGATGATCCAGCGAATGTTGGCAATTTGATCTCTGGTTCCTCTGCCTTTTCTAAACCCAGGTTGAACATCTGGAATTTCTCGGTTCATGTACTGTTGAAGCTTCACTTGGAGAATTTTGAGCAATACTTTGCTAGCATGTGAGATTAGTGCAATTGTGCAGTAGTTTAAACATTCTTTGGCATTGCCTTTCTTTGGGATTGGAATGAAAACTGACATTTTCCATTCCTGTGACCATTATTGAGTTTTCCAAATTTGCTGGCATATTGAGTGCAGCATTTTCACAGCCTCAACTTTTAGTATTTGAAATAGCTCAACTGGAATTCCATCACCTCAACTAGCTTTGTTCATAGTGATGCTTCCAAAGGCCCACTTGACTTCGCATTCTAGAATGTCTGCCTCTAGGTGAATGATCACACCATTGTGACTATCTGGGTCATTAAGACCTATTTTGTGTAGTTCGTCTGTGTATTCTTGCCACCTCTTCTTAATATCTTCTGCTTCTGTTAGGTCCACTCCATTTCTGTCCTTTATTGTGCCCATCTTTGCATGAAAAGTTCCCTTGGTGTCTCTAACTTTATGGATGAGATCTCTAGTCTTTCTCATTCTATTGTTTTTGTCTATTTGTGTGCATTGATCACTTAGGAAGGCTTTCTTATCTCCTCTTGCCATTCTTTGGAATTCTGCATTCAGATGGATATATCTTTCCTTTTCTCCTTTGCCTTTAACTTTCTTTCTTTTCTCAGCTATTTTTAATGCCTCTTCAGACAACCATTTTGCTTTTTTTATTTCCTTTTCTTTTTTTTTGAAATATTAACATTTTTATTTTTATTTTGAATTTACCAAGGCTAACTTTATGGCCCAGGATGTGATCTATCCTGGAGAAGGTTCCATGTGCGCTTGAGAAAAAGGTGAAATTCATTGTTTTGGGATGAAATGTCGTATAGCTATCAATTAGGTCTAACTGGTCTATTGTATCGTTTAAAGTTTGTGTTTCCTTGTTAATTTTCTGTTTAGTTGATCTATCCATAGGTGTGAGTGGGGTATTAAAGTCTCCCACTATTATTGTGTTATTGTTAATTTCTCCTTTCATACTTGTTAGCATTTGTCTTACATACTGCGGTGCTCCCATGTTGGGTGCATATATATTTATAATTGTTATATCTTCTTCTTGGATTGATCCTTTGATCATTATGTAGTGACCTTCTTTGTCTCTTTTCACAGCCTTTGTTTTAAAGTCTAATTTATCTGATACAAGTATTGTGACTCCTGCTTTCTTTTGGTCCCTATTTGCATGGAAAATCTTTTTCCAGCCCTTCACTTTCAGTCTGTATGTGTCCCCTGTTTTGAGGTGGGTCTCTTGTAGACAACATATGTAGGGGTCTTGTTTTTGTATCCATTCAGCCAGTCTGTCTTTTGGTTGGGGCATTCAACCCATTTACGTTTAAGGTAATTACTGATAAGTATGATCCCGTTGCCATTTACTTTATTGTTTTGGGTTCGAGTTTATACACCATTTTTGTGTTTCCTGTGGGGATGGTTTGATCACAGCCTTCTGTACAATGTTATGAACCTGTGTCCATAGTTCCTCAGCCACTGTGTCTATCAGATCTAAGCCCTTGAATCTGTCACTTCCACTGTATAATAATAAAGGATTTGATTTAGGTCATACCTGGATAACCTAGTTGTTTTCCCTACTTGTTTCAATTTAAGTCTGAATTTTGCAGTAAGGAGTTCATGATCTGATCCACAGTTAGCTCCTGGTTTTGGTTTTGCTGACTTCTATAGACTATAGAGCTTCTCCATCTTCCACTGCAAAGAATATAATCAATCTGATTTTGGTATTGACCATCTGGTGATGTCCATGTGTAGAGTTGTCTCTTGCGTTATTGGAAGAGAGTGTTTGCTATGACCAGTGTACTCTCTTGGCAAAACTGTTAGCCTTTACCCTGCTTCATTTTGTTCTCCAGGGCCAAACTTGCCTGTTACTCAAGGTATCTCTTGACCTCCTACTTTTTATTTCTAGTCCCCTATGATGAAAAGGACATCTTTTATTGTTGTTAGTTCTATAAGATATACAATTGGACATATGTCTGGGTTTTTATTTGTTGTTATTTTGCTTTGATTTTTGAAAAAATTGCTGCTGCTGCTGCTAAGTCGCTTCAGTCATGTTCGACTCTGTGTGACCCCACAGACGGCAGCCCACCAGGCTCCCCTATCCCTGGGATTCTCCAGGCAAGAACACTGGAGTGGGTTGTCATTTCATTTCCTTCTCCAATGCATAAAAGTGAAAAGTGAAAGTGAAGTCGCTCAGTCGTGTCTGACTCCCAGCGACCCCATGGACTGCAGCCTACCAGGCTCCTCCGTCCATGGCATTTTCCAGGCAAGAGTACTGGAGTGGGGTGCCATTGCCTTCTCCAGAGAAAATGTCTAAAACTTGCTAAAAGGTTGACACTGAAAAAGATGTATTGTAACCACTGAGAAGTTGTTGAATACCCTGGACTCTCTCTCACTTTCTCTCATCTTTCATTCCTTGATGCTCAGAATCTCTCCTTTAAGGTTTAGTTCTCTTTTTTATGTATATCTGAACCTGATTATGATACTTCTTACAGCTAAGATCATCCAATGGTTTCTTAAAGCACAGAGAGTGAAATGCAATCTTGCCTTGAATTAGAAACACCTAGGTTTCTGAAGACTGGTATGTGGGCATCAATTTGACATTATTTGATACTGTCCTCCTTTCTCTCTTCTCTCTACTAGATCTCTCCCTGTTTCTTGAACATGCCAAACTTACTCCTGGTCTATCAGCTCTGCACTAATTTCTTCTACTTGGCTAACTTCATCATGCTGTTTGGATCACAGATTAAATGCGATCTCCCCAGAGAGGCCTTTCTTAAAATCCCTAATAAAGCCAACTTTCTATTAAAGGCTTCTGTTTTAATCACCTAACTAGAATTTGTCACCATCTGATGTTTTCTTATATATTTGTTTATTTTCTGCCTTCTGCCCTCTCACTCCTGCTCCCGGACAGGCTATGAGTTCTTCAAAGTCGGCTGTATCTCCACTGATTTCCGATCTATTACCAGTAATTAGAATAGTGCCTGACACATAGCAGATGCTTTACAATAACTTGTTAATAAATGAACTCATAAGAGATTAGAATGTATTGGGGGCTATCTGTCAACATTTAACATAGTGCATCAGGGAAATAATTAGAGAAAGTTGAGTCCAGTTGACAAATAGTGACATAAGGAAGTGACTTGGTGAAGAGAAAATAACACTGGATTGATCTTTGAGATATGGGGCCTTTACTGTCTGCCACTAACTTGCTGTTTGATCTTAAACAAGGGCAACAGAGGCCTTTCAGAACTTGGAGTAAAAAAAAAAAGAATACTTATGGAAATGTATATAAACCAAATCTTTTGTATATTAGTATTATACTTTTATGGATAAAGAAACCAAGACTCTGTGAGATGAAGTAATCTATGATCAGTATGTAGTGGGGCTGGGATTTGAAATCACCTGTGTCTGGAGTAAAGGTCTCTTCCAGCTCTAATAATCAGGAATCTTGAAATTCCATTTTTTTCTGCTTCCACCATAGGACAACTTTCCCTAAATCAGGTATCTATCTTTTGTTTTTTTAATCCTGAACAGCTTTTCTAATTTATAGATGGGAGGAAATAAAAATGCACACTGAGTGGAGATTCTGAATACAAGGGTTTTGGGGCTGCATATTCATTTTAACCAGTGTGTATGTGTGTGTGTGTGTGTGTGTGTGTATATGTGCATGTGTGTGTTTAGTAAATTTAAAAAAGAGTACTAAGCAGAGGTAATATCTACAGAATTGTCTTTTGCATTATCCCTAAGAATTTATGCTCTAAAAATCACGTCATTTGTCTTCATCTAAGCTTTTTATTTTTTACATCTCCGACTGTTTTGTGTGTTAAGTGCTTTCTAAATGATTTGTAAAGTTGATATTTAAGCAACTCTTACACTGCCTAATCACATAGTTCACTCTTTTGAAATGTCACTTTTTTTTTCCACTTCCAGTATCTTTATTTAGACGTCAAATTGTGCTAGCATTGCCAATGTTAGTTCAGCAACAAGCAGTGATTATGTCACATATACACCTATTTTATTCATCTGTAGTCTGATTGTATGAAAAGCTACTTCTCATTTATTTCACTTGCCTTTCCCCCCTTTTTTCTTTTTGGTTATTCTTTTAAATTTGAACAGGATGGGGAACACATGTATACCTGTGGCGGATTCATTTTGATATTTGGCAAAACTAATACAATTATGTAAAGTTTAAAAATAAAATAAAATTAGAAAAGAAAAAAAAATTTGAACATGAGTTTGATTTGCTTGAAATTTCAAAAGTAAGGATGTTTGCTAAATATATGAGTCACTGTGACATTAACAAACATAATTTTGGGCTGTGGATGAGTAATTGCTTAGTGATGCCCCTGCTTGACTGATTTTGTTCTTTTAAAGGAAGTGGTATTCAATAGGAGAATCCAATTGATTCTTATCACTTCAAGCAACTTTCAAAGAATGTGTATACCTTTCTTGATATCTTAATGTCTTAATGCCACAAATTACCTGCCTAGTAATGATAACAATAATAACAAAGTAACCATAGCTAATTTTATGAGTTACTATTATTGTCCTCAGTTTACAGATGAGTAAGTGAAATTCTGAGAGGGGCAGAAACCTCAGCTAATAAGAAGTTGACTCAAGGCTCTAGCAACAAAATTTGGGCTTTCTGACTAAAGGAATCTGAACTTTGAACCACTATGCGTTACATTCCCAGGACTTAACTGCACTTCTTGTCAGGCTTTGCTCTGGCCAGCCCAGTATTTTAGTTCATTCAAGAAACTTTGCCTAGGCATCTAAAGCAAAGCAATAGAGATAGAAAAATGAGTAAAGCTATCTATTTTATGTTGCTCAAAGGTTAGCAGAGATGGTAATGAAAGATACACATGCAAAGAAATGGATAGACAAGAAAGCTATAACTAGAGTTGGGCAGTTTCAGAGATTATTTCCTGAGTCTGTGCAGGCTTTATGTGAAATCGGAAGTCACTCAGTTGTGTTTGACTCTTTGCGACCCCACAGTAGCCCACAAGGGCTCCTCTGTCCGTGGGATTTTCCTAGGCCAGAATACTGGAGTGGGTAGCCTTTCCCTTCTCCAGGGGATCTTCCCAACCTAGGGATAGAACCCAAGTTTCCTGAGTTGCAGGCAGATTCTTTACCAACTGAGCTATCAGGGAAGCCAGGTTTTAGTCCATGAATTGAATCGATATGTGCTGACAAGGGGAAAAGGAGAACAATTACTGAGTGCTTACTCTGTGTTAAGTATTGTGCTAAGACAGTATATTTATTAAGGTAATGCAGGAATAATAAAAGGATGCCTGTTTCTTGCTCAGGGAAGGGGATGTTGTTGGTTGGGCAGTTCTCCTTGAGCAGTATTCAGGGACCTCAACTCCCGAGAACTTTGGGTTTCTGTTGCTCTCAGTTTGTGATTCCCAAGATTTCCCTGGAGGCCTCTGTTTCACCAGCAAAAAAATGGGAATAGAGCAGGGAGGATTATATATGAGACCTTTTTATGGCCCAGGCTTGAGAGGAACCTTGCATTTCATTGGCTAGGACTTAGTTACATGAAAACACCTAATTGCAAGGGCAACTGGGAAATGTAGTCCAGCTGTGAGCCCAGATAAGATTATAAACAATCAAAAAATCAGAATTATGGATACCGTGAAGCTACCTGTTTATTGTCAATAAAATTACCCTCTCTAAAAGAAAATCTAAAAAAAATGATACTTGTTAATTTTGTAATAACCAATCTTTCATTAGGACTGTCTTCACAGAACATTCAGAACAAAAACAGAGAAAAGAGAATACCCTTAGAAAGTATTTGAAAATGACAGTCAACTCCATAGCTTCCAGTTAAAAAAGCTAGGGGTGTGTGTGTGTGTGTGTGTGAGAGAGATAACAATTAATAAGGTCAAGATTCCAGTCCAAATCATTCTGTGCAAAGTTAATTTGCTGTTTTATCACACCAAGAAGATTCTATTAGAATACTTACAATAATTTGCGGAAGAAACAATATCAAGATGCCTTGGTATTTGTGTATTTAACCATTGTTTCTTTTTTTTTTTCGCTTCTTTAACTAATTTTATTATTTTATTTATTTATTTTTTTACTTTACAATATTGTATTGGCTTTGCCATACATCAACATGCATCCACCACGGGTGTACATGTGTTCTCGTGTAACCATTATTTCTTACATTGTGCATTAGACCTTCAAATGATATACGTACGAAAGCACCCGCTGATTAAAAGTAGAGTACTGCAAGGATTTAGTGTGCAGCTGTCCCCAAGGACTCAACCTAGAATGAGAACCTTAAATATTCTATAAATATATCATCCAAGGAAACTTCAGATTGTTCTCATCCTCTCTATCTCCCTGCACGTCGATAGCCATGTTTCCTAACCTCCTTACTTAAAATATGAAAGAAGAAGTAAGGAAAATCTCATGTTATATATTCAGGGAAAGAGAATATCAGCTTGAACGTTCATAAGTATCTTGAACCTCCATAAACTTTTTCTTTAGATATTCAAAGACTTATAGACTACAGAAGGGGGAAGGTTGGATAATCATTATAAATTCTGAATAACACATTTCAAATAAAACATATATAGAATAGAGCATTTATTAGAAATCAGTGATATAGCCATACAACTCATGGTAAATTTCTGGTTTGATTTGTTGTTTGATAACAGAGTATAGGATATTACTGTACTTGGCTCTATCCCTTATATATCTGTCAGGTAAGTGAACACTGCTCTGAGCCGAGATGTAATGTGATAGGTGTGGCTCACCCTGTTTCCTTGGTGGACCAGGTCCTTCTTTGCTGCTGCTGCTGCTGCTGCTAAGTCACTTCAGTCGTGTCCGACTCTGTGTGACCCCACAGACGGCAGCCCACCAGGCTCCCCCGTCCCTGGGATTCTCCAGGCAAGAACACTGGAGTGGGTTGCCATTTCCTTCTCCAGTGCTTGAAAGTGAAAGGTGAAAGTGAAGTCGCTTCTTTGGTACAGCCACTATTCTGAGACAGATTTGTCTCCCACCTTTATTACTGAGTTTCTTAAGATTCAGAGTGGTGCGTACAGGAATAAATAGCTCCTGTTGTCAAGACATATTTCTACAGACAAAAGTCTTGTTTCTATCCTGCATGCATGCATGTTTAGTCACATGAGTCGTGTCCAAATCTTTGCGACCCCATGGATTGTAGCCTGCCAGGCTCCTCTGTCCATGGGATTTATCAGGCAAGAATATTGGAATGTGTTGCTAATTCCTCTTGCAAGGAGTCTTCCTGACTCAGGGAGAGAACCTGTGTCTTCTGTACTGCTGGTGGACTCTTTACCACTGAGCTACCTGAGAAGCCCTTATTAATATATGTATATGGAATGTGCTTTTTATGATCCAATGAAATACCATACCTCTCCTCCAAACTCCATCCCCGTTCTCTTCACATAGTTCCCTTCTAGTTTATGTATTTTTCTAAAATGATCTTGTCAAGTGAATATAGCCTTTGTTTTTTGTTTGTGTGTCTGTTTGTTTTAAAGATGGGCTCACTCTACTTCAGGTATCAAGTGAAACAGAAGAGATCACTATTTTTTATTTACTTTCTGAGGGCAAGATTCAGTAGGTTACTACTTCTATTTCATAATGTAAACCACTAAGTATGGAAATTAGTGGAAATCTCTCCAGATTTTCCTATTAGTTTTCATTTTCTGTATTGTTGTAAAATTTTTTCCTCTGCAAATTTATAGATTAATAATTTGATGGGAAAGGATGTTGCAAGTTCTCTTTGACATAATTTAAAGCTGCATTGTTCATGGTTCCTAAATGAATAAATACATGGACTAATGAGTAAATAAAGTAACTAGAGCCACCAGGGGTAAAAGAAAAAAGAAGAAGAAGAAAAAAAAAAAAAACACTAAAGAACCTCACCTCACTCGGTGATGACAGAGGAGAGGGCCGATTCTGTATGCAATCACTGAGCAAATTACCACAATTCTCCAATAGGCTTAGAAAGACAGGCTCACTCCTGAGTAGAATAATAATGTAAATGCCAACATCTTCCAGAACAAAAGACACTACTACAGTTTCTATTGTAAACACATTGTTTATCTCAAAATACTCCTGTTGATGGCTTGGCATTGGAAATAATCATTGCATAACAATGCTCCCACACTGCAAGAGAATGAAAATGAAAAATGAATGTTTCACAGATGATAAACATAAATGCAGGCGGTACTTAATTTTTTAATTAAAAAGCCGTTTCCGTTTTTGAATCCAAACCTCTAGCAGATTGCTTAGAGATACTCTCCTTACTGGAAAGCACAACCAAAAATTCACCAAGTAGCATTGCCAGTTCAGTATCAGTTATAAAAAGAACAAATGCAGTGAGAGAATCCAGCTAACTACACAAGGATTGGGACATTTTAAAAACTAATAGAAGACAAAGGCAGTTTGTAGCAGATAAATGGAGCCTAATGATGGCTGTGATGAGCCTTTGTCTCTGAGCTCTTTGTGCACGGTAAAATATGAGGAATTAAGAAAAAGAAAGCAAAATAGTCGAAGACTTAGCTGCATGTGTACTAATGAGTGATGAGAACTAGAAAGACAAAGGATGAATTTCAATGGTTTTGATGGGCCTTTATCAGATATGTCTGTGTGGATTACAAAATATGAGACATGACAAAGAGTAGGAGTGGAGAAAAAGGGAAGAGATAAGTTTGATATGTGAAGAGTAAGACATTAAACTTTTTGTAAAGGAAGTGTGAGTCAGCAGGGAGATGCCTGTCCTGTAGTTTTCACAAAAGTAATCAGCAGTTGATTATCTGGCCTGGATGTCCCAGTGGAATCTGTGCAGTGTTGAACATATCTTAAAGCCCGGACCACAGTCGTCTGTGGAGAGGAATCCCAGGTATGGCTCCTCAGGGAAATATTCAAGTAATTTACTCAACAAGAGTAAAGGGAGTGCAGGCTGTCTGCACACACAGCTATTTCACTCAGTTTGACTAGATTGAATGGAGCCATCGGGCAAATTGGTCTTCAATTCAGTTAATTTTTCTTTCCAATATGACCGATTTTTAAACCAAAGTAGCAATCATTTCAGTCCAACTACCTGTATGTGTGGACATATCCACATAAAAGTGTATATTTTCTCTATAAAAGCACTAACCTGAGTTAGAACACTGGCTGCTCCACTTGTTTGCTGTGTGTTTTTAAGCCACTTCAACATTTGGGGCCTCACTGTCTTTAATTCTCAACTAAATATAACAATATCTATGGCATAAGAGTTTATAAAAATGGGAAGAAAAATGTATGTAGATGCATAGTACTATACTATTACCTACAGTGGAATTGGGAAATAGTATTGAATTGTTCTGCACAGTAATGGGATAAAAATTTGAAATTGTTAGGTGAAAGAGGAAGAACTTTGGGGAAGAAAAGAAAAAACCTGGCAGTACCACAAAAGGACTCAGCAAATAAAGCATCTGTTAAGGAGAAGTAAGGAGTTTGCTTGAGTGAGGGAAGTGATACGGAATAGAGTTTTCATGACTGACTACAATAGTTTATTAAGGATGCTGTAACAAAATGTCGCAAACTGGGTGAACAGCCCAAATCTACAGATTTACAGTTCTAGAGAATAGAAGTCCTACAGCAGGCTGCCTTTAGACAAACTTTTTCTGAAAGTGCTGGAAAAGAATTTATTCTAGAACCATCTTCTAGTTTCTGATGGTTTTTTGGCTTGTGAAAGCACAGTTCCAATCTTGGCAAGGGGTCCTCCATGTGTGTATGCCTGTGTTCAGATTTCCTCTTCAACCTTATTTTCCCCTTCATCTAAGGACACCTGTTATTTCGTCTAGTTGGCATCCATTCAGTTCCAGAATGACCTCATTTTAACTAAATATATCCACAATGGTTCTGTTTCCAAAGATGATCACATTCTGACATTAACTTATAAATTTTGGTAGACATAATTCAACTCATCATACTCACTAGTGCTTTATTGGTAGTGGATTTTTTTTTTCCTCTGGAAGAAATAAATTCTCTGTTTTCCATGTTGATAGAGAAAAACATGTACTGCCCTGATGTGGAAGAAGAGGCCTTGAGGAAGTGCTAATATGTGGGCTATGAGTATGAAATGGATTCACTGAGTCAATTACAGCAGTAAACAGACATTGAGAAGCTACTTTATACCAGGCATTGACAACTGCAAGAAGATAGGAACTGACCCTTGAGGATTTCAGGCTAGAGTGATGGAGATCCACTAAGCGATGATGACAATGATAATGACAAGCTACAGGCCAAAATACAATGCGTGCCAAGCAAAGTCATTCACATACTCATTAGAAATTTATGAAATAATAGTTTATCACTTTAGGTATTTCATGTTAAGGCTGTCTTCCTTAAATCCTCATCTTTCTATTAAAAATTTAAAAAATTGGTAAAAAATGCTGTGCCTCCATGGTCACTAAGTGGTGTAACTGGGTGTGTTTTTAGGTCTAAGTGACTTTCTCTTCTATCCCATTATCAAGTCTTCCACCCACAAAGAATGAGAACACTGAAGTGTTTGTAATATATGAGTGAAATTCATTTCAGTTTCGTAAAATAATCTTTAATTCTGGTGTTAGAATACAATTTCAGTATGATACCCCAAAGTGAATATTTGGACTAATTTTTTAATCAGATTGTTTCATTATTGTTGAGTTTTATGAGTTATTTGTATACTTTGAAAGTAATCTTTTATCAAATGAGTCTTTTGCAAAATATTTTGTCCCTGAGGGTGGCTTATCTTTTCATTCTCTTGGCATTGTCTTTCATGGGACAGACATTTTTCTTTAATAAATAATAAATTCTAGCTTGCTATTTCTTTAATGAAACTTATCTTCAGCATTGTATTTTAAATGACCTCACTAAATTCAAGGTTGTATAGGTTTTTCTCCTCTATCATCTTCTAAGTGCTTTGTAGGTTTGCATTTTGCTTTTAAGTCTATGATCCATCCCGAGTTAATTTTCATGATGAGTATAAAGTCTATGTCCAGGCTCATTTTTTTTTTTTAACATGTGAATATCCAGTTGCTCCAGCACCATCTGTTGAAAAAACTATCTTTACTGCATTGTATTACCTTCTTTCTCTTGTCAAATATCAGTTGATCATATTTATTGGGGTGGGGGGCAGAATCCAGAGTCTATCTCTGGACTCTAATCTGCTCCTTTATTTGTCTACTCTTCGTTGTTGTTCAGTCACCAAGTTCTGTCCAATTCTTCGCAACCCCATGGACGGGAGCATGCCAGGCTTCCCTGTCCCTCACCATCTCCTGGAGTTTGCCCAAGTTCATGTTTGCTGAATCGGTGATGCCATCCAACCATTTCATCCTCTGTCTCCCTCTTCTCCTTCTCCCATCAATCTTTCCCAGCATCAAGGTCTTCTTCCAGTGAGTCAGCTGTTTACTTCAGGTGGCCAAAGTATTGGAGCTTCAGCATCAGTCCTTCCAAAGAGTAGTCAGGGTTGATTTCTTTTAAGATTGACTGACTTGATCTCCTTGCTTTTTAAAGGACTCTCAAGAGTCTTCTCCAACACCAGTTTGAAAGCTTCAGTTCTTTAGCACTCTGCCTTCTTTAGTGCCCAGCTCTCACATCCACACTTGACTTCTGGAAAGACCATAGCCCTGACTAAATGGGACTTTGTCAGCAAAGTGATGCCTTTGCTTTTTAACACACTGTCTAGGTTTGTCATAGCTTTCCTGCCAATAAGAAACTGTCTTCTAATTTCGTGGCTGCAATCACCATCCAGAGTGATTTTAGAGCCCCAAAAAGGAAATCTGTCTCTGCTTCCACCTTTTCCCTTCTATTGGCCAAGAAGTGATGGAACCTGATGCCATGACCTTAGATTGTTTTTTAATATTGAGTTTTCAGTTGTTTTTTTCTCTCTTCTCCTTCACTCTTATCAAGAGGCTCATTAGTTACATTCTGCCATTAGAGTAGTGTCATCCACATGCCCGAGATCCCAATACCAAATTGTCTTAACTACTCTAGATTTATAGTAAGTCTTAAAGTTGAGCAGTGATAGTCCTCCAACTTTATTCTTCTTCTTCAGTATTGTTTTGGTTATTCTGGGTCTTTTGCTACTCCATGTAAACTCAGAATCAATTTGATGATAGCTACAAAATAACTTGCTGGAACTTTGATTGGGATTATACTGAAAATACAGATCAAGGTAGAAAAAAGCTGACATCTGATAACTCAAGTCTTTTTTATTTTATCCATGCATATAGAATATATTCATTTTTAGTTATTTTTTGATTAATCAGACTTTTATAGTTTCCTCATTTAGATCTTGTACATATTTTGTTAGATTTATACTTTTCTTTTTTATTCTGGGAGGAGCTAACATAAATGATATTGTATTTTTAACTAAGTTCCCCTTGATCATATTTGGTATATATAATAATGACTGACATTTGCACATTGAGGTATTTTACAATCTTCTTGTAATCACTTACTGTTTTGTGTGTGTGTGTGTGTGTCAACTCCATCAGATTTTTATATGACAACCATACCATTCGTGAGAAAATATGGATTTAAAAAATTTTTTCCAGTCTGTATACATTTTATTTCCTTTACTACTCTTGTTGTATTAGCTAATGCTTCCATTGCAGTGTTAAAAAGTAGTAGTGAGAGGAGACATCTTGTCTTGTTCCTGATCTTAGTGTGAAACGGGATCTTAGTGGGAACCCTGATGTTAGTGGGAAACCGTTAAAGGTGATGCTAGTTAGAGGTTTCTATGGATATTCTTTATGAAGTTCTAGATCTTCACCTCTCTTCCAGTTTTACTGAGAGTTTTTATCATGAATTAGTGTTGGGTTTAAAAAATTTTTTTTGCATATCTGGATATAATTATATGATTTTTCACTTTTGGCTTGTTGATGTGACAAATTACATTAGTTAGTCTTCAAATATTGGACCTGCCTTGTGTACCTGGGCTTCCCTGGTAGCTCAGCTAGTAAAGAATCCACCTGCAATGCAGGAGATCCTGGTTCAATTCCTAGGTTGGGAAGCTCCCCTGGAAAAGGGATAGACTACCTATTCAGTATTCTTGGGCTTCCCTGGTAGTTGAGATGGTAAAGAATCCACCTGCAATTTAGGAGACCTGGGTTTGATCTCTGGGTTGGGAAGATCCCCTGGAAGAGGGTGTGGCAACCCACCCCAGTATTCTTGCCTGGAGAATTCCCTTGGACAGAGTAGCCTGGTGGGCTATAGTCCATGGGGGTTGCAAAGAGTCGGACATGACTGAGCAACTAAGCACAGCACAGCGCTTGCATACCTGGGATAAATCCTGCAAGGTTGTGACATGCAATTATTCTTATCTGTTATTGAATTGGATTTGCTGTTGTTTTGTTGAAGATTTTTATGTCTATATTCATGAAAGGTATAGACCTGTAGGTCTTGTTTCTGGTAATGTTTCTGTCTGGTTTTATCTTTAGGGTAATGGTTGCTTCACAGAATGAGTTAAGGAGTATTCCCTCTGCTTCTGTGCCCTGAAAGAGATTGTCCAGATTTGGAATTTCTTCTATAATATTAATACTTGATAGAATTCACCAGTGAACCTTCCTAGTTCTGGTGCTGTTTTGGATATTTATTAATTATTAATTAAATTTCTTATATAAATATAGACCTATTCAAGTTGTCTATTCCTCCATGTGTAAACTATGGAAAATTGTGTCTTTCAAAAAATAGGTCCATTTAAGCTAAGTGCAACTTCACTTTCACTTTTCACTTCCATGCATTGGAGAAGGAAATGGCAACCATTCCAGTATTCTTGCCTGGAGAATCCCAGGGCAGACGAGCTTAGTGGGCTGCCATCTATGGGGTTCCACAGCGTCGGACATGACTGAAGCGACTTAGCAGCCGCAGCAGCAGCAGCAAGCTAAGTTATCAAGTTTCTGGCCATAGAGTAATTCATAGTGTTCCTTTATTATCCTTTTGATATTCATTATACTTACAGTAATGTCCCATTTTTCATTTCTGATGTTAGCAATTTGTCTTCTCTCTATTTCTCACTGTCTCTCTTTAAGTTATCCTGGCTTGAGAATGATCAATTTTATTGATTCTTTCAAAGAACTAGCTCTTGGATTTGTTGATTTTCTCTGCTGATTTCCTGTTTATAATTTCATTGACCTCTACTCAAATTTTTGTATTTCTTTTCTTCTTAATTTCAGCTTAATTTGCTATTCTTTTCCTAGTTTCCTAAGATAGAAACATATTTATTGCAATTTTTTTTCTTTTCAAATATATAGATTCAACTATAAATTTCCCTCCAAATACTGCTTTTATTGTATCCTGCAAATTTTGATAAACTGTATATTCCTTTTTGTTAAGTTCAAAATATTTTTAAATTTCTATTAAAATTTCTCCTTTGATTCATTGGTTGTTTAAAACTGTGTTGTTTAATCTCCATGCAGTTTTGAATTTTCTAATTATCTTTCTGTTATTGATTTCTAGTTAAATTTTTTTGTAGTCTGACAATAGACATGGTATGCTTTCTATTCTTCTAAGTTTGTCAAGGTTTGCTTTATGATTCAGAATAAAGCATTTATTGGTGAATGTTCCGTATAAGCTTGAGGAAAAACATCTATTCCTCTGTTGCTACCCTATGTATAGATGTTGATTACATCCAGTCATTTGATGGTGCTGTTTGATTCAACGGTTCCCCTTTGGATAAAGAGATCTGTCCATTTCTGTGCAGGAGGATTGAAATCTCCAACTATATAGTGAATCGACTTATTCCTCCTTGCAAATTTATTAGTTTTTGCTTTTGTGCTCTATTTTTAGCTGTATACACATTAAGACTCATTTATTCTTGAAAATTGCCTCTTTATTATTATGTAGTGGCCTCCTTTAGGAGAAGGCAGTGGCACCCCACTCCAGTACTCTTGCCTGGAAAATCCCACGGATGGAGAAGCCTGGTAGGTTGCAGTCCATGGGGTCGCTGAGGGTTGGACACGACTGAGTGACTTCACTTTCACTTTTCACTTTCATGCATTGGAGAAGGAAATGGCAACCCACTCCAGCATTCTTGCCTGGAGAATCCCAGGGACGGGGGAGCCTGGTGGGCTGCCGTCTCTGGGGTCGCACAGAGTCGGACACGACTGAAGTGACTTAGCAGCAGCAGCAGCAGCAGTGGCCTCCTTTATCATGAGTAACTTGCTTTAGGGTTGGCTTTGTCTGAAATTAACATAGCTATCCCTGCTTCCTTTTGGTTAATGCTAGCATGCCATATTTTTTCCTCCATCAATTTGCTTTTCATATGAATATATATCTGTATAGTTAAAATGGGTTTCTGGTAGACAACGTATAATTAGGTCTTATTTTTTGGTATTTTTGTCAATTTTTTAATTGACATACTGAGGACTTTAACATTTAAAGTGATTTCTGATACAGCTGGATTAACAATAACCATATTTGTTACTATTTCTTGTCCTTGTTTGTTTCCATTTTTTGACGTCCACTCTTTTTCTGCCTATCATGATTCTAATTGAGCATTTTGGATGACTTCATTTTCTCTCCTTTCTTAGCATAGCAGCTACAATTCTTTTTTTTTTTTTTTTTTTTAACTTTTCTTAGTGGATGTCCTACTGTTTGCAATATACATTTGTAACTATTCCAAGTCCATGTTCAAATAACTGAGTGTCTTTGTACAATTCCAGTAGTTTAGCAAAAAATTTCCAATGCCCATTGGATTAAAAAACAAACAAACAAACAAAAAGATTAAAAGCAAAACTTGATGTTGAATTCATTGAAGAGGGAAACAGAAAATTTCACTGTACTGGTAACACCCCTTTACTGAGGTGGCACAGATTAATCTACTTGACCTGTAGTTTCCTCAGAGGGAGAAATTGAAAGCTTATGAGTTAAGTGTCTGGCTTACCCAGCTCTTCAGGACAATGCTGAAAAGGCTCACTTCTTTCTCACCCCATCCAGAATATGGAGTGTGTTTTACAACTGAGGGGCAGTGAAGAACCCACAGAACAGCAATAAGGGCTCTGAGGTTATTACAAGAGTGTGAATCTCACTGACTGCCTTATGTACTGTCAGGAAGACTACCCACAAGATTCTGGGGACACGTCATCTGAATATTCTCACAGTTGGCCACAGACACCACCAGAGTTCGGTTGCCACACACACATACCCCAACCACAGACTTCAGTCAGTTCAGTCACTCAGTAGTGTCCAACTCTTTGTGACCCCATGACTGCAGCACACCAGGCTTCCCTGTTCATCACCAACTCCTGGAGCCTACTCGAACTCATGTTCATCAAGTTGGTGATGTCATTCAACCATCTCATCCTCTGTCATCCCCTTCTCCTCCTGCCTTCAGTCTTTCCCGGTCAGGATCTTTTCTAGTGAGTTAGTACTTCACATCAGGTGGCCAAAAGATCAGAGTTCCATCTTCACATCAGTCCTTCCAATGAATATCCAGGACTGATTTCCTTTAGAATTGGCTGGTTTGGTCTCTTTGCAGTTCCAGAGACTTTCATGTCTTTTCCAACACCCCAATTCAAAAGCTTCAATTCTTTGGTGCTCAGCTTTCATTATGGTCCAACTCTTACATCCATACATGACTACTGGAAAAACCATAGCTTTGACGGTATGGACCTTTGTCGGCAAAGCAATGTCTCTGCTTTTTAATATGCTGCCTAGGTTTGTCATAGCTTTACTTCCAAGGAGCAAGTGTCTTAATTTCATGGCTGCAGTCACCATCTTCAGTGATTTTGGAGTCCAAGAAAATTAAGTCTGTCACTGTTCCCATTGTTTTCCCATCTATTTGCCACGATGTAATGGGACTGGATGCCATGATCTTAGTTTTTTGAATGTTGAGTTTTAAGCCAGCTTTTTCACTCTCCTCTTTCACTTTCATCAAGAACTCTTTAGTTCCTCTTCGCTTTCTGCCATAAGGGTGGTGTCATCTGCATATCTGAGGTTATTGATATTTCTCCCAGCAATCTGGATTCCAGTTTGTGCTTCATCCAGCCCAGCATTTCTCATGATGTACTCTGCATATAAGTTAAATAAGCAGGATGACAATTTACAGCCTTGATGTACTCCTTTCCTAGTTTGGAACCAGTCTGTTGTTCCATGTCTGGTTCTAATTGTTGCTTCTTGACCTGCATACAGATTTTTCAGGAGGTAAGTAAGGTGGTCTGGTATTCCCATCTCTTTAAGAATTTTCCATAGTTTTTTGTGATCCACACGGTCAAAGGCTTTGGCTTAGTCAATAAAGCAGAAGCAGAAGTAGATGGACCAAAACAGGCAAATTTAATTCAGATGACCATCAACTTCATAGCCAGATCCCAATGTACACACCTAGAGGCAGTGTGAGGTTTGTTTGTTTGTTTGTTTGTTTTTTCAATTGATTAGTGAACATGACTCAGAAAGCTCACTCAAGTCTGCAGGACTAGGACAAAGCAAGCAAACCTGAACATTTACCACTACCCAAGGGAAAGAAAATAGGACATTACCAGTACCTGGCCTGGTTTTTCAGCCTCAAGAGAAAGCATAAAATCTTAAGAACTATCCCCCAAAATGGAACAAGAAGTATGGAGCAAGTGTGGATCAGCTTTTTCACTCTCCTCTTTCACTTTCATCAAGAAACTCTTTAGTTCCTCTTCGCTTTCTGCCATAAGGGTGGTATCTTCTGCATATATGAACTTATTTATATTTCTCCCTGCAATCTTGATTCCAACTTGTGCTTCATCCAGCCCAGCATTTCAGACCTTCAGAAAAGATCTGAAAAAGCCTTAGAATCTGTAACAGGGGTGACAGAAGGACTTTCTCCTAAATTTAGTCAGTAAAGACTAGAAGATGTGGCTCCTTATTTAAATGCAAAGGCTGCAATAGATGACTTAAAGGAATATGAAAAATAAAGGAAACATGACACCACCAAAGGAACACAATAATTTCCCAGCAAATGACCCCAAAGAAATCAAGACCTTAATTTTGCCTGGTAATTGTTTTAAGGAAGCTGAGCAAACTACAAGAGAGAAAAAACAAAACAAAACAGAAAAACAATCCACTGGGGGGGAAAAAAAACACATGAACGAAACATGTTTAATAGAGAAATAGAAATAGTGATAGAGAACCAAACAGAATTTTGGAGCTGATCAATATAATGAATGAGTAGAAAATGCAATCAGTTTAGTTCAGTTCAGTCACTCAGTCATGTCCGACTCTTTGCACCCCATGTATCACAGCACGCGAGGCCTCCCTGTCCATCACCAACTCCCGGAGTTCACCCAGACTCACGTCCATTGAGTCAGTGATGCCATCTAGCCATCTCATCCTCTGTCGTCCCCTTCTCCTCCTGCCTCCAATCCCTCCCAGCATCAGAGTCTTTTCCAATGAGTCAACTCTTTGCATGAGGTGGCCAAAGTAATGGAGTTTCAGCTTTAGCATCATTCCTTAGATACCTTTAATAATAGAGTTGATCAAGCAGAAGAATGAATCTGTGATTTCAAACACAGATCATTTGAAAAAAGTTCAGTCAAAGGAAAACAGGGAAAAATGAAAATGAGTGAAGAGATTCTACAGGAATTATGAAATCAGATCAGATCAGAAGAGATCAGTCACTCAGTCATGTCCAACTCTTTGCATCCCATGAATCGCAGCATGCCAGGCCTCCCTGTCCATCACCAACTCCCGGAGTTAACTCAGACTCACGTCCTTCGAGTCAGTGATGCCATCCAGCCATCTCATCCTCTGTCATCCCCTTCTCCTCCTGCCCCCAATCCCTCCCACCATCAGAGTCTTTTCCAATGAGT